>NW_027266270.1:10000-355000 GCF_022045235.1 Haliotis cracherodii
CATCAGATGGACCACTTCACCTACTGGTTCATCACTAACATGGGTGTGAGATGAACCACTTCATTTACTGGCTCATCAGTCACATGAGTTTCAGATGAACCACTTCATCTAATGGTTTATCAGTCACATGTGTGTTTGATGGACCTCTTCATCTATTGGTTCATAAGTCACATGAGTGTGAGATGGACCATTTCACCAACTGTTTCATCAGTCGCATCGGACATCAGATGGACCACTTCACCTACTGGTTCATCACTAAAATTGGTGTGAGATGGATCACTTCATCTACTTGATCATCAGTCACTTCAGTGTGAGATGAACCACTTCATGTAATGGTTCAGCATTCATATTAGTGTGGGGTGGACCACATCACCTACTGGTTCATCAGTCACATGAGTGTGAGATGGACCACTTCACCTTCTGGTTCATCAGTCACATGAGTGTGAGATGATACACCTTACCTACTGGTTGATCAGTCATATAAGTGTGAGATGGACAACTTCACCTTCTGTTTCATCAGTGACATCAGTGTGAGATGGACCATCTTACCTACTGGTTGATCAGTCATATAAGTGTCAGATGGACAACTACACCTACTGGTTAATAAGTCGCATGAGACATGAGATGGACCACTTCATCTATTGGGTCATCAGTCACATGAGACATGAGATGGACTACTTCACCTTCTCGCTCATCAGTCGCATGGGACGTGAGATGGACCACCTTACCTATTCGTTGATCAGTCATATAAGTGTGAGATGCACAACTTCACCTACTGGTTCATAAGTCACATGAGACATGAGATGGACCACTTCACCTTCTGGTTCATCAGTCGCATGGGACGTGAGATGGACCACTTAACCTACTAGTTCATCACTATCCTGGGTGTGAGATGTATCACTTCATATTATGGTTCATCAGACACATGGGTCTCAGATGGACCATTTCATCTACTGGTTCATCAGTCACATGAGTGTGAGATGGACCACTTCACCTACTGGTTCATCACTCACATGAGTGTGAGATGGACCACTTCAGTTAATGGTTCATCATTCATATGAGTGTGAGATGGACTACTTCACCTTCTGGTTCATCAGTCACATGGGTGTGAGTTGGACCACGTCATGCACTGTTTCAGTCACATGAGTGTGAGATGTATCACTTTATCTACTGGTTCATCAGTAACATGAGTGTGAGATGGACCATTTCACCAAATGTTTCATAAGTCGCATGGAACATGTGATGGACAACTTTATCTACTGGTTCATCACTAAAATTGGTGAGAGATTGACCACCTCATCTACTGGCTCATCAGTCACATGAATGTGAGATGGACCACTTCATCCACTGGTTCATCCGTCATATGAGTGTGAGATGAACCACTTCACCTACTGGTTCATCAGTCACATGGGTGTGAGTTCGACCACGTCATCCACTGCTTCATCAGTCACATGAGTGTGTGATGTATCACTTCACCTACCGGTTCATCAGTCACATGAGTGTGAGATGGACCACTTCACCTACTGGTTCATCATTCACACGAGTGTGAGATGGACCACTTCACCTACTGGTTCATCAGTCATATGAGTGTGAGATGGACCACTTCATCAAATGGTTAGTCAGTCACATGGGACATGAGATGGACCACTTCATCTAATGGTTCATCAGTCGCATGGGACGTAATATGGACCACTTCACCTTCTGTTTCATCAGTCACATCAGTGTGAGATGGACCACCTTACGTATTGGTTGATCAGTCATATAAGTGTTAGATGAACCACTTCACCTACTGGTTTATATGTCGCATGGGATATAAGATGGACGACTTCATCTACTGGCTCATCAGTCACATGAGTGTGAGATGGACTACTTCACCTTCAGTTTCATCAGTCACATCAGTGTGAGATGAACCACTTCATATACTGGTTCATCAGTCGCATGGGACGTGAGATGGACCACTTCACCTACTAGTTCATCACTAACATCGGTGTGAGATGAACCCCTTCATCTTCTGGTTTATCAGTCACATGGGATGTGAGATGGACCACTTCACTTCCTGGTTCATCAGTCACATGGAATGTGAGATGGACCATTTCACTTCCTGGTTATTAGTTACAAGGGATGTGAGATGGACCATTTCACTTCCTGGTTCATGAGTCACATGGGATGTGAGACGGACAACTTGACTTCCTGGTTCATGAGTCACATGAGTGTGAGATGGACTACTTCACTTCCTGTTTATTAGTCACATGGGATGTGAGATGGACCACTTCACTTCCTGGTTCATCAGTCACATGGGATGTGAGACGGACCACTTCACTTGCTGGTTCATCAGTCACATGGAATGTGAGATGGACCATTTCACTTCCTGGTTATTAGTTACATGGGATGTGAGATGGACCACTTGACTTCCTGGGTTATCAGTCACATGGGATGTGAGATGGACAACTTGACTTCCTGGTTCATGAGTCACATGAGTGTGAGATGGACTACTTCACTTCCTGTTTATTAGTCACATGGGATGTGAGATGGACCACTTCACTTCCTGGTTCATCAGTCACATGGGAAGTGAGATGGACCACTTCACTTCCTGATTATTAGTCACATGGTCCTGGCCGAACATAAAATTTGTTAGTTTGTTGTTTAATGCCGCACTGAGCAATGTTACAGCTATATGATGGCAGTCTGTAACTAATCACGTTTGGACCAGACAATCCAGTGATTGACGTCATGAGCATCGATCTACGCAATTGGGACATGACATGCATCAACTAAGTCAACGAACCCTTACCACCCGATGCAAGCATGGGTTGCTGAAGACCGATTATCTACCCGGATCTTCGCGACTCCTAAACATCATAATCGGGGTGAGTCTTCATATAGATCAAAATGTTTTTTCAAATAAAGCAATTCAGTAATTCAAAGTTTAGGCTAATGAAAATATTATTTCAGTTTTGGTGTGAAAGAAAGACAGAAAACGTTTTTTAATTATGTGCATTTATTACTGTAGATACAGTACATACATAATCATGCATATTTCAAGTGTATAAATGATATATATTTCTCCTTATTAACAAGGTCTGTAAGACAGGTCAATGCTATGACAAGCCAAACATAAAATATCTGTAAATGGTAACATTGTTCAACACAACTAAATCTGCTGAACGGCTGGAGATAGGATTTTGATTTGTATCTATTTACATTTCATTCAAAACCTTTAAACATTTGCAAAAACAAACAGGTATATAATGGAATACCCAGTGACAATAAATCTACAGATAAATAGTAGATATAGGGGAAGCTGGTGTGCAGCATCACATATGCTTATTTGCCATTCCTGAAATGTACGTTCTACACTGCGTAATAGGTGACCAGATCTATATCTATAAATAGGATACATTGATAGCTCACATAGTTACCTCACGTAATCTCCAAAATGAAGATTTTTTTGAAAAGCATTTCCTGAACTAATTGACCCAGTTGCATCAACTCAGTATAGAACACTGCAGGAATGGCGGGGGAATAGCACTGACGATACTTGTGACTAGTGGTGAGAGCGTAGATGTTGTCTTAGTAGTGCTGATGCATAACAACACAATTCCCACACAACTCATGTCATGTGTGTCATGTCATGTGTGTCATGTCATGTGTGTCATGTCATGTCATCATAGCATAACATTCAAATATTTCAACAGCATACAAAAACTATGTGTTAAATTATTACTTGAAGGCACAACATGCCATATTCATAGCTTTGATGAATACAAATCAGTTAATTACAGGTGTTCACAGGTGTTCACAGGTGTTCACAGGTGCGGCAGATATACCTGGTTACCTCAAGGTCACTATATTGGACACACCTAATGAAAAGACAGGTGAATTGAAACAATTATGGGATAACTCATTAAAGGTGGTTGATGATAAAACTCATTTGTGACAGATTTATGTCTCTCCATCACAGCTAACAGTTCTCAAATAGAAATTACTGCATGGAAACAATATGACATATTTCCTTTGGAGAATTTAGTGACATGTGAGACTCCAAACTGGTACTTCTGTGCAGGATAGACACAAACATTCTGAAACACAAGGGTTGCATATTCCACATCAAGTTATTGAAATAGCTTTTGTGTATAAAATGTTTGCAGTCATTGAAATGACCATTTGGTTGTGGTGTGTCTATTGTAAACTGTAGATGTGTGCACCCGACACTTGCTTGTAGCATCAGGAGACCATGATCATGAATAATTTGCCTGAAATATCAACATTTTGCCATCATACCAAAGAAGAAGAAAAAACATCACGCCAAGTAACATTACATGAAAAGTTGTCATTTAAATATCTGGGTGATTTTTGTCAAAGTTTCTAAAATTTAACATTACTTTGTTCGGAAAAATGAAATTTGATGATAAAAAAAAAAGCAGATGACAATAAAACCCATCGCCCAAACGCATCACGGCACCGGCCATGGTAACCCCATGCACGTGAGTTCCATGCAAATTAAAGGCACATGCGTTCCCCCATTTCTTGCCCTATAAAAATCCACCCAGATCGAATAACATTCATTCGTTATTGAATTGCTACCACATGCCAAGATTGACAAGAAATCAGCGACACCAAACCCTTGGACGATTGCAAGCTGGACAAACCGCCTGGCAAGTAGCCAATGCATTTCAAGTCCACGTAAGGACCATATACAGGCTCCAGCAATGGTACCAGACCACCAACACTACAGATGACAGACCACGTAGTCGTAGACCAAGGGTCACCACCCGACGTCAGGAATGTCAGATTGTGCGACACCGTTTGTCAACGATTGATGAGCAGACACCTCAACTGTCACAGGCCACACAGACGTCCCATTCTGACACCACATCATAGCCAGGCCCATCTTCAGTGGGCATCACAGCACCAGCATTGGCGCCACCAGCAGTGGAGAAGAGTCCTCTTCTCAGATGAGAGTCATTTCTGTATCTCAACAGCAGATGGCAGACAGAGAGCGTCTGGCGACACTGTGGGGAACATTATTCGGATGCTTGTGTTGTTGACAGAGACGCGTTGTGTGGTACGAGCATCATGATGTGGGGTGGAATTGGTCTTGCATAGAGGGTCGGCCCTGTGGTCTTCCAGAACATCGGTTCAGGGAGACGCAATGGTGTCACAGCAGCTCGGTACATTGATCAAGTCTTGAGACCACACGCCATACCTCAATTGGCACATCGTCGCAACCACGAGTTTCAACATGATAACTCCCATGCCCACACTGCGAGAGCAAACCTCCTGCAGAATGGCATCAGAACCATGCAGTGGCCTGCCCTCAGTCTTGATTTAAATCCCATAGGGCACCTGTGGGATGAGATTCAAAGACGGCTGAATGACGTCCGACCAAGGCCGACAACTGCAGCTGAACTGCGTCAGGTGTTACTCAGTGCGTGGGCTCATGTGCCCATGGCCTTCACCAGCCGACTCATCCATTCCATGTATTGAAGTTGCACGGCTGTCATCAATGCACATGGCGGACACACGAGATACTCATTTGTGATGCCATTTTCTCAGAGACTAGTGTTGTGTTTCACTTTAAGAACATTTGACACTTTAATTTCAACCTTGATGATCAGTTTTGCAAAATTTCATGTTTTTAATATGTCTGAAAGTATGTTTACAACGTTTGGACAAATAAGATTTCTCATATCTATCCATGGTGATGTTTCTTTTGTGGTTCAGTATATAAACATAAGTGATTGTAATTGTCTTTGGGTTGCATAGTGTTTCAGTGAAGTACAATACAGTATACAAGACAGTATACAATACATCACAATACAGTACAATGCATCACAGTACAGTACATCACAGCAGAGTACAATACATAACAGTACAGTACAGAACAATACAGAACAATACATCACAATACAGTACAGTACATAACAGTACAGTATTGGTATTGTATGTTCAATTGTCATATGGTTTTGCAATTGTAATTGAATAATTATAATCATCACCTGTGCAGTCTCACATGTGTTATTGGGCTCTCATAATGGCGCCATACACCACTGTAATAAATACCTGTTGACATGGGCCACTCCTTGAGTAGACATACATGGGATGTCACCAGTGTGTTGCACTCATTTTGTGCAACAACCAAAATGAACACCGACATTCCTTGTTCAATAACCTTATCACTTTTGCAATAGTGAAATTCAATACATTTTCTATTTTCAGAAATTGAAATAAAAAAATATTGTATCTCTTTACATCACATATAAAATATTGCTCACTATATTGGAATGCATAATAGAATAGACATAATAGAAATTGTAATCATTTTTTAGAACAACTTTCAAAGACAGAAAAATAAAAATAAATGTGACCATGACTATATGACACATGTAAAATATGTCCATATATTACACATGTAATATATGGACATATATCACACATGTAAAATGTGTCCATATAATCACACATGAAAAATATGTCCATATATTACACAGGTAAAAGATGTCCATATATAACACATGTAAAATATGTCCATATTTCACATATGTAAAAGATGTGCATATATTACACATGTAAAATATGTCCAAATATCATACATGTAAAAGATGTCCATATATCACATATGTAAAAGATGTCCATATATCACACATGTAAAATATGTCCATATATCACTCATGTAAAAGATGTCCATATATCACACATGTAAAAGATGTCCATATATCACACATGTAAAATATGTCCAAATATCATACATGTAAAAGATGTCCATATATCACACATGTAAAACATGTCCATATATCACACATGTAAAATATGTCCAAATATCATACATGTAAAAGATGTCCATATATCACACATGTAAAATATGTGCATATATCACACATGTAAAAGATGTCCATATATCACACATGTAAAAGATGTCCATATATCATACATGAAAACAATATTATGACCATATAAATAATTGTTGTTGTTGGTTTGTTGTTTAATGCCACACTCAGCAATATTCCAGCTATATGACAGCGGTCTGTAAATAATGAAGTCTTGGCCGACCAGACAATCCAGTGATTGATATCATGAGCATTGATCCACGCAATTGGGATCGATGACATGCATCAACCATGTCAGCCAGCCTGACAACCCGATCCCGTTAGTCACCTTTTACGACAAGCATAGTCGCCTTGTATGGCAAGCATGGGTTGCTGAAGACCTATTCTACCCTGGATCTTCACCGGTCGACCAAATATATAAGACCCTATATCACACATGTAGAATATGACCCTATATCACACATGTAAAATATGACCATATGTCACACGTGTAAATATGACCATGTATCACACATGTAAATATCACCCTATATCACATCACACATGTAAATATGACCCTATATCACACATGTACATATGACCATATGATATAATCAACGAGGAAGGTCATATCTGTTGGCTATAGACAAATAGAATGTGATACCGTTCATGTATAATATACTTAAAAGGCACAATGAAATCCGGCTATAAATGTAGAATATTGTCACTTCTTTAGAACATTGTTCCTTGGTTACATGCACAGTCCTGTAGGATATGAAAGTGGATATGAGAGTGGATATGCTCCTATGCTACAGTTTGCACCCGATACATCACCCTGCCACTAGCACACTATACTACTCGAGATCTGTAAGACATGGCACAGATTCCCAAGTCATAACACATCACCAGTTTCCATAACGTCCTGCTTAGTATCAATATTCAAACTTACTATGGCTTCTGTGCCTCTTTCCTCATCTAAAAGGTTTGTTTTATAATTTCATAATCTTTTCTGTAATACAGAAATCATGAATTTTAAACATTTACAAGTATATTTATGCCCAGTTTTTAACTTGAATTGACATGATTTTAAAATGAAACCTTTTTTTCTATTTACAAAAAGCAGTAATATATGGTATATGGAATAGATGCTGATGCATACAGACTTAGTATGAATAAGGCATCTCGAAAACAGCTGTACATCAGTCCCAGGCTTAGTGTCAACACAGATGTTTCGATGTACATATAGTGTGGGGAAGAATGGCTGGCATTCTCAACAAGGTGTGCAGTTACCGTATTAGCTGTAATTAGCACCCATGGCACTCAGACAATTTACAAAGGGGGGCACTTATTACAACCATACACAAAAAAACGTCTTTGAGGGGCAAGTAGAAGTTGGAGTACTAAGTAAAGATAAGATATATGGATGAACAACTTCTTTATACAATTAGGAGCAACATTGCTTGATAACGTTGTTAGAACCTCCACCAACATGTTGCTCCTGATTGTAATACAGAGGTTGTTCATCCATATATCTTACATACACAAAAAGTTATATCTGTTCGTGAGTAGTATTGAACAAACATAGTTCAAACATCCGGGAAACTAAAACATTTCGATACTAGTCACTAAGCAATGACAGGCTCATTCTGCAGCTGTTTTCTGTAAAACTACCCTCCTCATCCTCTCCAGTCAAAAAAGTCCACCTCTTACAATTTAATACAAGAGAACAAAAAGGATATTAATAATAAAAAATACATAAAATTTAACTGAATTTCTTTTTCTGTTACATACATATATCTTTCAATTTTTCATATAAAAGAAGTGGTTAAAATTGTTCAATAAGAAATCTCTTCTAAAGATGTTGATCACTATCAGCTAGCTAAGGTAGGGAAGTAGTGTCATTATGTGTAAGAGGGAACGAAGGAGGACCAACTCAATGGGTAGCAGTGTAAGGCACTGCACAAACAAGTGAGTGTAAATGTGAAGATGTTTAAGTGCGAATGTGTGTTGAAAAAAAACTGACTGTCATCGTATGTGGTAAGATTTGGTAAAATGGTAAAACTTCTCTTTAAAGAAAATATCCTGGGTTGACAGAACTTTTCACTGCAACAAACTCCCCCCAAATTACCTGTGTATGTTCACAGTGGCACTCTGGATTAATTTCCCTTGACAAGGTAAAGCTGACAGTTATGGTTTACAAGTTACACGTGAGGGTTTTAAACATAATGGATACAGTCGTATCACAGTCAGAACAATCTAAACAAGTGGCATTGCAAAAGCTGCCCCCACTAATAAATATTGTATTACACATTTGCACAGAGGAAAATATTCTTTTGCCAAGCATTTGAAGGGACACATTAGTGATCAGGCAAACAGACAATATTCGGTCTGGGTCACAACCATTGATATTGTACATGTATACAATCAGAATTGTACATGTATACAATCAGAATGAAGAAACACAGTTTTGCTAGAAAATACAATTAAAAACCCCACTGCTGAATGTTGCACAAGGGAGTAAATCTCCTCCTATATCCTCATATTGCACATTTATGCTACATCTTACACACAGGTAATGATAATTAGCAAACACATGCCATTTGTCAACAAACCTATAACTCTCCCACCTCTGTATCAATTATACAATCTGGAAGGTGTGTCATGTTTCTAGATCATGCTGAATAATACTTCAGTATTTGTAGCCAGCACTGAGTTTCCATATTAAAGCAATATATGTATATATTCAAATAGGCTGTCAACAAATTGTGGTTCCGCTGCTGTTGCGACTTGCTGTCCTTATAGTTAAATCTCTGTATGTAGTCTTCTTCAGTAATAAATAGAACATTATCATGTGTTCAAGTCATACTATGTTTATGACACTCAAGTCTAAATTCAGGTATTTCCATCACTCTCTCTCGGTAAATTACGAAATTGAGACACTCATGTCGTAAACATAGTATGACATGAATACTCATATAATATCCTTTATATATCATACCAGGGACATATCTTGTTTATCATACCAGGGACATATCTTGTTTATCATACCAGGGACATATCTTGTTTATCATACCAGGGACGTATCTGTGTTTGTCGTGTTACTGTCATATCTGGCAAAACATTCATGTGAACCAATAACTGTCTGGTTACATGGGACTTCTCCTTGCTATGCACACTGGGTTCACACATTAGATTTACTTTGCCAGTATGAATCAACAGCAAACATTTTGTAAGTTGAAATCCAGGCCTTCAGGAAGACAAGTATATATCACAGTTCTCTATCTGTATACTTCTGTTTACTTCCATGAAATCTGTGTACATGATGAGACTAAATCTATATCCACCGAATGATATAACTGTATATATTCTGAAAGTGTCGGTACACATTCTACTGACTGTCTGTACATATTCTGAAAGTGTCTGTACACATTCTACTGACTGTCTGTACACATTCTGAAAGTGTCTGTCCACATGCTCAACTTAGTCTGATCCACATCTAAATCCAAGTCTTGTGTGAGGAACTCCTCCTCCTCCTGTAATGCATCACATGCTTGGTTCAAGCCAATGTCTGTCGGGACACACACGTTGTCATCTCACCCATGTGGTGAGGAAACCATTCCTCCCATGGAAGTCAGGAGGGCGTTCCACACAGCATCTGTGTTCCACACACACATATCCGTACATACTAAGTGCAGCATGATGATGAAGGCAAGCACTCCACCAACTGCCAGCCTGGAACATAACCAGCATCCACACATCCAAGGTGGCAGTCTGAACTAGCAATCTGCTTCTACATGTCCAAGATCACAGTCTGAACTAGCAATGTACTTTACACATCCAATGGGGCAGTCTGAACTAGCAATCTGCTTGTACATGTCCAAGATCACAGTCTGAACTAGCAATCTGCTTGTACACATCCAGGATGGCAGTCTGAACTAGCAATCTGTTTGTACACATCCAAGATCACAGTGTGAACTAGCAATCTGCTTCTACATGTCCAAGATCACAGTCTGAACTAGCAATGTACTTTACACGTCCAATGGGGCAGTCTGAACTAGCAATCTGCTTGTACATGTCCAAGATCACAGTCTGAACTAGCAATCTGTTTGTACACATCCAGGATGGCAGTCTGAACTAGCGATCTGCTCCACTTGAACTATCCTCTTCTCGTGGAGACCTTCAACAGACATGGCAGGACTTAGTGACACTGCATATTCCACTGCAAGTTCATTGCAAGGCCAACATTTGATCAAATTTCGTTTACGGATCCGCTGACCTTAAAAAATGATAAGTCCAAACTAATGAAAAGTAGAAACAATATGGATACACATTCAGAGTTTTTTAAAATATCATAATTCTGTCTCTATATCAATACATTCAAATAAGTGACAAGACCAAGTCACTGTATCCAAATTACCGGTTACATATTGTACTTCAAGGTGTGGTGCTCATTGGATTTGGTCTGGTTTGTTTGTTGTTTAATGCCCCACTCAGCAATATTCCAGCTATATGATGGCGGTCTGTAAATAATCAAGTCTGGACCAGGCATTCCAGTAATTGACATCATGAGCATCGATCTACGAGATTGGAATATGATGACAACCATCGAGATAAAGTCTGACAACCTGATACTATCAGTCACCTCTTATGACAAGCTTGAATTGCTGAAGACCAACTATGATTCATGGGTTTGCTCATTGGAAATCATTGTGTATTGGTGTCAGCAGTAATCACAACACAATCACATTGTGCCACTGTGCCACATCCTACATTAAATGATATTAAACCATAGAACTTAAATTGTTTGATAGGCATTACTAAGAAGTTGACGGATGACAAGAGAGACACAATTTTTTATGGATAACAACTTCTTTAATACTGTAAAAGGCGACGTTTCGGTATAGATACTTATACCGTTGTCAAGCAAGACTGAATGAGGGACATAGTGCAGAATATATATAGCAAGTGGATGATTAACAGTAGAGGATTAACAGTAACAACAAGGGCATGCATGAGTGGGATAACATAGGTAGTGATAGCATAATCCCTTTGTTGTCACACCTACCTATGTTATCCCACTCATGCATGCCCTTATTGTTACTGTTAATCCTCTACTGTTAATCATCCACTTGCTATATATATTCTGCACTATGTCCCTCATTCAGTCTTGCTTGACAACGGTATAAGGATCTATACCGAAACGTCGCCTTTTACAGTATTAAAGAAGTTGTTATCCATAAAAAATTGTGTCTATCTTGTAAACCATAGAACCATTGAAATTTCACTTCATCAGCAGTCTGATTATATCTGTATTATTAACCTAGACTAATGGCAACAATGTTTTGATCTCACCTTGGCAAGTGTGTTGGGAGGCCGTGAACATGGTATGCAGAATACACAGACCCTCCAACATCCCCACCCTTCATGTAAGCATCCTGCTGCTGTACCTGTGGCATGTTTCGAAAGTCCTTCACATGAACACTTGCCACATAGTTGCGACCTGTACGAGCTGGAGATAACCCACTGGACAGGTCCTCCTCATCACTGGAGTAGTACATGGGGTTCGACCTCTGCTTCACCTTCTCTGACAGAGATGGCGCCGGTGGTGCATGCAGGCTTGCTGACCGCTGGTACTCCTGCAAGAGACTGTTTATATCACTAGGGTCATGCTGGCGGTCCAGACTAGAGAAGCTCTGCGATTGTCCTCTGGCACCGAGAAACTCCATCATGTTATGCTTCTGAGTTGCCATGTGATTGTCATCGAGACACCTTCCTGTGAACATCTTTGTGAGGTCAGGACCAGGAGTTGTGACATACATGCTCTTTACTTGATGAGACTGGGATGAAAGGTCGTGACCACTGTACATGGACTTGCCTTGTCTTGGCTGTGCAGAATGACTGACTGAATTTAGTAGGTAGGCCCATTGTTGAGAAGATGTTGGAGGCTGGACGCCATTCATCCTCATCAGATTGGTGAGGTAGTTGATATCGATTGAGGTAAGGTTGGGCAAAGTTGGCACGCTACTTCCGTTACCGAAAGGTGTTTCAAGCACTTGTGTGACAGCAGGCTGACCCTGATTCATGATGTGAGGGTACGCCTGAGGCTGACCTGGATAGCCAGGCATGTTGTAGCCATGCAAGCCTTCCGCTGGTGGGAGTGGGGGAGCACTGATGGTGGATCCTCCAGTTGACATGTTTTGTTGCACAATCTGGAGCTGCTGGTGGAAGTGAGCTGTCTGGAGACGCTGGAACCGTTCCTCCTGCTCCAAAGCTTTAAGTCGTAACATCTCCTTCTCCATCTCCAGCTGTCTGTGTTTCTCCATCTCAATCTGACGCTCCTTCTCCTTGATCTGTTCAGACATAAACACTTCCCTAGGGTCATGCTGTTGCTGAGCATTAGGAATATACCCATTCTTCTTCTTATTTTTCTTCTTATAAAGCCGATACCCCAGTGTTGTTTCAATCCCAATATTTCCACGCTGCAAGGAATTAGTTTGTCCTGGGATGTACCCATTCAGTTCAGGATTTAAACTTTCCAACTGGGAGGACATCCGTTGTTGCTGTTCATTTTCCTCTTCAGAGCTCTCCTCTTCTGAAGTCAGAATATTACCTTGTGATAAACGCCTTTCTAATGGTCTTGGCGGTCCATTCAGCTGATTTGATGACACAGAGAGATGCCAGTTTGAGGGAGGTGGTGGGGGAGGAGCAACATCTGAATCCAAATCCATCGACTTCTGCTTCCGAAGCAGTTTTCCTGAAGCTCGACTTAAAGAACCAAAAGCATTTCTAACACTTTTGTTGACCGTCTTTTTCAATTTTCTGATACTACCATACTTATTTTTATCATCATTTGATGATTCTGACTGTTTGCGAATATATTTTCCTTTACTATTTTTCTTTAACTCATTGAATTTGGTTGGAACCATGGATGACTTGAAGCCTTCAGATGTGCTTCTTTGATGTGAATATGCAGTATGTCTGTCTTCAATGTCATCATCTGACTCAAGGTCATGCTCAGGGGTCCAGTCGTCTGAAAAAACTCTGCGGTGTCCTGGAGATTTGATCTCTTCAGAGGACAAGTCATCATCATCTGTTTCATGACTGGAGAAAACTTCTGGAGAACGCGATCGGCTGCTACTGATCCACTTCTTGTCCAAGTCTTGACTCAACTTTCTCAATATCTCCACCGATTCACCATGCTTCTTGTTTGACCTAGCAGACATATTTTTTTCCTCCTCTTCGTCTTGTTCAACCAACTTTTTCTTTTTCTCTTCCTCCTTCCTTCTTAGGTCTTCCTCTCTCCTCTTTGCTCGATCCTCATAAGCCCTGGCTAACTGCTCCCGGAACATTTCATTTTGATCCTTAGGCTTCTCTAGAGTGATTGGTGGCAGCTTGGGTTTCAACACACGTACTCTGTCAGAATATCCTTCACTCTCACCATGGCCATTGACGAGAGAATTGAGCCTCTTTTCTGGGCTCTTCAATGTTGGATTATTCACATCCTCCTTCGCATGATCACCTTCTGAACCATCATTATCTGACTCTGTAGGGTTGTTGTCAGGAGTCCTACTTGAAATGAGTTCATCTAGTTTACTAATAGCCTGCTGCTCTTCATCACTCGGCGCCACTGACTTCACAGAGTCCTGTGTACAGGAAGGGGGAAGAGAAGTTGGTGGGGGAGGGGGAGAAGATGGAGGAGGTGGTTGTGGTGACGTCGCAGGAGGTGGTTGTGGTGATGTCACAGAAGGTGGTGACAACACAGGAGGTTGAGGTGCTGATGTCATAGGGGGCAGAGTAACAGATGCGGAAGGAGTTGATACAGTGGGTTTGGGAGCCTGAGCAGGAGGTACAACTGAAGAAACAATAGGAGCTGATGATAGCTCCATCTGTGCAGGAGCTGTAGGAATGTTGGAGACATTGGTCGGGGGTGGTGGAGCTGCTTTTGTCTTGGTACTGAGGATGGAGGCATTTGATGCTACTGACATACGACGCTGGTGCTGTTTCCCTACTGGAACTGGAGGTTCATCCATGTCGTAGTCAATAGGTGGCTCGTCAGCATTATCTTCAACTTTACTTCCTGGAGGAGGTGGAGCTCTCTTCTTCTTACGCTTACTCACCCCTGTTTCAGAACTAGCGGTGCTGGTACTTCGTGTGGACTCACGTGAAGCCTGTCGCAGAAATGGATTATACTGAACATTACTATTATCTGCCAGATCAGTCTGTAGTTTGCCTACACTGATACCAGTCTTTTTCTCTAATTCTTCCAGGTACTTCTGTCTCCGATGTTCAGCCAACTGGGCGTATGTCATGTTGTATGTAACATCAATCTCAAAGTTGCTTCTTACAGGCAGTGACACACCAGTTGGTGTAGCATTAGTGAAAGGTTCTTTTCTCCAGTTGTCATACAAATGATCTCTAGTCTCAGCCAGACTTTCTCTAGGGTCCTCAAAAATGGTATGTTCCTCATTAATTAAACTCATTGTCTTTGAAGGGTGACGCCTATGGCCACGGGGCTTCATCGGTGCCCGATCAAGTGAATGAGTCCGTCTCAGTCCAGAATCAGCTGATTTTTCATTCAGAAGGCCGTCACTACTAGGACCTCCAATAGCAACAACACCGTTTGGATGCTCACTGACAGTTACATCAGTCTTCTTGTCCAAAATTGTCTTTTTCTCAGTGTCAATGTCTTTCACATCCCTACCCTCACCAGGCCACGATGGTTTGTGATTATCACTTGTGTTGGCACCGTCATCACTAACATCCATATCCTCCTCTGCATCTCTCTCTTCCTCATCATCCAAGTCATTTTTGTGGAACAACTCTGCGAACTCTGGATGCTGCTTGGACATTTCCTGTGACACCGGCCGCAGTCTCCTCTGAGGCAGTCCTCCCACGGGAAGAACCTTGTTCTCAGGCACGGCATACTTGGGGTTCTTGCACGGACTACGAGGCCGCTTGGGTGGAGATAAAGGACGAGGAGGAGGCACCTTCTTGACAGGAAGAGGCTGAGCCTGGACGGCATGAGGCAGGGTCTCAAGCTGGGCACTGCCTGTTTGACCCATACTGACTTCTACACACGATCCACAAACAGCAGATTACAAAACACAACTGTTCACATTATTGTACTGTCCACGGAAACAGACGGAAGTGGAACAGCCTTGTGAGATACTGAGGGATACTGCAGGCTACTGCTTGGTGAGTCTTGTATTGCTGGTGTGTTGTCAGTGGGACAAACGGTCTAGTTGCCTGGTTGGTTCGACTGGCATCCAGCAAGCCCTTGGTTCATCTGAATGAAGCATAATGGCTGCCTCGGGTCACAGAGTACAGATTCATGAGCCGGAATGAAAACCTGGAATGAAAATATGAAAAATGAAAAACATGTAGTGAAAACAGACAAGACAAGAATGAATGACGTGATTGTCTACGTGATTGTCTGCATGATGGTCAGCTGTAGCCCAGCTGTATCACAGCTGATTTCAACACCATCACACAGGTCACACACTGTCACCACTCACTCATCCTCAAACTGGGGGCACAGGTAGCCCAGTCATCTAAGGCACCGCAATTCATTGTGCAGAGTTGCATCCCTTGGGCATGCTATAAAACTTATGATTGATTGTGGGTTCAAATCCCTGTTCACCCTGATTATGTTTCTAGGTTTGTCATCCTCAAACTACGGCTACATAGTAACATCAAAGAGAACAAGTAGCTATGAGCAGATCATTATTAAAAGTTCCTGGTGTTCAATGTGGTTTAAGTCAGGTCAAAGGAACTGCCATCAGAGAATATCAATTTTATGCCTTCACAAAACACTCTTTTCCGATAGCAATCAAGACTGTAACAGCTGTCATCTCCAACATGTCAGAAACAGTGACACACCCTGCCTGTCAAACTCAACAATGACAGCTGTCTTGACATTCAAATTCACTGTGTTATCAATATACTAGACATAAGAATGAGTGATTAGTGTGACTATATCAAAGTCAGAACTCACTGACTGTTATTACACATTGTTTGTTCACCTGAAGAAAGTTTCCAATTGCACTGCATCTGAAGGAGAAATATTCCCGTTGTTATTGTGCACACTGATAACCTTCGGGGACCATTTCTTCAATCATTCAAGCTAAAGCTTGTTTGGGGTATTTTAGTCTCGACAACTGAGATCCACAAGCACTTTGCTTCCTGGTACGTGTCTAATAACAAAATTATCTGTAATCTAAAGTATGCCCACTTGAACAGAGGTCAGTGTGGATAAATAAAGCATCTGAGTTGTTCATGGTCTCAACAAATCTGTAAATAATGACTACGTCATTCCATCAAAATCATCCATGAATAGTGTCATACTGCTGTTATACCATCAAACACATCCATGAATAAAGTCATACTGCTGTCATACCATCAAACACATCCGTAAAAATTGACTACATGATACCATCAAACATATCCATGAATAGTGTCATACTGCTGTCATGCCATCAAACACATCCATGAATAAAGTCATACTGCTGTCATACCCTGAAACACATCCGTAAATAATGACTACATCATACCATCAAACACATCCATGAATAGTGTCATACTGCTGTTATATCATCAAACACATCCATGAATAAAATCATACTGCTGTCATACCATCAAACACATCCATAAATAGTCATACTGCTGTTATACAATCAAACACATCTGTAAATAAAGTCATACTGCTGTCATACCATCAAACACATCTGTAAATAATGACTACATCAAACCATCAAACACATCCATGAATAGTGTCATACTGCTGTCATACCATCAAACACATCTGTAAATAATGTCTACATCAAACCATCAAACACATCCATGAATAGTGTCATACTGCTGTTATACCATCAAACACATCCATGAATAATGTCATACTGCAGTCATACCATCAAACAAATCCACACAAAAATGTCATACTGCTGTTATACCATCAAACACATCCATGAATAAAGTCATACTGCTGTCATACCATCAAACACATCAACAAAAATTGTCATACTGCTGTCATACCATCAAACACATCCATGAATAAAATTGTCATAATGCTGTCATACCATCAAATACATCCATGAATAGTGTCATACTGCTGTTATACCATCAAACACATCCATGAATAATGTCATACTGCTGTCATACCATCAAACACATCCACAAAAAATGTCATACTACTGTTATACCATCAAACACATTCATGAAAATTGTCATACTGCTGTCATACCATGAAACACATCCATGAATAAAATTGTCATAATGCTGTCATACTATCAAACACATTCATGAATACTATTGTCATACTGCTGTCATACCAACCCAAGCTGTTGGAGTAATCAACCAAATCACACACAACAAGTAAAGATCACTGTGAGCTGATTCTAACTCTGACACCCCCCAGAGGTACAACAACCTTAATCACTTTGTACAGAAGTATGTAATTGAATGTGACAACTTTCTTCTCCAACATCCATGGGAAAATGGCAAATTCTGCACAATGACATTGAGCCACGCCAACCTTAATTACAGTGCAACCAATGAACACAGACAGTAGGCCATCATCTACTGTAAGTACTGCCTGTACCAGCACACATTGTGGGACAGACGTTAGTCACTAGCCTGTCAAACAGGTAGTTACTGCACCAGCCCGCCCTCCCTCCCTCCCATCACTGACTTGAAGGCAGTAGGTCAACTGTACCCAAGAAGCAGCTTCTATATGTTTAGTTATGCAATGCTAACATCTGACTGTGACAGTCTCTCTATGGGAACAAGGTTGTTCTTGAGAGTGGCTTCTGAGTGGCTTCGAGTCTGGACCATATGATCCAGTAATTGACATCATAAGCATCTATGTACGCAATTGGGATACAATTATATGCAACCAAGTCTGCGAGCAGGGCCACCCGATCCAGTTAGTCACCCCTTCTGACAAGCATAGTCACCTTTTACGGCAAGCATGAGTTGCTGAAGACCAATTCTACGCCGGATCATCACGGGCATCTGTATCAGGGAGTCAGGGGCATCTGTATCAGGGAGTCAGGGGCATCTGTATCAGAGAGTCAGGGGCATCTGTATCAGAGAGTCAGGGGCATCTGTATCAGGGAGTCAGGGGCATCTGTATCAGGGAGTCAGGGGCATCTGTATCAGGGAGTCAGGGGCATCTGTATCAGGGAGTCAGGGGCATCTGTATCAGAGAGTCAGGGGCATCTGTATCAGGGAGTCAGGGGCATCTGTATCAGGGAGTCAGGGGCATCTGTATCAGGGAGTCAGGGGCATCTGTATCAAGGAGTCAGGGGCATCTGTATCAGGGAGTCAGGGGCATCTGTATCAGGGAGTCAGGGGCATCTGTATCAGGGAGTCAGGGGCATCTGTATCAAGGAGTCAGGGGCAAGGGTCATGTTCCTTAGCACTGATGTGCCTGACATCAGATTTGGCTGACGCCAAATGTTTCTTGGCATCACAGGTACATGTCCCCTCCAGCTCACAACACAGAGACTTCAGTGTTACCATGGCAATGTGCATGTTATACAACATAAACCTGACTAAACTGACACAGCCTGAAACACACCTTTGTTTATTACATCATGAATAAGCTGCAGGAATTTCAAACTATTAAAAAAATGACTCTTGATTTACTTCAACTTCAAATTTCAGTTGGACAGTTGAAACATATCAGGATGATTTGGGGAAGGAGAAGGTGGGGAGGTGGAGGATGCTGTGAGGGGGAGGTGGAGGATGCTGTGAGGGGTAGGTGGAGGATGCGGGGGATGCTGTGAGGGGGATGTGGAGGATGCTGTGAGGGGAGGTGGAGGATGCTGTGAGGGGGGAGGTGGGGAATGCTGTGCGGGGGAGGTGGGGGATACTGTGAGGAGGAGGTGGAGGATGCTGTGAGGGGGATGTGGAGGATGCTGTGAGGGGAGGTGGAGGATCCTGTGAGGGGAGGTGGAGGATGCTGTGAGGGGGGAGGTGGGGAATGCTGTGAGGGGGAGGTGGGGGATTCTGTGAGGAGGTGGAGGATGCTGTGAGGGGGAGGTGGGGAATGCTGTGAGGAGGAGGTGGAGGATGCTGTGCGGGGGAGGTGGGGAATGCTGTGAGGGGAGGTGGAGAATGCTGTGCGGGGGAGGTGGGGAATGCTGTGAGGGGGAGGTGGGGAATGCTGTGAGGGGGAGGTGGGGAATGCTGTGAGGGGGAGGTGTGGAATGCTGTGAGGAGGAGGTGGAGGATGCTGTGCAGGGGAGGTGGGGAATGCTGTGAGGGGAGGTGGAGGATGTTGTGAGGGGGAGATGGGGAATGCTGTGAGGGGGAGGTGGAGAATGCTGTGCGGGGGACGTGGGGGATACTGTGAGGAGGAGGTGGAGGATGCTGTGCGGGGGAGGTGGGGAATGCTGTGAGGGGGAGGTGGAGGATGCGGGGGATGCTGTGAGGGGGATGTGGAGGATGCTGTGCGGGGGAGGTGGGGAATGCTGTGAGGGGGAGGTGGAGGATGCTGTGAGTGGGAGGTGGAGGATGCGGGGGATGCTGTGAGGGGGAGGTGGGGAATGCTGTGAGGGGGAGGTGGGGGATGCTGTGAGGAGAGGAGGGGGGAGATGGGGATGCTGTGAGGAGGGGGGAGGTGGGGGATGCTGTGAGGAGAGGGGAGGTGAGGGTAGGTGGGGATGCTGTGAGGAGAGGAGAGGGGGAGATGGGGGATGCTGTGAGGAGAGGGGAGGGGGATTTGGGGGATGCTGTGAGGAGAGGAAAGGGGAGGGGGAGGTGGGGATGCTGTGAGGAGAGGGGAGGGATGCTGTGAGGGGGATGTTGGGAATGCTGTGAGAGGGAGGTTGGGGAGATGGGGGATGCTGTGAGGAGAGGGGAGGGGGAGGTGGGGGATGCTGTGATGAGAGGGGAGTGGGAGGTGGAGGATACTGTGAGGAGGAGGGGAGGGGAGGTGGGGGATGCTGTGAGGAGAGGGGAGGGGAGGTGGTGGATGCTGTGAGAAGAGGGGAGGGGGAGGTTGGGGATGCTGTGAGGAGGAGGGGAGGGGGAGGTTGGGGATGCTGTGAGAAGAAGGGAGGGGGGTTGGGGATGTTGTGAGAAGAGGGGAGGGGGGGTTGGGGATGCTGTGAGGAGGAGGGGAGGGGGAGGTTGGGGATGCTGTGAGGAGGAGGGGAGGGGGAGGTTGGGGATGCTGTGAGAAGAGGGGAGGGGGGGTTGGGGATGCTGTGAGGAGAGGGGAGGGGGAGGTTGGGGATGCTGTGAGGAGGAGGGGAGGGGGAGGTTGGGGATGCTGTGAGAAGAGGGGAGGGGGGGTTGGGGATGCTGTGAGAAGAGGGGAGGGGAGGTGGTGGATGTTGTGAGAAGAGGGGAGGGGGAGGTTGGGGATGCTGTGAGGAGGAGGGGAGGGGGAGGTTGGGGATGCTGTGAGGAGGAGGGGAGGGGGAGGTTGGGGATGCTGTGAGAAGAGGGGAGGGGGGGTTGGGGATGCTGTGAGAAGAGGGGAGGGGGGGTTGGGGATGCTGTGAGGAGAGGGGAGGGGGACATAGGGGATACTGTGAGGAGAGGGGAGGGGGAGGTGGTGGATGTTGTGAGAAGAGGGGAGGGGGAGGTTGGGGATGCTGTGAGGAGGAGGGGAGGGGGAGGTTGGGGATGCTGTGAGGAGGAGGGGAGGGGGAGGTTGGGGATGCTGTGAGAAGAGGGGAGGGGGGGTTGGGGATGCTGTGAGAAGAGGGGAGGGGGGGTTGGGGATGCTGTGAGGAGAGGGGAGGGGGACATAGGGGATACTGTGAGGAGAGGGGAGGGGGAGGTGGGGGATGCTGTGAGGAGAGGGGAGGGGGACATAGGGGATGCTGTGAGGAGAGGGGAGGGGGAGGTGGGGGGTGCTGTGAGGAGAGGGGAGGGGGGTTGGGGATGTTGTGAGGAGAGGGGAGGGGGACATAGGGGATACTGTGAGGAGAGGGGAGGGGGAGGTGGGGGATGCTGTGAGGAGCAGGGAGGGGGAAGGAGGCTGGGAGGAGACTTGGGGAAAAAAATCATCGGGTTCTACCAATTAAAATGACTGGATCACTGGACAAGCTTTATGTTCTGAAATATGTTGTAGAAGGCGTGACTAAATATATATTCCGTCTCAACAATACCCCCACACACTGAGCATATTAACTGGTTGATCCTGTAGATCTAGCTAAACAAGTGAGTTGCAGCTGCTTCAATGTAAACAACAGGTTCAAGAATTTATGAAATGTAATTACTTGTAATGGCAATTAAAGTGGGTGTGGATGGCAAGTGACACAGTAGGTACATGTCTGCTGCACGTGACGAGGCAACACGGCCTGCAGCAATCATCCTTCAGATGTCTGTTGATGTCGGCATCTGTACCATGTTCTGGTCACGGTGTGGAAGCATGACATGCAATTCCTGCACTGCACATAAAAACACCTACTATCATGACACACCTGGAAGAATTACTGGGTCAAATCAAGTCTGTGGAACTACTTGACACAATAGACATATGAACAAGAGTTAAAACACATCTGTAACATCATTCTACTGTTGGAACGCACCATTATTTTTCAGGAATGGAGAGTTGTTTGTCAACTGTACATTATGTTTCAGGAATGGAGAGTTGTTTGACAACTGTACATTATGTTTCAGGAATGGAGAGTTGTTTGTCAATTGTACATTATGTTTCAGGAATGGAGAGTTGTTTGTCAATTGTACATTATGTTTCACGAATGGAGAGTTGTTTGTCAACTGTACATTATGTTTCAGGAATTGAGAGTTGTTTGTCAACTGTACATTATGTTTCAGGAATGGAGAGTTGTTTGACAACTGTACATTGTTTCAGGAATGGAGAGTTGTTTGTCAACTGTACATAATGTTTCAGGAATGGAGAGTTGTTTGACAACTGTACATTATGTTTCAGGAATGGAGAGTTGTTTGTCAACTGTACATTATGTTTCAGGAATGGAGAGTTGTTTGTCAACTGTACATTATGTTTCAGGAATGGAGAGTTGTTTGTCAACTGTACATAATGTTTCAGGAATGGAGAGTTGTTTGACAACTGTACATAATGTTTCAGGAATGGAGAGTTGTTTGTCAACTGTACATTATGTTTCAGGAATTGAGAGTTGTTTGACAACTGTACATTATTTTTCAGGAATGGAGAGTTGTTTGACAACTGTACATAATGTTTCAGGAATGGAGAGTTGTTTGTCAACTGTACATTATGTTTCAGGAATGGAGAGTTGTTTGACAACTGTACATTATTTTTCAGAAATGGAGAGTTGTTTGTCAACTGTTTAATTAATTTCAAACTTACACGGAACTATGTTTTACTTTCATTGACAAGTGAATAATTTCATTTTTTTTCTGAAAACGTGTTGCCAGCGGGGTTCGAACCCGCATCGTTTGATTTGAGAACGTGTAATTGTTAACCTCAGCTACGGCGACATGTGAAGGTATGGTGTGGCATTAACTATTAAATATTTTCATAATTTTGCATAATGCTTAAAAGGTCAAAATAAGATGCATATATGTTGTGTTTGAACAGGTTACCTACAACAACATACTTATAGCAATTAGATAAACCTTTGACGAGAAAAATCAAATAAGGTAATATAAATATCCTTTGTTCGGGGCTCTATATTTACTATTATTCCAGTCAGCATGTATTAACAATGTGCAAGCGATTGATAAATACTAGTTTAGGACCCAAGAAAATTATGAAGGGCTGTGTACCATGCATTGTAAATGTCAGCTCGAAATGGAGCTTGGCGCATGTGCAACAGCGGCAGAGAATGCATCACGGGAGACTCATGCAGTATAAATACAGACAACAAAGAGTTCTGGTTTATTTTTCAAATATTTTCAACAACAATATTTTGTCAAAGTGTAAGAGTAGGGATGAGTTTAAGTTGGGGAATATGCTTACCCTGCAGGGCCTCTGCACCAATATGTTTAACGAATGGAGAGTTATTCGGACGTTCCCCTCTACGAATTATGTATTACAATGAGCAGTATGTGCAGGTCTAACTTTGATCTAATCAAATATACCAGTATGACGCCTCCACACCATCTACTTGTCATGTAGGACTCACTGAACATACTGTATTACATGAAGATGTTGCCACAGTTCAGAGACAGCGTCCATGTATCAAGCTGCCTGAGCTATTGTGTCATCGCGGACAACACTTGTGTAATTGCAGACAATACTTGTGTAATTGCAGACAATACTTGTGTCATGGTATCAGTGTTGCAGGGACATGAATGATATACAGAAAGAACATGTCAAGCAGGACCTCACATACGCACACAGCCATGAGTGAGGATGTGCATGCAACAACATGTAATATTGCAGTATAGCTGATGAGAGTCAGCATCACAAACTGAACAGAGTGGTTCTCACACATGATGTTACCCTCAACTAGATGAGTGAGTGAGTATGGTTTTAAGCCACTTTTAGCAATATTCCAGCAATATCACGGCAGGGTACACCAGAAATGGGCTTCACACATTGTACCTACGTGGTGAATCGAACCCAGGCCTTTGGCATAACGAGTGAACGCTTTAACCACTAGGCTGCCCGACCGCCCCAGACTCGACTAGGGACGACAACACACAGGGAGAGTGTGCGCTGTAATGGGATCTATATAAACAGATATTGTTAACTGGGAATTAAAGTTTCTGGATCTACTGGACTATCACTCCATACTATCATGTAACATGGAACACAACATGGCATTTGTTAAGTGACATATGCATCACATCCATACATATTGTGTGGGATTAGTATCAGAAAAGCTTTGAAACGCCCAAAAGACTTTTTCAGACATCCAAAATCTCAATTGAACCCAGAAAACAGAATGTTAATGATGTCTTTCTCCTAAGAATCCAGGGTTTCTCTGCCAGTGAATGTAGCTGGCAGAGTACACATGCACCGGGGACGTAATAACCCACGATATATTACTGAGGCTACTTGTTAGCTGGGGTACAATATTGTAAGCCACATAAATAACCCTTTTGTGACACTTTCTTCTAGTTGTCATAGAAAGAAACATTTCACTTTCAAAAGTAGGACAAATATCTAAACTCACATTTCAATTATGTAGTTACAAGCAAGGATCACAGTGTCATCAGGGGAAATTGGGGATTTAAACTCATGATCCGAGCAAGGGTCACAGTGTCATCAGGGCAAATTGGGGATTTAAACTCATGATCCAAGCAAGGGAGTGTCATCAGGGCAAATTGGGGATTTAAACTCATGATCCAAGCAATGGTCACAGTGTCATCAGGGCAAATTGGGGATTTAAACTCATGATCATAGCTCTGGCTTGCCTAAGAGGCACTTTTATAGCTGTCACATTTAATTCCCCAAATAAAAATAATGGATGCTAAAAATATCCTTTGTAATGACACAATTTCCATGTGATTGAATATTTCACACATACACTAAGTTCTCAGTCACCTGGAATTTGTGTAGCCAGGAGATGACGTATGTAAGATGGAGCTCTCAGAATGTCTTTCACTTTCATTACAATACAGCAATCCTCAATAGCAACTTTTTGAAAAGTTCATGAACACTGAATATCTATCTGAAAATGAGAAAATGAAGTCAACCTTTCATCATCAGATGTCGAAAGAGGTATATTTTTAAAGATTTTACATGTATTTGAAGCTATTGTTTCAATAACTAATGAGAGATTGTGTTGGATTATTTTCAGTGGAGAAGATGCAGGTCAGTGGCAGCCTCCCCTGCTATAAGAGGACAAGAGGACAAGAGGACAAGATGAAGGTCCTAGCTGTCACCCTGCTCACACCTGACTAAATTATCTCCAAACAATAAACATTCCACCATGAGTATTCCAAGAATTCATAGCTTTATTACCACACCATGACAACAAGACAACATGGCCCTAACTTCACAAGTTATGACACCTCTATGAAGACATGTCAGTAAAGACAAGAACTAACCTGACTATTACCTGCCTACAAGACAGACAGCATTAAACATGCGATCACTTACCTGTGAATGTGTATCTAATACCTCCCACCTCCATGGAGGGTTTCAGTGAGGGAGTGTACTCTGACTATCTAACAGCGGACATGTTCACTGACAACTATCTACTTGATTTACGCCTCAGCGGGCAACCTGCCCAGCTGGTCACTGGAGCATAGCCTGAACTGCTTGTCCTGTGACATTCAGCTATTCCCACTGCTACCTTTTGACAACTGTCTATTTATAGCCCGTCTCAAACCACATTGTACCATCAGGTCAACCAGACTTGATTCATTCAAAGGTTAATGTCTTTACATGTATACAACAAAGATGGAACATAACACTTATATAGACAGTGAGTGCTTCACACACAGTAAGGAATGATGACATTTTACAAAGCTAGTTGATGCACGGGATATCAAACTGTACATAACACAGTTAAAGACTTCACCACTTCATGACACAAGTTGCCATCTAGTTTGTTATCACTTAATATCAAATATATGATCACATTTTTCATAAGGTATAGCATTAATTGATAAAACATGATAATCATATCAGGTTGTTCCTCAAATATGTAAGAAATTTCTTTAATGTCCTCAGGCCATAGTTTTCACTTAAGGCTTTCATTGTCCTATGACATACATGAATGCGAACCTCCTCTTTCACACAAGTTTATATTCCTCATTTCAGAGTGGCATTATAATCTAGGACGGGAGGGCATAATGAACCTGTCAGACTTCTGTATGTTTACCAGACTTTTGTTCAAGATTTCAAATGGAAAACTGCAGTATATTTTATATAAAACTCAATTACATTATTTTAAAAAATTCCAAGTCATTTCTCATTTAAACATCATGTCAGTTTAATGAGGGAGGATAGCTTGAAGTGCAGCAAATCACAGGCGGTAGCAGCTTGGGTTAAACCCTGGAACTGGGGTAAAACTGTACGCCCAGCACACATAACTGTTCTCATCCAGAATCCCTACAGGGCTTTTAAATACTGACATCCATCCATTAGTGATTTAGAGTTAATCCTAACATAAAGATATACCACTGATACACCACCCTGTGAATATACCATTGATACACCACCCTGGGAATATACCACTGATACACCACCCTGTGAATATACCATTGATACACCACCCTGTGAATATACCATTGATACACTGCCCAAGGAATATACCATTGATACACCACCCTGTGAATATACCACTGATACACCACCCTGTGAATATACCATTGATACACCACCCTGTGAATCTACCATTGATACACTGCCCTAGGAATATACCATTGATACACTGCCTTGGGAATATACCACTGATACACCACCCTGTGAATGTACCATTGATACACTGCCCTGGGATTATACCATTGATACACTGCCCTGGGGATATACCACTGATACACCGCCCTGTGAATATACCATCGATACACCACCCTGTGAATATACCACTGATACACCACCCTGTGAATATACCACTGATACACCACCCTGGGAATATACCACTGATACACCACCCTGTGAATATACCATTGATACACCACCCTGTGAATATACCATTGATACACTGCCCAAGGAATATACCATTGATACACCACCCTGTGAATATACCACTGATACACCACCCTGTGAATATACCATTGATACACCACCCTGTGAATCTACCATTGATACACTGCCCTAGGAATATACCATTGATACACTGCCTTGGGAATATACCACTGATACACCACCCTGTGAATGTACCATTGATACACTGCCCTGGGATTATACCATTGATACACTGCCCTGGGGATATACCACTGATACACCGCCCTGTGAATATACCATCGATACACCACCCTGTGAATATACCACTGATACACCACCCTGTGAATATACCACTGATACACCACCCTGGGAATATACCACTGATACACCACCCTGTGAATATACCATTGATACACTGCCCTCGGAATATACCATTGATACACCACCCTGGGAATATACCATTGATACACTGCCCTGGGAATATACCATTGATACGTCGCCCCGGGAATATAACATTGATACACCACCCTCTGAATATACCATTGATACATCACTGTGAATATACCATTGATACACCACTGTGAATATACCATTGATAAACCGCCCTCTTAACTCTGCATTGCAGACCAAAGATTAGTACTGGGACTTGAAGGAATGATCCATGGTGGTGGATGATGCGTATCCAAGACTGCTGTAGACCAGAGAGACACGCAGTTTGCATCCATGAGCAGCTAGAGCTGTTATTAGGTTATAGCTGTTATTAGGTTACAACTGTTATTAGGTACTGACAAGGTAATGTCTGTTGTGATGGTGTAATTATCCTGTCAGAGAGCTCAATATGTGTACTTATATTATGACAATAAACATAATAAGATTTGCACACGCAGAATATAATCATGCCATCACATCATTTAATATCCAACTCCAATATTACCTGACCACCTCCAGGGTTACAGGTAGAGCGTCGCCTCATCATACCAAAAAGTGTTAAAAAATGGTACTTGTTGTTACCCTGTCTGGCCCTCAGGATTTCTAAGGGGCTAAAACAAGACTGATCAGCTCGGAGAGAGGAAATAAGAAGGAAGCCCAGAGACAAATCTATTTCCCCAAGTATGTAGGCTACAATCTATCCATCTTCCCGAGGCAAGGGCCTAAACTGACTATAAAAGTCCAGTTTCCGACCTCGCCGATCTAGGCTGGTATTATGGAGTTACAATTTGTCTATGCATAGTCCAATCAAAACCATGCACCGAAGTCGAAATCCGGTTCGTAACCTGTCGTGCAGATTTCGATCGATTGCAGGTTTTGCAAAGCATGTGCACCGCCAACTCGTTGTCAGCAGATATTTTCCAAATCTTTTGATGTTTTTAATCAAGGTGCTCACGTGATTTGATGCATTTTGCGATGTAAGACACGTTTTATCACAATATAGATCTTGATTATCGATCAGATCGGCCTGACTGAGCGCCACCATTTTGTGTGAAGCAAACGCAAGTGATACGAGAGTTGGAATCTGATTGGTCCATAGGAGAGGCTTTGAAGGGACATAATTGGTAATAGCCACTCGTGGCGCAACGATCGAGCCAAGTAATTCCTGCCTAGCTCGGCAAGGGTGGAAACTGGACAAAGTCAGTTAACTCCCCTATGCAATCTATCTGTTGTATACATATATTAATAAACTATACCATTCATCTACAGAATTACATCATGAAAGGAAATAGCCAAGTTCACAAGTAGTAAAAACTTCAACGAACTGTTAATTAATGTCTTGGCAGTACCACATTCTGGAACAAAAATGAATAAAATACAGAAATATTACCCTTTTCAGTCACTTCATTTTAAAATCATCTTGATGTTATCAATGTAGTTATCTATAATTTTGTTGTGACCTAGCATGGAGCTGAATCCATTCCCAACTGTCCTAGTGCAGACATACACAAGGTCTAGCCAATCTTCAAACAATTTAATCAACAGGCATAAAAAACAATAAGTCAGAAATATATTCTTGGCTACTACTTACAAGCGACTACCTGATTTATTGCCTGGTGAATTACCTGAAGCCATATAGAACACGTTTAGGAAATAAACAAACAGATTTCCTATCAGGATGGTTGACAGCCAGCGTGGAGGTCACACTGTGTGCGTGCAGGTCACACTCCCAGCCAGATAGTGAGTCAGTGGAACCATCAAAGTGATATACATCTACTATTGAATAACTGGAGAGACCACTCAATGGTCAAACACGTTGTAAATTTAACAGTAAATCTTTGCTTGGTTGTGAACGGCTTTGATCTTGTACAGGAATGTCCAACACTGGGTGACCTATCTCCCCAGATCACCTGTTACACATTCTCATTAGAAATCAAAGTTGGAACCGGAATATTCCAAATACTGAAGAATAACACAATTGAATATATGTCACATTATTTGTAGTTGGCAACCTGTAAATAATCATGTCTGGACCAGACAACTCAGTGATTAAAATTATGAACAACAATCAACATTATCAGTATGACCGCAGTTAGCCACGCCACTCGATACAGTAAGTCCAGATTAAGGCAAATAGAGGAAGGGTTATCAGTATATGACCCCAGTTAGCCACGCCACTCGATACAGTAAGTCCAGATTAAGGCAAATAGAGGAAGGGTTAGGGTAAGGGTTATCAGTATATGACCCCAGTTAGCCACGCCACTCGATACAGTAAGTCCAGATTAAGGCAAATAGAGAAAGGGTTAGGGTAAGGGTTATCAGTATATGACCCCAGTTAGCCACGCCACTCGATACAGTTAGTCCAGATTAAGGCAAATAGAGTTAGGGTAAGGGTTATCAGTATATGACCCCAGTTAGCCACGCCACTCGATACAGTAAGTCCTGATTAAGGCAAATAGAGGAAGGGTTAGGGTAAGGGTTATCAGTATATGACCCCAGTTAGCCACGCCACTCGATACACTTAGTCCAGATTAAGGCAAATAGAGTTAGGGTAAGGGTTATCAGTATATGACCCCAGTTAGCCACGCCACTCGATACAGTAAGTCCAGATTAAGGCAAATAGAGAAAGGGTTAGGGTAAGGGTTATCAGTATATGACCCCAGTTAGCCACGCCACTCGATACAGTTAGTCCAGATTAAGGCAAATAGGGTTAGGGTAAGGGTTATCAGTATATGACCCCAGTTAGCCACGCCACTCGATACAGTAAGTCCTGATTAAGGCAAATAGAGGAAGGGTTATCAGTATATGACCCCAGTTAGCCATGCCACTCGATACAGTAAGTCCAGATTAAGGCAAATAGAGGAAGGGTTATCAGTATATGACCCCAGTTAGCCACGCCACTCGATACAGTAAGTCCAGATTAAGGCAAATAGAGGAAGGGTTAGGGTAAGGGTTATCAGTATATGACCCCAGTTAGCCACGCCACTCGATACAGTAAGTCCTGATTAAGGCAAATAGAGGAAGGGTTATCAGTATATGACCCCAGTTAGCCACGCCACTCGATACAGTAAGTCCTGATTAAGGCAAATAGAGGAAGGGTTATCAGTATATGACCCCAGTTAGCCACGCCACTCGATACAGTAAGTCCTGATTAAGGCAAATAGAGGAAGGGTTATCAGTATATGACCCCAGTTAGCCATGCCACTCGATACAGTAAGTCCAGATTAAGGCAAATAGAGGAAGGGTTATCAGTATATGACCCCAGTTAGCCATGCCACTCGATACAGTAAGTCCAGATTAAGGCAAATAGAGGAAGGGTTATCAGTATATGACCCCAGTTAGCCACGCCACTCGATACAGTAACTCCTGATTAAGGCAAATAGAGGAAGAAAAGCTGGAGAGGTTTTATTGACAGACAACTTGCTGATTAATACACAGTGAGTGAGTGAGTGAGTTTATGCTTTACGTCACATAGGCAATATTTCAGCTATATCATGACGATTGTTATATTATATATATATAAATTCTTGTCTCACACATTTGATCATATGGCCGTCAGTATTTTCAATGTTTAGCAATAATTCAGCAAGCAATAATTTTGGTTGTTGTTGTTTAACGCCACACTCAGCAATTTTCCAGCTATATGACAGCGTTCTGTAAATAATCGAGTCTGGACCAGATATTCCAGTGATTGACATTATGAGCATCGATCCATGCAATTGGGATATGGTGACATGCATCAACCAAGTCAGCGAGCCTGACCACGCCTCTTACAACAAGCATAGTCCCTTTCTACAGCAAGCATGGGTTGCTGAAGATCCTTTCTACCCTAGATCTTCACGGGTCCAATAATTTTGGTTATTACAATTTGAAACATATAGTACATGATTTCACTGTCATTATTAACAATATTTATAGGTTATCAAGAATGCTATAACCATTTTCCTGATCTCAAATAATTGTTTGAAAAAACTGCTCAAGTTGTGCTCACATGGTGTTTGTTTTCTCACTGATGCATGCTGGGGCTCGGGTGTGCCTGGTAAACACCCTGTAGTGTGTCTCAGGCATAATCACTGTGTCCACATACATGACAAGTGATTGGTTCATAAGACATCTTATCATGCTTTTGTTGTCATTTCCAAATTGGGTCAAATCTCTACTATATTTACTGTAATCCTCCGGCTACGTATACATATAACAGACTTCATATGGGCACATGAGTAGTGGCTTTCTTGATTTACCAACATCTCTCTTAGTCGATTTCACTAGGGTGAGTAAGTGAGCGAGTAGTGGCTTTCTTGATTTACCAACATCTCTCTTAGTCGATTTCACTAGGGTGAGTAAGTGAGCGAGTAGTGGCTTTCTTGATTTACCTACATCTCTCTTAGTCGATTTCACTAGGGTGAGTAAGTGAGCGAGTAGTGGCTTACCTGATTTACCAACATCTCTCTTAGTCGATTTCACTAGGGTGAGTAAGTGAGCGAGTAGTGGCTTTCTTGATTTACCAACATCTCTCTTAGTCGATTTCACTAGGGTGAGTAAGTGAGCGAGTAGTGGCTTTCTTGATTTACCAACATCTCTCTTAGTCGATTTCACTAGGGTGAGTAAGTGAGTGAGTAGTGGCTTTCTTGATTTACCAGCATCTCTCTTAGTCGATTTCACTAGGGTGAGTAAGTGAGCGAGTAGTGGCTTTCTTGATTTACCAACATCTCTCTTAGTGGATTTCACTAGGGTGAGTAAGTGAGCGAGTAGTGGCTTTCTTGATTTACCAACATCTCTCTTAGTCGATTTCACTAGGGTGAGTAAGTGAGCGAGTAGTGGCTTTCTTGATTTACCAACATCTCTCTTAGTGGATTTCACTAGGGTGAGTAAGTGAGCGAGTAGTGGCTTTCTTGATTTACCAGCATCTCTCTTAGTGGATTTCACGAGGGTGAGTAAGTGAGCGAGTAGTGGCTTTCTTGATTTACCAACATCTCTCTTAGTCGATTTCACGAGGGTGAGTAAGTGAGCGAGTAGTGGGTTTCTTGATTCACCAACATCTCTCTTAGTCGATTTCACGAGGGTGAGTAAGTGAGCGAGTAGTGGCTTTCTTGATTTACCAACATCTCTCTTAGTGGATTTCACTAGGGTGAGTAAGTGAGCGAGTAGTGGCTTTCTTGATTTACCAGCATCTCTCTTAGTCGATTTCACTAGGGTGAGTAAGTGAGCGAGTAGTGGCTTTCTTGATTTACCAACATCTCTCTTAGTGGATTTCACGAGGGTGAGTAAGTGAGCGAGTAGTGGCTTTCTTGATTTACCTACATCTCTCTTAGTCGATTTCACGAGGGTGAGTAAGTGAGCGAGTAGTGGCTTACATGATTTACCAACATCTCTCTTAGTGGATTTCACTAGGGTGAGTAAGTGAGCGAGTAGTGGCTTACCTGATTTACCAACATCTCTCTTAGTGGATTTCACTAGGGTGAGTAAGTGAGCGAGTAGTTGCTTTCTTGATTTACCAACATCTCTCTTAGTCGATTTCACTAGGGTGAGTAAGTGAGCAGGTAGTGGCTTTCTTGATTTACCAACATCTCTCTTAGTCGATTTCACTAGGGTGAGTAAGTGAGCGAGTAGTGGCTTTCTTGATTTACCAACATCTCTCTTAGTGGATTTCACTAGGGTGAGTAAGTGAGCGAGTAGTGGCTTTCTTGATTTACCAACATCTCTCTTAGTCGATTTCACTAGGGTGAGTAAGTGAGCGAGTAGTGGCTTTCTTGATTTACCAACATCTCTCTTAGTGGATTTCACTAGGGTGAGTAAGTGAGCGAGTAGTGGCTTTCTTGATTTACCAACATCTCTCTTAGTCGATTTCACTAGGGTGAGTAAGTGAGCGAGTAGTGGCTTTCTTGATTTACCAACATCTCTCTTAGTCGATTTCACTAGGGTGAGTAAGTGAGCGAGTAGTGGCTTTCTTGATTTACCAACATCTCTCTTAGTGGATTTCACTAGGGTGAGTAAGTGAGCGAGTAGTGGCTTTCTTGATTTACCAACATCTCTCTTAGTGGATTTCACTAGGGTGAGTAAGTGAGCGAGTAGTGGGTTTCTTGATTTACCAACATCTCTCTTAGTGGATTTCACTAGAATGAGTAAGTGAGCGAGTAGTGGCTTTCTTGATTTACCTACATCTCTCTTAGTCGATTTCACTAGGGTGAGTAAGTGAGCGAGTAGTGGCTTTCTTGATTTACCAACATCTCTCTTAGTCGATTTCACTAGGGTGAGTAAGTGAGCGAGTAGTGGCTTTCTTGATTTACCAACATCTCTCTTAGTCGATTTCACTAGGGTGAGTAAGTGAGCGAGTAGTGGCTTTCTTGATTTACCAACATCTCTCTTAGTCGATTTCACTAGGGTGAGTAAGTGAGCGAGTAGTCACTTTCCTGATTTACCAACATCTCTCTTAGTGGATTTCACTAGGGTGAGTAAGTGAGCGAGTAGTGGCTTACCTGATTTACCAACATCTCTCTTAGTGGATTTCACTAGGGTGAGTAAGTGAGCGAGTAGTGGCTTTCTTGATTTACCAACATCTCTCTTAGTGGATTTCACTAGAATGAGTAAGTGAGCGAGTAGTGGCTTTCTTGATTTACCAACATCTCTCTTAGTGGATTTCACTAGAATGAGTAAGTGAGCGAGTAGTGGCTTTCTTAATTTACCAACATCCACCCTAGTGGATTTCACTAGGGCGAGTAAGTGAGCGAGTGGGTCAGTGGGTGTGAACAGTTTTCAGTGTGGGGATCTGATCTTGGACAAGTAATTGTTAACGCACAACCACCACCACCACACTACCAGAGCTGGCCTATGTTTACCAAGCTGAGTGACTGAAGCTAGACCCAATGCAGCAACTTCTACAGTCAAATGACAGTCAAGTCGCGCAGTCGAGTCACACAGTCACACAGTCAAGTAACACAGTCAAGTGGCACAGTCAAGCCACAGTCAATACACAGTCAAGCCACACATTCAAGTCACACAGACAAGTGGCAGTCAAGTCTCACACAGTCAAGTCACACAGTCAAGTGGCACAGTCAAGTCACAGAGTCAAGTGGCACAGTCAAGCCACACAGTCAAGTCACACAGTCAAGCCACAGTCAAGTCGCGCAGTCAAGCCACAGTCAAGTCGCGCAGTCGAGTCACACAGTCAAGTAACACGGTCAAGTAGCACAGTCAAGTCACACATTCAAGTCGCACAGACAAGTGGCAGTCAAGTCACACAGTCAAGTGGCACAGTCAAGTCACACAGTCAAGTGGCACAGTCAAGCCACACAGTCAAGTCACACAGTCAAATCGCACAGTCAAGTCGCACAGTCAAGTCACACATTCAAGCCACAGTCAAGTCACACAGTCAAGTAACACGCTTAAGTCACACAGTCAAGCCACACAGTCAAGCAACAGTCAAGTCACACAGTCAAGTAACACAGTCAAGCCACACAGTCAAGCCACAGTCAAGTCACACTGTCAAGTCACACACTCAAGTAACGGGCTCAAGTCACATAGTCAAATGACTCAAGTCACACAGTCAAGCCACTGTCAGGTCACACAGTCAAGCCACAGTCAAGTCACACAGTCAAGTCACACAGTCAAGCCACAGTCAAGCCACACAGTCAAGCCACAGTCAAGTCACACAGTCAAGTAACACGCTCAAGTCACACATTCAAATGACTGTAAAGTCACACAGTCAAGTCACACAGTCAAGTAACACGCTCATGTAACACGCTCAAGTCACACAGTCAAATGACTGTCAAGTCACACAGTCATGCCACAGTCAATCACACAGTCAAGCCACACAGTCAAGTCACAGTCATGGGTCTATGACGTCACTTGTGAAGCAGTCATGACCATCAGTTCACACAACATACCAGTATGTTTGTTTATGCATTGAAACAATAAAATATCGCTTGATATATTAACCAACATGTATGGTAATCGTGTTTCTTTTGGTAGTGAGAGTACAAACAAATGTCTAGCATAGAACAATATCAGGGCCACAATTACAGTCGTTTTACCACAACCCAAAAAACCTCAGCATGACCTGAGTACAAGGAAGATGGTACCACACAAACCTCAGCATGACCTGAGTACGAGGAAGATGGTACCACTCAAACCTCAGTGGGAAATGAGTACAAGGAAGATGGTACCACACAAACCTCAGTGTGACCTGAGTACAAGGAAGATGGTACCACACAAACCTCAGTGTGACCTGAGTACAAGGAAGATGGTACCACACAAACCTCAGTGGGAAATGAGTACAAGGAAGATGGTATCACACAAACCTCAGTGGGACCTGAGTACAAGGAGGATGGTACCACACAAACCTCAGTGGGACCTGAGTACAAGGAAGATAGTACCACACAAACCTCAGTGTGACCTGAGTACAAGGAAGATGGTACCACACAAACCTCAGTGGGACCTGAGTACAAGGAGGATGGTACCACACAAACCTCAGTGGGACCTGAGTACAAGGAAAATGGTACCACACAAACCTCAGTGTGACCTGAGTACAAGGAAGATGGTACCACACAAACCTCAGTGGGACCTGAGTACAAGGAGGATGGTACCACACAAACCTCAGTGTGACCTGAGTACAAGGAAGATAGTACCACACAAACCTCAGTGTGACCTGAGTACAAGGAAGATGGTACCACACAAACCTCAGTGGGACCTGAGTACAAGGAGGATGGTACCACACAAACCTCAGCATGACCTGAGTACAAGGAGGATGGTACCACACAAACCTCAGTGTGACCTGAGTACAAGGAAGATAGTACCACACAAACCTCAGTGGGACCTGAGTACAAGGAAGATGGTACCACACAAACCTCAGTGGGACCTGAGTACAAGGAAGATGGTACCACACAAACCTCAGTGGGAAATGAGTACAAGGAAGATGGTACCACACAAACCTCAGTGGGACCTGAGTACAAGGAAGATGGTACCACACAAACCTCAGTGGGACCTGAGTACAAGGAGGATGGTACCACACAAACCTCAGTGGGACCTGAGTACAAGGAAGATGGTACCACACAAACCTCAGTGGGACCTGAGTACAAGGAAGATGGTACCACACAAACCTCAGTGGGACCTGAGTACAAGGAAGATGGTACCACACAAACCTCAGTGGGACCTGAGTACAAGGAAGATGGTACCACACAAACCTCAGTGGGACCTGAGTACAAGGAAGATGGTACCACTCAAACCTCAGTGGGACCTGAGTACAAGGAGGATGGTACCACACAAACCTAAGTGTGACCTGAGTACAAGGAAGATGGTACCACACAAACCTCAGTGTGACCTGAGTACAAGGAAGATAGTACCACACAAACCTCAGTGTGCCCGAGTACAAGGAAGATGGTACCACACAAACCTCAGTGTGCCTGAGTACAAGGAAGATGGTACCACACAAACCTCAGTGGGACCTGAGTACAAGGAAGATGGTACCACACAAACCTCAGTGTGACCTGAGTACAAGGAAGATGGTACCACACAAACCTCAGTGTGACCTGAGTACAAGGAAGATGGTACCACACAAACCTCAGTGGGACCTGAGTACAAGGAGGATGGTATCACACAAACCTCAGTGGGACCTGAGTACAAGGAAGATGGTACCACACAAACCTCAGTGGGACCTGAGTACAAGGAAGATGGTACCACACAAACCTCAGTGTGACCTGAGTACAAGGAAGATGGTACCACACAAACCTCAGCATGACCTGAGTACAAGGAAGATGGTACCATACAAACCTCAGTGGGACCTGAGTACAAGGAAGATGGTACCACACAAACCTCAGTGGGACCTGAGTACAAGGAAGATGGTACCACACAAACCTCAGTGTGACCTGAGTAAAAGGAAGATGGTACCACACAAACCTCAGTGGGACCTGAGTACAAGGAGGATGGTACCACACAAACCTCAGCATGACCTGAGTACAAGGAAGATGGTACCACACAAACCTCAGTGTGACCTGAGTACAAGGAAGATGGTACCACACAAACCTCAGCATGACCTGAGTACAAGGAGGATGGTATCACACAAACCTCAGTGGGACCTGAGTACAAGGAGGATGGTATCACACAAACCTCAGCATGACCTGAGTACAAGGAAGATGGTACCACACAAACCTCAGTGGGACCTGAGTACAAGGAAGATGGTACCACACAAACCTCAGCATGACCTGAGTACAAGGAAGATGGTACCATACAAACCTCAGCATGACCTGAGTAAAAGGAAGATGGTACCACACAAACCTCAGTGGGACCTGAGTACAAGGAAGATGGTACCACACAAACCTCAGCATGACCTGAGTACAAGGAGGATGGTACCACACAAACCTCAGTGGGACCTGAGTACAAGGAAGATGGTACCACACAAACCTCAGCATGACCTGAGTACAAGGAAGATGGTACCACACAAACCTCAGTGGGACCTGAGTACAAGGAAGATGGTACCACACAAACCTCAGTGGGACCTGAGTACAAGGAAGATGGTACCACACAAACCTCAGCATGACCTGAGTACAAGGAAGATGGTACCACACAAACCTCAGTGTGACCTGAGTACAAGGAAGATGGTACCACACAAACCTCAGTGGGACCTGAGTACAAGGAAGATGGTACCACACAAACCTCAGCATGACCTGAGTACAAGGAAGATGGTACCACACAAACCTCAGTGTGACCTGAGTACAAGGAAGATGGTACCACACAAACCTCAGTGGGACCTGAGTACAAGGAAGATGGTACCACACAAACCTCAGCATGACCTGAGTACAAGGAGGATGGTACCACAAAAACCTCAGTGGGACCTGAGTACAAGGAAGATGGTACCACACAAACCTCAGTGGGACCTGAGTACAAGGAAGATGGTACCACACAAACCTCAGTGTGACCTGAGTAAAAGGAAGATGGTACCACACAAACCTCAGTGGGACCTGAGTACAAGGAAGATGGTACCACACAAACCTCAGTGGGACCTGAGTAAAAGGAAGATGGTACCACACAAACCTCAGTGGGACCTGAGTACAAGGAAGATGGTACCACACAAACCTCAGTGGGACCTGAGTACAAGGAAGATGGTACCACACAAACCTCAGTGGGACCTGAGTACAAGGAAGATGGTACCACACAAACCTCAGTGTGACCTGAGTAAAAGGAAGATGGTACCACACAAACCTCAGTGGGACCTGAGTACAAGGAAGATGGTACCACACAAACCTCAGTGTGACCTGAGTACAAGGAAGATGGTACCACACAAACCTCAGTGGGACCTGAGTACAAGGAAGATGGTACCACACAAACCTCAGTGGGACCTGAGTACAAGGAAGATGGTACCACACAAACCTCAGTGTGACCTGAGTACAAGGAGGATGGTACCACAAAAACCTCAGTGGGACCTGAGTACAAGGAAGATGGTACCACACAAACCTCAGTGGGACCTGAGTACAAGGAAGATGGTACCACACAAACCTCAGCATGACCTGAGTACAAGGAAGATGGTACCACACAAACCTCAGTGTGACCTGAGTACAAGGAAGATGGTACCACACAAACCTCAGTGGGACCTGAGTACAAGGAAGATGGTACCACACAAACCTCAGTGGGACCTGAGTACAAGGAAGATGGTACCACACAAAGGTATGCCAGTGGGCAACAACAGCCTAGCTTGATCTGGAAGCATGTTTATAATACTGGACTCAGGAGTGCCTGAGGAAAAAGGGAATGGCTTATGAGGCGACTAAACCTGAGCCGGACACTCCTGGGATGTCAGTTTATTCACTACTGTCCATTTTTCCTCCAGATATTTTCCCTAAATCATTCATCAAACATGAGTATGTGTTTGTCCTCATTGACTTCCGTATGTGGAACTGTTATCACATGGAGAACCACTTTTCATGTTCAATACCAGGTCAATGCTTTGTTTCACCTCATATCAGTTTAATGTGTAAGGAAACACATGTGTAAAACATGGCTATAGAGATGACAAACAATTGGAATCAGAGGCAATCAGAACATCAACTTATCTTTTGCAGCTTTAGCATATCATTTGAGGAAATGAATTTGTATCATCACCAGCAGGCAAGCATGGGATGCTCGGGACATATTGTGCACTGCAAGCATGATTTGAAGACATGTATGTGGTGCTGGGGACCTATTGTGCACTGCAAGCATGATTTGAAGACAAGCATTGTGCACTGGGGACCACTGTCAGACAAGCAAGGGGTACTGGCGACCACTGTGAGACAAGCTTGGGGTATTGGCGACTACTGTTAGACAAGCATGGGGTAATGGAGACCACTGTTAGACAAGCATGGGGTACTGGGAACCTATTTGACCATGCAATTTCCACTGCACTTGAGTGTAGGAAAGATAATGAACACATTCTGCATGTCCTGCCCTTCCAAGAAAATCACAATGTGACCAAACCAGAATGGATATGATTATCAGACTTAAGGAGGGGAAAAAGGTTTATTGATGCAATAAAACATCATGAAAAATTCCTTCATGCTCAATCAAATATTCACAGTTTGAACGTATTGCACTTGCCAGATAACATGGAGACACTTGTTGACAACAACCCACAGGGGCCACTGTGTTGGATCTGTCATATACCACTCAAATATGTCAAAGTCAGGGACATACAGAAAATGTAAATGTCATGCACTTTGAATAACTCCTGTGAATTCAGAATTATCTCCCTTTGATGACTCAGGATACTATCATATGTGAAGTCATGAGTTGCATCTGCCTGGGTCAGGCAAACCTGTGATTGATAGCATGAACACTGACAGTCAGCAAGGTCACACACAGTGAACCACATGAACTCACACAAGTCAGCTCTTTCAATAAATATGGGGTGCCTGGGTCTATTCCGAATAGTCAGACTCCAAATGCCCACAAGTACATAGCACTGGGAACCAATTTGGCAACAGAATTTACACAGCACCAAGCATGTTTACACCTAGTCTGTCCTGCAATCACCACTGTCAGACAAGTCTCAAAAGAGACTGTTCTGTGTGAATTGTCACAAACAATGTAAGTTGTGGCAGGATCACGAGGGGTATATGTTGTGGCAGGATAACGAGGGGTACATGTTGTGGCAGGATAACGAGGGGTACATGTTGTGGCAGGATCACGAGGGGTACATGTTGTGGCAGGATCACGAGGGGTACATGTTGTGGCAGGATCACGAGGGGTATATGTTGTGGCAGGATCACGAGGGGTACATGTTGTGGCAGGATCACGAGGGGTACATGTTGTGGCAGGATCACGAGGGGTACATGTTGTGGCAGGATCACGAGGGGTACATGTTGTGGCAGGATCACGAGGGGTACATGTTGTGGCAGGATCACGAGGGGTACATGTTGTGGCAGGATCACGAGGGGTATATGTTGTGGCAGGATCACGAGGGGTACATGTTGTGGCAGGATCACGAGGGGTACATGTTGTGGCAGGATCACGAGGGGTATATGTTGTGGCAGGATCACGAGGGGTACATGTTGTGGCAGGATCACGAGGGGTATATGTTGTGGCAGGATCACGAGGGGTACATGTTGTGGCAGGATCACGAGGGGTATATGTTGTGGCAGGATCACGAGGGGTACATGTTGTGGCAGGATCACGAGGGGTACATGTTGTGGCAGGATCACGAGGGGTATATGTTGTGGCAGGATAACGAGGGGTACATGTTGTGGCAGGATCACGAGGGGTACATGTTGTGGCAGGATCACGAGGGGTATATGTTGTGGCAGGATCACGAGGGGTATATGTTGTGGCAGGATCACGAGGGGTACATGTTGTGGCAGGATCACGAGGGGTACATGTTGTGGCAGGATCACGAGGGGTACATGTTGTGGCAGGATCACGAGGGGTACATGTTGGGGCAGGATCACGAGGGGTACATGGGGTTTATATGTCCTGCATTAGGTTTTATACCATAAGGCTAACTTGGGATGCATAAAACCCCATGTACACCTCGTGATGCTACAACATATCTAGCTTACCAACATGTTTTGATGTGACTTTGTAAAAGAACTGACACAAATTCAAAATTGATAGAAAACATCTGCTTGATTGAGCTGAGGTTCAACTTGTGCTATTTCACGTGACTTCCATTGACTCGGGAAAAGCGTACTGCTTTTTGCATTGAAGCGGGACATAGGGGATTTATTCTGCCTCTCAGATGTCCAAGTGCAGCCTGCATTGCTCATGGTGGGGTATAAGAGATTTATTCTTCCGCCGAGAAATTTATTACCCTCTAAGGCGGGTTACACAGTATTTTATCAAGATCATGTGGACCAAACAGATCTCATCATTCTGACATGTAGGTATGATAATACAGTTTATTCAGAAGGGTATATTTTGAAAGAACTTTTCTTCCTTTTCAAAAACCAATGAAGAGTCACACTAAAATCACCTTTTAACCAAACTCAGAACATCCTCCCTCACAAAAGTAATCTAATAACTTTACGGAAATGCTATACAAAAAGCGTTCCTTCTCCGCAATCACCAGCTTCATCTCAGCTAACCCACAACACTTCCAACAGAATAAAACTAGGAGATCTCCATGAAATCATACAGATACCACACAGGTAGCACACAAGCACAACATAGCTACCCCGCAGGTAACACGCAGGTATCACACAGGCACAACACAGGATCCACACTGCTACAACGCAGGCATCACACAGGTATCACAGAGGTACCACACAGGTATTATACAGATACCACACAGGTATCATACACATATCACACAGGTACCCCACAGATATCACACAGGCACAACAAGGAATCCACACTGCTACAACGCAGGCATCACACAGGTATCACAGAGGTACCACACAGGTATTATACAGATATCACACAGGTATCATACAGATACCACACAGGTAGCAAACAGATACCACACATATCATACAGATACCACACAGGTACCATGCAGGTATCACGCAGGTAGCACACAGGCACAACACAGGTACCACACAGGTAGCACACAGGCACAACACAGGTACCACACAGGCACCACGCAGGTATCACCAGGTACCACACAGGCACAACACAGGTACCACACTGGTACAACACAGGTACCACACAGGCACCCCACAGGTACCACACAGGTACCACACATGCACAACACAGGTACCACACAGGCACAACACAGCTACCACGCAGGTATGATGCAGGTACCACACAAGCACAACACAGGTACCATGCAGGTACCACACAGGTACCACACAGGCACACCACAGGCACACCACAGGTACCATGCAGGTACCACACAGGTAACACACAGGCACACCACAGGTACTACACAGGTACCACACATGCACAACACAGGTACCACACATGCACAATACAGGTACCACACATGCACAACACAGGTACCACACATGCACAACACAGGTACCACACAGGCACAACACAGGTACCATGCAGGTACCACACAGGTACCACACATGCACAACACAGGCACAACACAGGCACCACACAGGTAACACACATGCACAACACAGGTACCACACAGGCACACCACAGGTACCACACAGGCACACCACAGCTACCACACAGGCACAACACACATGCACAACACAGGTACCACACAGGCACACCACAGGTACCACACAGGCACACCATAAGGAAAGAATGAAGTCACAAGCTCAAATATTACATCCACACTACAGGCCAGACTTCATCACCAGGTGTACAGACAGGTCAACAACTATGTTTTTCAAAAACTTTCAGAACAATTTATCTTTTAAGATAAAATCTTAAGCCACCTCCCCCCACCCCCGGAATATCAAAAGGTAGATTCCTTGGCACCAGCAGCATGTCAGCTGAATATGTACAAACCATGATGGTCAACTTCCTTTCTCACAATTTATCAAGCATGTTATGAGGGTGTCACATTCTACATCGAAACATTGACAATCCACACATAGTGTCATAAGTCAACTTCTAAATGTTGTATAACACAACACACAAGACTCTTGTCTTTGTATATCAGCACCATATCAACTAACATTCCCCATTTTGTTCGTAAGCCATGTATGGAGCAGTGTGTACCACTGTGTGCCACCAGTGAGTCCTGCCCTGTAAACTGGGGGGTGAGGTGTGCCACCAGTGATTCCTGCCCTGTATACTGGGGTTGGAGGTGTGCCACCAGTGATTCCTGCCCTGTATACTGGGGGGTGAGGTGTGCCACCAGTGAGTCCTGCCCTGTATACTGGGGGTGAGGTGTGCCACCAGTGAGTCCTGCCCTGTATACTGGGGTTGGGGTGTGCCACCAGTGAGTCCTGCCCTGTATACTAGGGGTGGAGGTGTGCCACCAGTGAGTCCTGCCCTGTATACTGGGGGTGGAGGTGTGCCACCAGTGAGTCCTGCCCTGTAGCCTGGGGGTGGAGGTGTGCCAGCAGTGAGTCCTGCCCTGTAGCCTGGGGGTGGAGGTGTGCCACCAGTAAGTCCTGCCCTGTATACTGGGGGTGGAGGTGTGCCACCAGTGAGTCCTGCCCTGTATACTGGGGGTGGAGGTGTGCCACCAGTGATTCATGCCCTGTATACTGGGGGGTTGAGGTGTGCCACCAGTGAGTCCTGCCCTGTATACTGGGGGTGAGGTGTGCCACAAGTGAGTCCTGCCCTGTATAATGGGGGTGAGGTGTGCCACCAGTGAGTCCTGCCCTGTATACTGGGGGGTGGAGGTGTGCCACCAGTGAGTCCTGCCCTGTATACTGGGGGGTGAGGTGTGCCACCAGTGAGTCCTGTCATGTATACTGGGGGGTGGAGGTGTGCCACCAGTGAGTCCTGCCCTGTATACTGGGGGGTGAGGTGTGCCACCAGTGAGTCCTGTCATGTATACTGTGGGTGGAGGTTTGCCACCAGTGAGTCCTGCCCTGTAGCCTGGGGTGGAGGTGTGCCACCAGTGAGTTCTGCCCTGTATACTGGGGGTGGAGGTGTGCCACCAGTGAGTCTTGCCCTGTATACTGGGGGGTGAGGTGTGCCACCAGTGAGTCTTGCCCTGTATACTGGGGGGTGAGGTGTGCCACCAGTGAGTCCTGTCATGTATACTGTGGGTGGAGGTGTGCCACCAGTGTCCTGCCCTGTATACTGGAAGTGAGGTTTGCCACCAGTGAGTCCTGCCCTGTATACTGGGGTTGGAGGTGTGCCACCAGTGAGTCCTGCCCTGTAGCCTGGGGGTGAGGTGTGCCACCAGTGAGTCCTGCCCTGTAGCCTGGGGGTGAGGTGTGCCACCAGTGAGTCCTGCCCTGTAGCCTGGGGTGGAGGTGTGCCACCAGTGAGTCCTGCCCTGAAAAATGGGGTTGGAGGTGTGCCACCAGTGAGTCTTGCCCTGTAGCCTGGGGTGAGGTGTGCCACCAGTGAGTCCTGCCCTGTAGCCTGGGGGTGGAGAGACCACATCTCCACCCCATAACCCGGCTTTATGGGGTGTGGAGTTGGCTAGATATAGACCCACTGTGTTCACACATTATGTAGATTGTTGATAGAAGCTGACCTAATGAACTCAGCATTTCTTTCAGTCTCCTAATTCTGCCTTTGAGGCATCTGAGTGTTTAAGATCTGTTGATCATTAATGTGACTGCAAGTTTGACCACTTTGATATCATATCTAGAACAGTTCAAAGAATCATTTCAAGATACAGTGTCAAATAATTTCAGACCATATACAAGTATGAATGGTACATGTATTTCTGAACAAATATTAACCTACACTCGACCATTTGATATTCAGGACACCTTGCAACAATGAATAATAATTTTCCAGAATTTTTAGTGTCAAGGGATGTGTACTGAAAGCAAAGTCCATGGATGTGTAGTAATTCTATCCTCCTAATATGCAACTCTAGATATGTGGGCAGTCTCCAGTCTCTTATAGGGACAATTTGCCACAAATTTGTTTGTATGTTGTTTAATACCGCACTCGGCAATATTCCAGCTATATGATGGAGGTCTGTAATTAATCATGTGAATGACATCATGAGCATTGATCCACACAATCGAGATACGATTGACATGCATCAACTAAGTCAGCGAGCCTAACCACCCGATCCCGTTAGTCACCTCTTACCACAAGCATAGTCAACTTTTAAGGCAAACATGCGTTGCTGAAGACCTATTCTACCCCGGATCTTCACGGGTAACTTGCCACAGAAATCAACATCAACACTGCATTTCACAATACAATAGATTAGGAAATTACTATCAGTTAATGCAGTTTGCCTAAGCACCTGTAAACCAGTGCCAGACAGTTGTAAGCATGGTGCTGTCACACAAAAGCTAGGAGTGGTCGTCTTGAGGGAAGTCATTCCCTTTATGCATTATGAACTTTGGTGTTACGGAATAATGTATGTAACTGCCTGACACAGATCACACTGCACAGAACATGAGCCAAGAGAAGTCAAGCTTATAGGGAATCTATTCACAATCAATCACAGTCAAGGAGCGTCTCGTGGCACACATAGGGTTTGATCATAGTCTAGAATGCATTCCGCCTTATAGCAAAATAGGACACCCCATACAGTCCCCTACCCACCCAACAGACGATATGTGGAGATCACATATGGGGCATTGACAGAGCTACCTTGTCCTTCATACTACCGTAATACACAAGGTATAGGAACACCCTCCCAACACAAGGTATAGGAACACCCTCCAAACATGGGGTATAGGAACATCCTCCCAACACAAGGTATAGGAACACCCTCCCAACATGGGGTATAGGAACACCCTCCCAACACAAGGTATAGGAACATCCTCCCAACACAAGGTATAGGAACATCCTCCCAACATGGGGTATAGGAACATCCTCCCAACACAAGGTATAGGAACACCCTCCCAACATGGGGTATAGGAACACCCTCCCAACACAAGGTATAGGAACATCCTCCCAACATGGGGTATAGGAACACCCTCCCAACACAAGGTATAGGAACACCCTCTAAACACAAGGTATAGGAACACCCTCCAAACACAAGGTATAGGAACACCCTCCCAACACAAGGTATAGGAACACCCTCCCAACACAAGGTATAGGAACACTCTCCCAACACAAGGTATAGGAACACCCTCCCAACATGGGGTATAGGAACACCCTCCCAACACAAGGTATAGGAACACCCTCCCAACATGGGGTATAGGAACACCCTCCCAACACAAGGTATAGGAACACCCTCCCAACATGGGGTATAGGAACACCCTCCCAACACAAGGTATAGGAACACTCTCCCAACACAAGGTATAGGAACACCCTCCCAACATGGGGTATAGGGACACCCTCCCAACATGGGGTATAGGAACACCCTCCCAACATGGGGTATAGGAACACCCTCCCAACACAAGGTATAGGAACATCCTCCCAACATGGGGTATAGGAACACTCTCCCAACACAAGGTATAGGAACACCCTCTAAACACAAGGTATAGGAACACCCTCCCAACACAAGGTATAGGAACACCCTCCAAACACAAGGTATAGGAACACCCTCCCAACACAAGGTATAGGAACACTCTCCCAACACAAGGTATAGGAACACCCTCCAAACACAAGGTATAGGAACACCCTCCCAACACAAGGTATAGGAACACCCTCCCAACACAAGGTATAGGAACACCCTCCCAACACTAGGTATAGGAACACCCTCCAAACACAAGGTATAGGAACACTCTCCCAACACAAGGTATAGGAACACCCTCCCAACACAAGGTATAGGAACACTCTCCCAACACAAGGTATAGGAACACCCTCCAAACACAAGGTATAGGAACACCCTCCCAACACAAGGTATAGGAACACCCTCCCAACACAAGGTATAGGAACACCCTCCCAACACAAGGTATAGGAACACCCTCCCAACACAAGGTATAGGAACACCCTCCCAACACAAGGTATAGGAACACTCTCCCAACATGGGGTACGTACAGGATCACCCTCTAAACACAAGGTATAGGAACACTCTCCAAACACAAGGTATATGAACACTAACGAGTCTATGCGTAGTCCAATCAAAATTGCGCACCCAAATCGAAATCGGGTTTGTAAACTGTCGTGAAGATTTCGGTCGATTACATGATTTGCAAAGCATGTGCACCGCCAACTCGTTGTCAGCAGATATTTTCCAAATATTTTCATGTTTTTAATCAAGGTGCTGACATGATTTGATGCATTTCGCGACGTAAGACCTGTTTTATCATAATATAGATCTTGATTATCGATCAGATCGGCCTGACTGGGCATCACCATTTTGTGTGAAGCAAACGCAAGTGATACGAGAGGCTTAGAGGGCACACAACTGGTAATAGCCACTTGTAGCGCTACGATCGAGCCCAGTAATTCCAGCCTAGTTCGGCAAGGGTGGAATTTTAAAGTCAGTTAACTCTCTTGCCACGGACAAGGTCTTGTAAAAGCAAGGTTTGGGTATAGATCCATAAACTGTTGTCATGCAAGTGGTTTGTACCCACCTGAACATCACAATAGAGGAATCTGCTGCTTTTCTTGATGTTTTCATAGTCATAAGATTTGTGTCCTAACTATAAGCTGAAACATTTCAAAGTTAATCATAAAATATTGTTTATCTCATTAAAACCTTAATAAAATACACAGGTATTTTACAAAATATCTTCACATAGACAATGATGACAATTGTCTCAGTAATCTAATTTGTATTCAATATTCTTAACGAATACACAGTTTACGACGCCCAACAGCAATACCTATGAGTGAGTAAATACCTTGCTCCTACTATCCCTGTGTGAAAGTCTGATGTATAACATACCCTCTATGATTGTACACATCACATTTACTGAAGGGACCATTAAGAACAGGATTATCCATTCCAGTTCATTTCTTCCAAGAAGACGACAGTTTAACTGTGGCAATTTACTGACATAAAATATTAAAGCTACATATAAATAGCCTACATGAATGACAGCGAGTGCTACACACACGTTTCTGTGGTCATGGAAGCCCATCTGTGCTATTCATCGATGTGGGCGTGTTGCTGAAATGACCAAAATGGTGGCAATTAAGGTGTATGAGGAGGAAGGCTTTTTTGAGATTTGTAGTCAGGTATATAGTCTATTGTCGTGAGTATATGACTCTGTGGGGAAGAATGTTGTGTGTCACTTGATCTCCATGTTGTCACTAGGAATGCACCGCATCTTCATGACATGTGATGTTGAGAGGTCCTTACTGTCCCACTAACGCTCATTACCATACTGTAATGAAGGCTAACCTCAACTATTTCTGTAACAATAGAATCTGGGAAATTTGAAATAAAACTTCAAACAATGTATTATGAATTCTGGAACGACAGATACGAGGAAAGAATTCCGTCTGTGACCTTACCTAGAAGAGTGCCTTTCAGTCAGGTGTGGAGTTTTCACAGATTGTTAAATTTTACAATTATTTAGTGAGTGAGTTAATATTTAACGTCACATCGGTGATATTTTAGCTATATTGTGATGAGAAGTTATACGTTGAGAATACATATATTTAAATTAAATGGATGCACAGTAAAATAACTAAAATATCACAGATTAATATTTAAAACTAGTATACAACCATAAAAAGATATCACTATATGTAACAATACTTACAATTATTAAGTGTTCACATAAAAGCGAAATTTGCGAAGGAGAAAAGTAAGGACAAAACAAATCATTCCAATTCAATAAAGTGACTTAAGAAATTGTATTGTGTCTAATATTGTTGTGTCAGTTGTTGTTTATGACAATATCGCTTGTGTCATACGTGATCACAAGATCAAACCATACCTCCCAGTCATTTACTTCGGTAGGAGATATATTCGGTATATTTGTTAGAAATTAATTTGTTTGGAAAGACTTCAGTTCACATCCTTTGTCAATGAGATTCACCAGGAGATGTTTTATGATGTGCTGTCTTAGAAGAAGAGAATCACCAGGTCTGGAGATGTTTTATGATGTGCTGTCTTAGAAGAAGAGAATCACCAGGTCTGGAGGTGTTTTATGATGTGCTGTCTTAAGGTAAATCGGACTTCCTTGTTATAAGTTCAGTTTGGTTTGATATATCGGCTCGATAGAACGTACATTCGTCAGATTGGCATGAAATGGCATAGGACTACATTCAACAATTTTGTTCTACGGCTCATCAAGGTAGAATGTTGTAGAACATGTTCGTTAGATAGGCTGTCGCAATAGGACGCAACAATGCTAGCCAAAATAGGGCTCGACTGATAGGTTGGTAGCAATACATTTTGAGAATGTCACATTTCTTCATCTTTTTAAGAAGAGATTCACGTTTAGTTCCCTGAATTTATTATCTGACTTATGTCATCACATCAAGAGAGTCACATTCGGTTAACTGCATACAGTCTTTGTTGATAACAATATAAGGGTAACGCTATTTTTCAGGGCATTATCATTTGCAGAAGCCTGAGATCTTCCATTAACTGCCCGACGAAGGAGGGCAGATGAAAAGACCGAGGGCTTCTGCAAATGATAATGCCCTGAAAAATAGCGTTACCGTTATTATAGCTAAAATGGATGGAATTTGTTATCAAATAAAAAGAAACAACAATGTCGATTTTGAAACATTTACTGCAATCAACACGAATGTCACTGACCCACTTTTAAAAATACGGAAACGTCATAGAACAAACCAGATGACGTCACTATTGAGCGTTACGTCACCTACCCCTATCCTATGACGTCACCTAACAACGGGCGTGATAATGGCCCGTCGTCAAGTAATATGAGGGCAATATCAAGTTACAGTGGCCCGATCATTTCTGCTAACATGCGGGCATTTTTATGATAATTCTATCCATTTTAGCTATAATACAAGTTAAACCAACTCAATGGGAGATCGTCAACACGAACTTCATTAACAACAACTAATGACAACTGTACGATTAATCACAATTCAAGCCATGTTTAGGTCCAGATTCTGACATCATCACTTATTGACGATGCTCACGCCATACATTGGTTAAGAAGATGAAACTGGTAATGTCAGGTACTAGGGTACCACATCGCCGTCATCAAAGACAGATAACAGACATTGACTGAATTGATAAATCTTCAAAGACAGATAACAGGCATTGACTGAATCAATAAATCTTCAAAGACAGATAACAGGCATTGACTCAATCGATAAATCTTCAAAGACAGATAACAGACATTGACTGAATCGATATATCTTCAAAGACAGATAACCGACATTGAATCGATATATCTTCAAAGACAGATAACAGACATTGACTGAATCGATATATCTTCAAAGACAGATAACAGACATTTGACTGAATTGATAAATCTTCAATGACAGATAACAGGCATTGACAGAATCAGTATATCTTCAAAGACAGATAACAGACTTTTGACTGAATCGATAAATCTTCAATGACAGATAACAGGCATTGACTGAATCGATATATCTTCAAAGACAGATAACAGACATTTGACTGAATCGATAAATCGTCAATGACAGATAACAGGCATTGACTGAATCGATATATCTTCAACGACAGACATAAATCCAAATAATTCCAGTAAACTCATCATCAAAAGACAATAAACAATTACAATTCAGTTTTGATTGTCACTGTCATTTTAAAATTTCCAACTGAAGATGAACTGAAGCCTTTTATAAAATAATTGTCTTCCCTGTCCAATCATCAACAAGGTTATATGTCATACCATGTCATACCATGTTATAAAATGTTATACCATGTCATATTATAAAATACCATGCTACCATGATCACATCCAGCAATGTGATACAACACATGTGAGAGAGAGCCTTACTGACAGCGATGACAGGTGTAGGTCAGACCCTCCCTCCCCTCCCCTCCCCCCCAACTACTTCATCAGTAACAATCCCCATGGTCACAGAACAGGTAGAGACATACCTGTATGTTCCTGTCAATGGAGACCTGATGATGGAGTTAACCCATCCTTGTATTGTAGTCCAGTATTGACAAGGAGAACATTAACATTGATTCCACCACACTACGTCCTGAGTGGGCGAGACGAGTCAGATGACACTCCAGGCATGAGGTATATACACACTCCGATAACCTCCAAAACTTTTAAACCTAACTTCCTTCACAATAAACTTCTAACCACTGATTAAATGCAACTCCAGTCACAAGAAACTGACAGGGAAGCCTACCTGTATGAAAGCTCGTTAGTAGCAGGTAATTCAAACAATCACACCAGGTAGATCCGAGCACAGGAAGAAATGCCTGACAGCTTGGACGATCGAGAGGTATACCTGTATGAATGGGTGGCTCTGAATGCCCTCACGCTTGAGCAGGCACAGGGCTGGGGGAGGGGTGCGGGGTGCGGGGGGGAAGACCGGTTTGACAGCCTACCCTCCATATGAGTATGTAAACAGTATGCTGAATGGTCACCTTACACCAAGCTCCGAGTGACCTGGGAGACATTGTTACATACTCATACACTTGATATTTACTACAGGACAGCCTTACAACTGGGTGCTGGGTAGTGAGACAATGCAGTGACGTTCTGTGGGGCAGGCTGGTGTTATGGGTAGTGCGACAATGTAGTAATGTGGCGGGGTTCTGGGTAGTGAGACAATGTAGTAATGTGGCTGCGGTTGTGGGTAGTGAGACAATGTAATAATGTGGCTGGGGCAGGCTCGAGTTCTGGTCAGTGAGACAATGTAGTAATGTGGCGGGGTTCTGGGTAGTGAGACAATGTAGTAATGTGGCTGCGGTTGTGAGTAGTGAGACAATGTAGTAATGTGGCTGGGGTGTGGGTAGTGAGACAATGTAGTAATGTGGCTGGGGTTGTGGGTAGTGAGACAATGTAGTAATGTGGCTGCGGTTGTGAGTAGTGAGACAATGTAGTAATGTGGCTGGGGTGTGGGTAGTGAGACAATGTAGTAATGTGGCGGGGTTCTGGGTAGTGAGACAATGTAGTAATGTGGCTGCGGTTGTGAGTAGTGAGACAATGTAGTAATGTGGCTGGGGTGTAGGTAGTGAGACAATGTAGTAATGTGGCGGGGTTCTGGGTAGTGAGACAATGTAGTAATGTGGCTGCGGTTGTGAGTAGTGAGACAATGTAGTAATGTGGCTGGGGTGTGGGTAGTGAGACAATGTAGTAATGTGGCTGGGGTTGTGGGTAGTGAGACAATGTAATAATGTGGCTGGGGCAGGCTCGAGTTCTGGTCAGTGAGACAATGTAGTAATGTGCCTGCGTGTCTGGGTAGTGAGACAATGTAGTAATGTGCCTGCGTGTCTGGGTAGTGAGACAATGTAGTAATATGGCTGGGGCAGGGTCGAGTTCTGGTCAGTGAGACAATGTAGTGATATGGCTGGGGCAGTCTCGGGTTCTGGGTTGTGAGACAATGCTGTAATATGGCTTGGGTTGTTGGTAGTGAGAAAATGAAGTAATGTTGCTGGAGCAGGCTGGGGTTCTGGGTAGTGAGACAATGTAGTGATGTGGCTGGGGCAGGCTCAAGTTCTGGGTAGTGAGACAATGTAGTGATATGGCTGGAGCAGGCTGGGGTTCTGGGTTGTGAGTCAATGCTGTAATGTGGCTGGGGCAGGCTCAAGTCTGGGTAGTGAGACAATGTAGTAAAGTGGCTGGTGCAGGCTCGGGGTCTGGGTAGTGAGACAATGTAGTGATATGGCTGGAGCAGGCTGGGGTTCTGGGTTGTGAGTCAATGCTGTAATGTGGCTGGGGCAAGCTCAAGTCTGGGTAGTGAGACAATGTAGTAATGTGGCTGGGGTTGTGGGTAGTGAGACAATGAAGTAATGTTGCTGGAGCAGGCTGGGGTTCTGGGTAGTGAGACAATGAAGTAATGTTGCTGAAACAGGCTGGGGTTCTGGGTAGTGAGACAATGTAGTGATGTGGCTGGAGCAGTCTCAGGTTCTGGGTAGTGAGACAATGAAGTAATGTGGCTGAGGCAGGCTCGGGTTCTGGGGAGTGAGACAATGTAGTGATGTGGCTGGGGCAGGCTGGGATTCTGGGTTGTGAGACAATGTAGTGATATAGCTGGAGCAGACTCGGGTTCTTGGTAGTGAGACAATGTAGTGATATGGCTGGGGCAGGCTGGGATTCTGGGTTGTGAGACAATGTAGTAATGTGGCTGAGGCAGTCTCGGGTTCTGGGTAGTGAGACAATGTAGTAATGTGGCTGGGGCAGGCTCGGGTTCTGGGTAGTGAGACAATGTAGTAATGTGGCTGGGGCAGGCTCGGGTTCTGGGTAGTGAGTCAATGCTGTAATGTGGCTGGGGCAGGCTCAAGTCTGGGTAGTGAGACAATGTAGTAAAGTGGCTGGTGCAGGCTCGGGGTCTGGGTAGTGAGACAATGTAGTAATGTGGCTGTGGCAGGCTGGGGTTCTGGGTAGTGAGACAATGCAGTAATGTGGCTGGGGTTCTGGGTAGTGAAACAATGTAGTAATATGGCTGGTGCAGGCTCGGTTTCTGGGTAGTGAGACAATGTAGTAATGTGGCTGGGGTTCTGGGTAGTGAAACAATGTAGTAATATGGCTGGTGCAGGCTCGGTTTCTGGGTAGTGAGACAATGTAGTAATGTGGCTGGGGCAGTCTCGGGTTCTGGGTAGTGAGACAATGTAGTGATGTGGCTGGGGCAGGCTGGGGTTCTGGGTAGTGAGACAATGCAGTAATGTGGCTGGGGTTCTGGGTAGTAAAACAATGTAGTAATGTGGCTGGTGCAGGCTCGGTTTCTGGGTAGTGAGACAATGTAGTAATGTGGCTGGGGCAGTCTCGGGTTCTGGGTAGTGAGACAATGTAGTGATGTGGCTGGGGCAGGCTGGGGTTCTGGGTAGTGAGACAATGCAGTAATGTGGCTGGGGTTCTGGGTAGTAAAACAATGTAGTAATGTGGCTGGTGCAGGCTCGGTTTCTGGGTAGTGAGACAATGTAGTAATGTGGCTGGGGCAGTCTCGGGTTCTGGGTAGTGAGACAATGTAGTGATGTGGCTGGGGCAGGCTGGGGTTCTGGGTAGTGAGACAATGCAGTAATGTGGCTGGGGTTCTGGGTAGTGAGACAATGTAGTGATTTGGCTGGTGCAGGCTCGGTTTCTGGGTAGTGAGACAATGTAGTGATGTGGCTGGGGCAGTCTCGGGTTCTGGGTAGTGAGACAATGCAGTAATGTGGCTGGGGTTCTGGGTAGTGAGACAATGTAGTTATGTGGCTGCTGGTCGAACAAGTTGAGGCATGTACACTGGAACAACATGTCTGCACTTAAACAATAAGGCTCCCTGAAGTAATACTTTATCAAATTCAAATAGCAAAAGTAAGGCACACGTCTTCCATAGCAACAGTCACCATTCAACAGCGACAGTCACCTTTAAACAGCAACAGTCACCGTCCAACAGCAACAGTCACCATCCAACAGCAACAGTCACCATCCAACAGCGACAGTCACCATCCAACAGCAACCATGCATCAGCAACAGTCACCGTCCAACAGCAACAGTCACCATCCATCAGCAACAGTCACCTTCAAACAGCAACAGTCACTCTCCAACAGCAACAGTCACATTCAAACAGCAACATTCACTCTCCAACAGCAACAGTCACTGTCCAACAGCAACAGTCACCATCCATCAGCAACAGTCACCTTCAAACAGCAACAGTCATTTCCAACAGCAACAGTCACCTTCAAACAGCAACATTCACTCTCCAACAGCAACAGTCACAGTCCAACAGCAACAGTGATCATGCATCAGCAACAGTCACCATGCATCAGCAACAGTCACCTTCAAACAGCAACAGTCACCATGCATCAGCAACAGTCACCATCCAACAGCAACAATCACCTTCAAACAACAACAGTCACCATCCAACAGCAACAGTCACCTTCAAACAGCAACATTCGCCATCCAACAGCAACTGTCACCTTCAAAAAGCAACAGTCACCATGTATCAGCAACAGTCACCATCCAACAGCAACTGTCACCTTCAAACAGCAAAAATCACCATCCAACAGCAACAGTCATCTTCAAACAGCAAAAGTCACCTTCAAACAGCAACAGTCACCATCCAACAGCAACAGTCACCTTCAAACAGCAACAGTCACCTTCAAACAGCAACAGTCACTGTGTATCAGCAACAGTCACAGTCCAACAGCAACAGTCAACATCCAACAGCAACAGTCATCTTAAAACAGCAACAGTCACCATCCAACAGCAACAGTCATCTTCAAACAGCAACAGTCACCATCCAACAGCAACAGTCACCTTCAAACAGCAACTGTCACCTTCAAACAGCAACAGTCACTGTGTATCAGCAACAGTCACAGTCCAACAGCAACAGTCAACATCCAACAGCAACAGTCATCTTAAAACAGCAACAGTCACCATCCAACAGCAACAGTCATCTTCAAACAGCAACAGTCACCGTCCAACAGCAAGAGTCACCTTCAAACAGCAACAGTCACCATGCATCAGCAACTGTCACCATCCAACAGCAACAGTCACCGTCCAACAGCAACAGTCACCTTCAAACAGCAACAGTCACCATCCAAAAGCAAGTCACCATCCAACAGCAACTGTCAGCCTTCCAGAGCAACCGAGTCACCATTACCATAGCAAGTTCCAAGAGATACCAATATGTGTCATCAGTTCAGCCATTTGAAAAAATCCCATTCACACATCAGTCAATTCTACATTCACACATCAGTCATTTCTACATTCACACATCAGTCATTTCTACAGTCATTTCTACGTTCACACATCAGTCATTTCTACATTCACACATCAGTCATTTCTACATTCACACATCAGTCATTTCTACATTCACACATAAGTCATTTCTACATTCACACACCAGTCATTTCTACATTCATTTCTACATTCACACATAAGTCATTTCTACGTTAACACATCAGTCATTTCTACATTCACACATCAGTCATTTCTACATTCACACATCAGTCATTTCTACAGTCATTTCTACATTCACACATCAGTCATTTCTACATTCACACATCAGTCATTTCTAGTCATTTCTACATTCACACATCAGTCATTTCTACATTCACACATCAGTCATTTCTACATTCACACATCAGTCATTTCTACAGTCATTTCTACATTCACACATCAGTCATTTCTACATTCACACATCAGTCATTTCTACGTTCACACATCAGTCATTTCTACATTCACACACCAGTCATTTCTACAGTCATTTCTACGTTCACACATCAGTCATTTCTGCATTCACACATCAGTCATTTCTACGTTCACACATCAGTCATTTCTACATTCACACATCAGTCATTTCTACATTCACACATCAGTCATTTCTACGTTCACACATCAGTCATTTCTGCATTCACACATCAGTCATTTCTACGTTCACACATCAGTCATTTCTACATTCACACATCAGTCATTTCTACATTCACACATCAGTCATTTCTACGTTCACACATCAGTCATTTCTACAGTCATTTCTACATTCACACATCAGTCATTTCTACATTCACACATCAGTCATTTCTACAGTCATTTCTACGTTGACACATCAGTCATTTCTGCATTCACACATCAGTCATTTCTACGTTCACACATCAGTCATTTCTACATTCACACATCAGTCATTTCTACGTTCACACATCAGTCATTTCTACATTCACACATCAGTCATTTCTACAGTCATTTCTACGTTCACACATCAGTCATTTCTACAGTCATTTCTACATTCACACACCAGTCATTTCTACGTTCACACATCAGTCATTTCTACAGTCATTTCTACATTCACACATCAGTCAATTCTACAGTCGTTTCTACATTCACACATCAGTCATTTCTACATTCACACATCAGTCATTTCTACAGTGTTTTCTACGTTCACACATCAGTCATTTCTACATTCACACATCAGTCATTTCTACATTCACACATCAGTCATTTCTACATTCACACATCAGTCATTTCTACAGTCATTTCTACATTCACACATCAGTCATTTCTACATTCACACATCAGTCATTTCTACATTCACACATCAGTCATTTCTACATTCATTTCTACATTCACACATCAGTCATTTCTACATTCACACATCAGTCATTTCTACATTCACACATCAGTCATTTCTACATTCACACATCAGTCATTTCTACATTCACACATCAGTCATTTCTACGTTCACAAAACAGATTCTCTATCTATTGACGATCAGCTTCCAACCTTTCTGTGAACACCACATAAATACACCACGGAAAACCCGATTCCTTTCCTTACATTAAGCCTCTTTTTAGTTGTTGGTAAACATAATAATTTCTTAAACTTCACAGCATAGGAAAAAACATACAATAAATTTCGGCCCTACAGCTGTGTTCTTGGTAGGACTTGGTTGCTATGGTCGGAGTCGACAAAGTAAATGTTCAAATCCTCCAGTTTTCATGGGACATTTGGGGGGAAATATGACAGGAAGATAAACTTCTTTTTCATGGGAACATGTATCAGACAGGGAAACAATTATTTTCATAATATGATAATTAAACTAGCAGAATAAAACAGCTTCAAATGTGTTAAATTTAACTTCCTTCTCTTGATTTTAAGGGCAAGGAGAAGCATAAATCAAGTACCCAAAACTAACCCCGGCACTGCAGGGAGGACATTACATGTCTGATGAAAGGCTCAGTACTCTTGTGAACTATGTGTCATGGCTCGGAGTTTACGACACAGTTTCCCTATAAGAACAATAGCCTCATTGAGCCACATTACTTGTTTCAAACACAACCATGATGGCAAGCTCAAAGAGCTTTCAAGTCCTGGCCATCATTTTGTCAAGCCAGCCTGTTTTCTTTATCGCTGGTTTATGTCAAAACATGAAAAGTTGACAGCTGCAGCGATGACACAACAACATCTTTCTTCCTCGAGGCGATGCTTTAACTGGCATAACCTTGACGGTTTTGGTTAATAAAGTACCAATAAATTAAAACAGCACGACATACTAGCTGCTGAACAAACCCACATCTGAGTGAGTGAGTGAGTGAGTTTAGGTGGGTGGGTGGGTGAGTGAGTGAGCGAGCGAGCGTGTGAGTTGGGCTTAACATCGCTTTTAACAGTATTCCAGTTATATCACGGCAAGTCAGCTTAATGTGGGAGGAAAGCCCAAAGTGATACAGGTCTCAGAAGTTTACCACTTTGGTTACATTGACCTACGAGCACACGTACGATGTTGACAGACCTAGAAACAGACTGTGGGGGTATGGACTGGGGTGGAGGTATGGACTGGGGCTGGGGTTGTGGTTATGGTTGTGGGTGTGGGTGTCGCTTTGTGTGGATATTGGCTAGGGCCTGGGAGTTTTGTTAGTTTATTCATTACAGATTTTTTCAGGACATAGAGCATGTCTGTATTTCGCAGGTCAAATTATTTGGGTGAGTAATTGGTCTTTTCCTGGGAGACAAAATAATTGTGTTTGTCAATAAAACCAAATTCATAGAAGTCAATCACAATATTCCACTTAGGTCTAAGAGAACCAATCACAATATTCCACTTAGGTCTAAGAGAACCAATCACAATACATCCATTTGGCCTAAAAGAACCAAACAAAAATACTTCCATTTGTATCTTGATACAAAATCCCAGCCTCCCGAGAATACCTATCAAATGGTCAGTCCCTTCCAAGTATCTCATCCAGCTGGGGCTGCAGATCGATGTCACCAGCTGCCAGGGACTCTCCATGACACTGGCATTTATATCTACCTTGCTCCCGTAACGACAGCTGTGACGTGGGGCTGCCCATCACAAAACACCCTTGCCGTAATTCTCTTTCACTCCCAGCTGACTTCAGCTTGCCATGTATTAGTTCCACATGGGCGGAGGGGTAACTACGTATTGTACAGGTGGAAGTAGAGGGTATCTTGTGGCAGTCAGCTGACACAGATCTGTTCCGGTGACCACACAAATCAGTGGACTTGACACGACGCTGGGTCTCACTGGCCAATACAGCATGGTTCTAAGGGGAACTGTATTAGATGGGTCTCACTGGCCAATACAGCATGGTTCTAAGGGAAACTGTATAAGATGGGTCTCACTGACCACCACTACAGCATGGTTCTAAGGGAAACTGTATTGTTCTAAGGAGAACTGTATTAGATGGGTCTCACTGGCCAATACAGCATGGTTCTAAGGAGAACTGTATTAGATGGGTCTCACTGGCCAATACAGCATGGTTCTCAGGGGAACTGTATTAGATGGACCAATATCACTGACCAATACAGCATGGTTCTCAGGGGAACTGTATTAGATTCGTCTCACTGACCAATACAGCATGGTTCTCAGGGGAACTGTATTAGATTCGTCTCACTGACCAATACAGCATGGTTCTCAGGGGAACTGTATTAGATGGGTCTCACTGACCAATGCAGCATGGTTCTCAGGGGAACTGTATTAGATGGGTCTCACTGACCAATACAGCATGGTTCTAAGGGGAACTGTATTAGATGGGTCTCACTGACCAATACAGCATGGTTCTCAGGGGAACTGTATTAGATGGGTCTCACTGACCAATGCAGCATGGTTCTAAGGGGAACTGTATTAGATTGGTCTCACTGACCAATACAGCATGGTGGTTCTAAGGGGAACTGTATTATTATGTCCATCAAGGACTCTCAACAATACTTGTATGTCCATCAAGGACTCTCAACAATACTGGTATGTCCATCAAGGACTCTCAACAATACTTGTATGTCCATCTGGGACTCTCAACAATACTTGTATTGTATGTCCATCAAGGACTCTCAACAATACTTGTATGTCCATCTAGGACTCTCAACAATACTTGTATTGTATGTCCATCTAGGACTCTCAACAATACTTGTATGTCCATCAAGGACTCTCAACAATACTTGTAAGTCCATCAAGGACTCTCAACAATACTTGTAAGTCCATCAATGTGCCAAATTCTACTTGATGCTCATGGTGCTACATTATAATTACCGCGGTCAATGGATCAGTGAGCACTCGATTTTCATTCTCAGCTCCCTGAGGAGTATACAACCCAAGCTGCCAGAGGTGCCAGAAGATTAACACTCACAGTACCATCTCATCCTACTGGGTACCCATTCACTACTAGGTGAACAGAGACATATGTAGAACAAAGTTGCTTGCATACGGAGACACCATGTGTGCTACAGGTGTTTCAGTGGGGTAAGTTTGGTGTGGTGGGCCAGGGAATACCAGCTGGTATATCCTATACCCTGAGAGAAGTCTCCACAGATAACATTATCTGTACATAAACAAGGAACTGATATGCTCATCTATGCATTGATCTGTACCCTAACCAACACCCCGGAAACCTTCTCCCACAACAGGAGCTTATATCCCCATCTGAATAGAGCACTGTTAGAATAAAGACTCCTGCTTCAAGCAGATGTTTCCAGCAGATGTTTCCAGCAGATTGTTGTGTTGACCAGATTTGACTGTGATCACAGAACGGCTTCTTCACTGTACCTCAATTGGTTGGCCACAGATTGAAAGAAGTGTTTCTATACAGGAACATTTCAGCTACAGTTGGCAAGCCCTAACCACACATTGATGTGCTGGCTTCAGCAAACACAATCCTAACTTTCCCATAAACCTGCACTTGTCTTTCTTTATCTCAAATAATGGCTTCAGGGAAAAAGGATTATAAAGAAAGAAAGTTTCAAAACTCTAAACCATTAAAGATATATTTTTAATCATCTGTCAGTCAGAGAAACCATTTTAACCTCGTTAATTTGGCACAAATGAAATGCTGACATTTTTTCCCCCTTGATGTTGCATTTTTGACAATGTTCCCAAACCCCAATGACTTTTCCTGAACCTGTCAGTGTGTCAGGCCAACTCGCCGTCCTTCGACTGTTGACTGTCACGCTGAGGGCGAGGGACACCACTCAGCTGGTGCCAAATGTTGCCTCTAATCCACCAGCAGGGCCCAGTGCCAGGATCACCAACCCTGACTACATTACACGAGGGTTAGAAAGCAGGAGTTATAAGTGATGAGCATTTAGTGATGAATGAGTGATGAATGAGTGATGAATGAGTGATGGGTGACTACTGAAGGATGAGTTATAAGTGATGAGCATTTAGTGATGAATGAGTGATGGGTGACTACTGAAGCAGGAGATATAAGTGATGAGCATTTAGTGATGAATGAGTGATGGGTGACTACTGAAGGATGAGTTATAAGTGATGAGCATTTAGTGATGAATGAGTGATGGGTGACTACTGAAGCAGGAGATATAAGTGATGAGCATTTAGTGATGAATGAGTGATGGGTGACTACTGAAGGATGAGTTATAAGTGATGAGCATTTAGTGATGGATGAGTGATAGGTGATGGGTGACTACTGAAGCAGGAGTTATAAGTGATGAGCATTTAGTGATGAATGAGTGATGGGTGACTACTGAAGGGTGAGTTATAAGTGATGAGCATTTAGTGATGGATGAGTGATAGGTGATGGGTGACTACTGAAGTAGGAGTTATAAGTGATGAGCATTTAGTGATGAATGAGTGATGGGTGATGGGTAAAACAATATGAAGTGCCTGAAGAAAATATACCATTTGTGTCTGTTTTCAGTACTTGCATTAACTAATGTAGTAGTGGTTCAGAATCCTCGTCATGGTTCCCGCCTACAATGATATCTGATGATGCATAAATCCAGCTTGGAAGAAGCCTGCTATGACCTTAGACAGGGGGATAGCCTCATGGTTTAAGTGTTTGCCCATCACGCCAAATTTGTCTACTCTGAATTTTTACAAAGCAGCACAATCATCAGATTGCCAAGCAGTGAGTGGTAAATACCTATAGTTGAATCTATGGAATAGCAATAAAAAAACAGGTGGACACCTGTAGGATGCAATGTTTGTTTCTTGTTTAAGGCCACACTCAGCATCGTTCCAGCTATATGACAGTGGTCTGTAAATAATAGTGGTGTAATGATACGGCGATACAGTATTGTATCCCGATACACAGCCCACAATACGATGCATCGATTTGGAAAGCATGTATCGCGATACATACGATATTTTCACAGTTTTAGTTACCATATTTTCTTGAGTATAGTGCACACTTTTTTTCTCCAAAAAACACAGCTGTGTAGAAGGGGGTGTGAATTATACACGAATTGATGAGTTTTGGTGTTTTTTCCCCTATGGCAAGACATTACCGTGAGCATGTAACACCGGAAATACCATGTCAACAAATCCATACTGAAGTTCGCAAATTATTCATGTAATTACAATGTCTGGCTATAAAAAGTGTTCTTTGTATATCTGGACTTGTGTTGGGTACACAGACTGATCCTAGTGCCCCTTTAACACAACAAACCCCAGACTGATCCTAGATCCTAGATCCTCTTTAACACAAACCCCAGACTGATCCTAGATCCCCTCTAACACAAACCCCAGACTGATCCTAGTGCCCTTTTAACACAACAAACCCCAGACCGATCCTAGTGCCCCTTTAACACAACAAACCCCAGACTGATTCTTAAGTGTCCCTTTAACACAACAAACCCCAGACTGATCCTAGATCCTCTTTAACACAAACCCCAGACCGATCCCTAGATCTTCTTTAACACAAACCCCAGACCGATCCTAGATCCTCTTTAACACAAACCCCAGACTGATCCTAGATCCTCTTTAACACAAACCCCAGACCGATCCTAGATCCTCTTTAACACAAACCCCAGACTGATCCTAGATCCTCTTTAACACAAACCCCAGACCGATCCTAGATCCTCTTTAACACAAACCCCAGACTGATCCTAGATCCTCTTTAACACAAACCCCAGACCGATCCTAGATCCTCTTTAACACAAATCCCCAGACTGATCCTAGATCCTCTTTAACACAAACCCCAGACTGATGGTAATGTCCCTTTAACACAAACCCCCAGGCTGATCGTAGTGCCACTTTAACACAACAAACCCAAGACTGATCCTAGTGCCCCTTTAAAACAACAAACCCCTGACTGATCCTTAAGTACCCCTTTAACACAACAAACCCCAGACTTATCCGAGTGCCCCTTAAACACAACAAACCCCAAAGAGTGATCCAATTACCCCTTTAACACAACAAACCACCAGACTGATCCTAGCTTTCCTTTAAACACAACAAACCCCAGACTACTCCAAGTGCCCCTTTAACACAACAAACCCCCAGACTGATCCGAGTGCCTCTTTAACACAACAAACCCCTGACTGATCCGAGTGCCCCTTTAACACAACAAACCCGAGACTGATTCTTAAGTGCTTCTAAATACAACAAACCCCAGACTGGTCCTTGTGCCCCTTTAACACAACAAACCCCAGACTGATCCTAGTTCCCCTTTAACACAACAAACCCCAGACTGATCCTAGTTCCCCTTTAACACAACAAACCCAAGACTGATCCTTGTGCCCCTTTAACACAACAAACCCCAGACAGATTCTAGTTCGTCATCAGTACAAGCTTGCCTCCAAAGCCGCACAGTATGTCAAGCAACACACCTAATCCCCGAAGTAGACATATTAACTAAGATCTCCTCAAGGATGTACAAAGCAGCTGGCTCCGAGCTTCCAGACAGATCACAGGGCGCAGTATATAGTCCTTGCAGTCACTAAAATTATCATTATTATTTTGTCAGATCACAGGGCGCAGTATATAGTCCTGGCAGTCACTAAAATTATCATTATTATTTTGTCAGATCACAGGGAGCAGTATATAGTCCTGGCAGTCACTAAAATTATCATTATTATTTTGTCAGATCACAGGGCGCAGTATATAGTCCTGGCAGTCACTAAAATTATCATTATTATTTTGTCAGATCACAGGGCACAGTATATAGTCCTGGCAGTCACTAAAATTATCCTTATTATTTTGTCAGATCACAGGGCGCAGTATATATTCCTGGCAGTCACTAAAATTATCATTATTATTTTGTCAGATCACAGGGAGCAGTATATAGTCCTGGCAGTCACTAAAATTATCATTATTATTTTGTCAGTTACACAACTATAGATACCTTACAAAAGTAAACTGAACATAAAGTTCTCATCTATCTCTCTGCATAGTACACGACCCCTCCACTCACATAATGAGAACATGAGTCGCCACGGTGATCGCATTCACATCTTCAACAAAGCCAGCAATGGTGAATACAAGTCCCTTTAGGAGGCACTGGATAATGAATCAACGATGTAGTGGGACGTGGGACGATGGAGTGGGATGTGGGATGTTTGGAGGCAGTTTTTCTACAAATCCCCAGGCAGGCTGAGGAGGCACAACATACAGTACAGATGATAATATATTCATGCTCTTGTTTAAAACAAGGTTCACTCAAGCGCGGAGGCCGAGACAACTTTTGAGGATGAGTGACTTTGTATAAAAAACGTACCACTTTCTTATTGTTTCTCGGACAACAGGGTCATAGTTTGGCACAAGTAGGTCAAGTGTAGATATCTTTTGTGTCCAATTGTAAGAAAATAATAAAGCATTCTCAGCATGACTAATTCCCTCAGATCACAATGTACTTGCAGCCCTGATCCGACAACAGATGCAGAGCAAAATATTGATGACCTTAAGAATATGAAAAGGCTTACGTCATGTATCGGATAAACAATCAACAGTTTCGACAAATGACACAAACTGACAAACTATTGAAATCAGATCCTTTTGTGATATTTTCACAACACGTTGGAATACATTGAAGAGAAGTGGGTATCAATAACTTGCTTTGAGATGATAATCACAGCTAACCTCACCACAAGCAATCTAGACATCACGAAATGCCCTGGACTTAATGGATCAGTTTGTAAGAGGGGACTTAAAGGATTGGGTGGTAAGAGGCGACTTAATTCATAGGTGGTAAGAGGCGACTTAATTCATAGGTGGTAAGAGGCGACTTTATGGATTGGGTGGTAAGAGGCGCCTTAATGGATCGGGTGGTAAGAGGTGACTTAATGGAATGGGTGGTAAGAGGCAACTTAATGGAATGGGTGGTAAGAGGTGACTTAATGGAATGGTTGGTAAGAGGCGACTTAATGGATTGGGTGGTAAGAGGCGACTTAATGGATCGGGTGGTAAGAGGCAACTTAATGGATCGGGTGGTAAGAGGCGACTTAATGGATCGGGTGGTAAGAGGCGACTTAATGGATCGGGTGGTAAGAGGCGACTTAATGGATCGGGTGGTAAGAGGCGACTTAATGGATCGGGTGGTAAGAGGTGACTTTATGGATTGGGTGGTAAGAGGCAACTTAATGGAATGGGTGGTAAGAGGTGACTTAATGGAATGGTTGGTAAGAGGCGACTTAATGGATTGGGTGGTAAGAGGCGACTTAATGGATCGGGTGGTAAGAGGCGACTTAATGGATCGGGTGGTAAGAGGTGACTTAATGGAATGGGTGGTAAGAGGAGACTTAATGGAATGGGTGGTAAGAGGCGACTTAATGGATCGGGTGGTAAGAGGCGACTTAATGGATCGGGTGGTAAGAGGCGACTTAATGGATAGACGAAATAACATGCCCCAACAGAGTGGACCACTGCTCTATCAATGCCTCAATTGTCTGGTCCTGACGTGAGTATTTACAGGATGCTGTGACATGGCTGGAATATTGCTGTACACAGCATGAAACTGCATGTATACATTCACGTCTATAGGCTGTGCCAGCAGGCAAACACACTGATTTCCACCACACAAATATGGACATTTAGCTGCGTTTTTAACAAATCAAATCTTAAATGATGAAAATTATTTCAAAACCTCATTGCATGGCTATCACTGTTGCCAGTTACATCATTATCAAAGTACTTCTACCTGCACTTATGACTGATTCACACATGAAAATGCAATGAAAGTCACAAGATTATATTTATAGGCTGTCATCCTTTTGAAAAAGCTGAAATGAAAATAAGTACACATAGCATCCGTCCACATAACACTTTTAAAGTCAACGCTTGTTTCCTCATTGTGAAGAGGGCAAGGTGGTGTGCAGAATTGCTTCCCTTAGACGTGCCACAAACCTAGGATTTGTTGGTTCGAAATCAGAGGTTTGCCGATTATATTCCTAGGTTTGTCATCACCATATCCATGCTCGAGGGTTTGACCAAAATATTTAATATTTACTGTGCATCACCTCGGGTTGTTCTCACCATTCCCAGCAGGATCAGATGAAACTCACCATCTCCCAGGAGCCTCAGCCAGTTGTCTGGGTCCCATACAGTCTGCCACATGCATTGTCAGACAATGCCATAATTCAGCACCAATAAGACACAATTTTGTTTTAGACAAACAAATCGTTACCCAAAAAGTTGTACATATTTCAGTGTAGACAAGCAACATTGTATGAGTGGTAAGAGGCGAATTTATGGAATAGGTTGTAAGAGACGACTCAATGGATCGGGAGGTAAGAGGCGACTTAATGGAATGGGTGGTAAGAGGCAACTTGATGCATTTGGGTGGTAAGAGGCGACTTAATGGATTGAATGGTAAGAGGCGACTTAATGGAATGGGTGGTAAGAGGTGACAATTGATTGGGTGGTAAGAGGCGACTCAATGGATCGGGAAGTAAGAGGCGACTTAATGGAATGGGTTGTAAGAGGTGACTGAATGGATCGGGAGGTAAGAGGTGACTTAAGTAATAGGTGACTTAATGGATTGAGTGGTAAGAGGCAACTTCATGGAATAGGTGGTAAGAGGCGACTTAATCGAATGGGTGGTAAGAGGCGACTTAATCGAATGGGTGGTAAGAGGCGACTTGATGCATTTGGGTGGTAAGAGGCAACTTAATGGATTGAATGGCAAGAGGCGACTTAATGGAATGGGTGGCAAGAGGCAACTTAATGGAATGGGTGGTAAGAGGCGACTCAATGGATCGTATGGTAAGAGGCGACTTACCATGGATCGGGTGGTTAGAGTCAGGGTTAGGGTTAACCCTAACCCTGACCACCGGAGTAGAGCTGCGTTACACATCTTAGCCCACTGACGGCAACAAGGGCCCTAGAGGGGCACACACCGGAGTAGACCTGCTTTACACATCTTAGCCCACTGACGGCAACAAGGGCCCTAGAGGGGCACACACCGGAGTAGACCTGCTTTACACATCTTGGCCCACTGACGGCAACAAGGGCCCTAGAGGGGCACACACCAGAGTAGACCTGCTTTACACATCTTAGCCCACTGACGGCAACAAGGGCCCTAGAGGGGCACACACCAGAGTAGACCTGCTTTACACATCTTGGCCCACTGACGGCAACAAGGGCCCTAGAGGGGCACACACCAGAGTAGACCTGCTTTACACATCTTAGCCCACTGACGGCAACAAGGGCCCTACAGGGGCACACACCAGAGTAGACCTGCTTTACACATCTTAGCCCACTGACGGCAACAAGGGCCCTAGAGGGGCACACACCAGAGTAGACCTGCTTTACACATCTTAGCCCACTGACGGCAACAAGGGCCCTACAGGGGCACACACCAGAGTAGACCTGCTTTACACATCTTAGCCCACTGACGGCAACAAGGGCCCTAGAGGGGCACACACCAGAGTAGACCTGCTTTACACATCTTAGCCCACTGACGGCAACAAGGGCCCTAGAGGGGCACACACCAGAGTAGACCTGCTTTACACATCTTAGCCCACTGACAGCAACAAGGGCCCTAGAGGGGCACACACCAGAGTAGACCTGCTTTACACATCTTAGCCCACTGACGGCAACAAGGGCCCTACAGGGGCACACACCAGAGTAGACCTGCTTTACACATCTTAGCCCACTGACAGCAACAAGGGCCCTAGAGGGGCACACACCGGAGTAGACCTGCTTTACACATCTTAGCCCACTGACAGCAACAAGGGCCCTAGAGGGGCACACACCAGAGTAGACCTGCTTTACACATCTTAGCCCACTGACAGCAACAAGGGCCCTAGAGGGGCACACACCGGAGTAGACCTGCTTTACACATCTTGGCCCACTGACGGCAACAAGGGCCCTAGAGGGGCACACACCGGAGTAGACCTGCTTTACACATCTTGGCCCACTGACGGCAACAAGGGCCCTAGAGGGGCACACACACCGGAGTAGACCTGCTTTACACATCTTGGCCCACTGACGGCAACAAGGGCCCTAGAGGGGCACACACCGGAGTAGACCTGCTTTACACATCTTAGCCCAGTTTCAGCTCCAGGCATTATAGAAATAAATATCAAAAACAATTGTTTCTTAAACAATATTATATTCAATGAAATGATATAGAAATGTCCCTTCAAAGCAGTGAATAGATATTATTCACCTGATGGGGAATCCGGGTGAGGATTGGATCCCAGCAGCCTGTGTGGTGACTGTGAGTAAGTTGGGTAAGACGACTGGGCCACCGCGCCCCCCCATGTGGTGATAGGAGGCAGTGTCATGGATCAGATAACCGACATGGTGGATAGCATATCAAGGTACTCGACGAAAGAACCTTTGCTCATGATATCAATCATTGGTTTGGCTCAAACAGTCTGGAATATTGCCGGGTGAGATGTCAAACAAAGCAAACAACCTCATTCTTGTATTTCTACACATTTCACCAGGTTCCTGTTACTGAGAAGTACATTGTCATACTTTGTCATACATGTAATACCTGACATCTTTTCTAAAACTCGAGTTTAACAACAAGAACATATATGTTTGGGTGATGGAATTCCTCTGAATGTTTGAGTTTTGTTAGTGTCACAGAAGTTACAAGTAAACAGAAGGTTGAGGCACTCACAATCAATGTTAGAGAAATTGTAAATGTAACTTATTTGCAGAATTAGTTGTTCAAATACTACCACCTCAGAAGAAAACCTAGTGCATTGAAACCTTCCCCTGTGTGGAAGATTGGGACATTTCACACAGACGCAACGACACTGAATTCTGACCGATTTGATCAAATCAACAACAAAAAATGTCAAATTTTCTCTGTCCACTTGGTTTAGTGACCAGTGACAGTGTGAGGAGAGCTTAGCTACTTGTCCCGGACAATCACAGTGTTTGTAGTCGGCCAGGCAGCCTGTGATCCCTGAGTGAAGGTCCCCCACCCTGCGTCTCCTCAATACCTCCATATTGACACAGTCTCTCCACTTGTGTACCCAGTCTACATACATACAGCCCCGCTAAAATATATCACAGTATTAATACTTCACCCACAGTCTCTTACAGCTTACCGTAATTCTGCTATTGAAAGAAGTCCATTATCTGAACACTATCAATGTACTGCTAAAGCATTGAAATTTGAACACTCAGCTGACTGAATGTATACCTGACAGTGAAGCTTAAGTGTATTGCATGTTTGTTGCATGTGCATTACATGTGCGCTGCATGTGTTCAATGCGTGGGTGTTGAGTTTTGTTTGTTTGTTGTTTAACGCTGCACTCAGCAATATTCCAGCTATATGACGGCTATCTGTAAACAATCGAGTCTGACCAGACAATCAAGTGATTGATAACATGAGCATCAATCCATGCAATCGGGATCTATGACATGCTTCAACCAAGTCAGAGAGCCTGACCACCCGATCCGGGCGTTGAGTAAGACAGCCACATGGAACAGTGCAGTGTGTGTCTAGAAGTAGGACCCTCTCCACTCATCCTCCATCACAAGGAAATAGGAGACCCTATTTGTAATAACTCCAATAAAATCATATTGAACAAAACATATAACTGCCCTACCTCATTTAGATGAAATCGATTTTTTTTTAAATTAGGTCATAAGTAATGAAAATGGGACAAGATCAGACTAAATCAAGTTCTAAATGTCAAAATAATTCATGTTTGAATGTGTTTCAGATATATTTTTAGACTATTTACAGTAGAATCTATCACCTATTTCCCAATGAGCCTCTGTTTGATTGGACAAACATTGACTGTCAGTCTTCTTTTTTGACAAGTTTTTGTTCGCAATATTACAATATTTTTTCAGAAGTATAAACAGAAGCAATTTGTTGGCTGGGATCTGGGCTGGCCTCTGTTTGTTCTGTTCAGAACCTAAACCTAACTCTAACCCTTACCCTAACCCTGATCTGGGCTGGCCTCTGTTTCTTCTGTTCAGAACCTAAACCTAACCCTGATCTGGGCTGGCCTCTGTTTCTTCTGTTCAGAACCTAAACCTAACCCTGATCTGGGCTGGCCTCTGTTTCTTCTGTTCAGAACCTAAACCTAAACCTAACCCTAACCCTGTTCAAGTACAAAAGAATTGTAAATTTAGTGGTGGTTTATTACTTCTGCAAACTTTCTGCTGACCTGGCAAAATTCAGACTCACTTTCAAGCTCAAACAGTCCCCTGATCTGCAAGCTTGACTACAGCTCTACGGAAACAGGTGCACTTAACACACACTATGAACGCTTACAATTTGCAAGAGAATTTTTGGCAGTCATATTATCTTAATTGAACACATCCCCAAATACTGTAGTAATCTGTTTTCTTAATATGTTTGCATATTAAGCTTAAAAATAAGGAGAATGGACATAACCTGCACTCAAACTTGAAGCATAGACACACTCCTAAAGTATACACCTAAACAAAACACTCTTGAAGCATACACACCCAACACCCCACTCTTGAAGCATACAAACCCAACACCCCACTCTTGAAGCATACACACCCAGCACCCCACTCTTGCAGTATACACACCCAGCACCCCACTGTTGAATCATACACACCCAGCACCCCACTCTTGAAGCATACACACCCAGCACCGACTCTTGCAGTATACACACCCAGCACCCCACTGTTGAAGCATACACACCCAGCACCCCACTCTTGAATCATACACACCCAGCACCCCACTCTTGAATCATACACACCCAGCACCCACTCTTGCAGTATACACACCCAGCACCCACTCTTGCAGTATACACACCCAGCACCCCACTGTTGAAGCATACACACCCAGCACCCCACTCTTGAATCATACACACCCAGCACCCCACTCTTGAAGCATACACACCCAGCACCCCACTCTTGAAGCATACACACCCAGCACCCACTCTTGCAGTATACACACCCAGCACCCCACTGTTGAAGCATACACACCCAGCACCCCACTGTTGAATCATACACACCCAGCACCCCACTCTTGAAGCATACACACCCAGCACCCACTCTTGCAGTATACACACCCAGCACCCCACTGTTGAAGCATACACACCCAGCACCCCACTCTTGAAGCATACACACCCAGCACCCCACTCTTGAAGCATACACACCCAGCACCCCACTCTTGAAGCATACACACCCAGCACCCCACTCTTGCAGTATACACACCCAGCACCCCACTCTTGCAGTATACACACCCAGCACCCCACTCTTGAATCATACACACCCAGCACCCCACTCTTGCAGTATACACACCCAGCACCCCACTCTTGCAGTATACACACCCAGCACCCACTCTTGCAGTATACACACCCAGCACCCCACTCTTGAATCATACACACCCAGCACCCCACTCTTGCAGTATACACACCCAGCACCCCACTCTTGCAGTATACACACCCAGCACCCCACTCTTGAAGCATACACACCCAGCACCCCACTCTTGCAGTATACACACCCAGCACCCCACTCTTGAAGCATACACACCCAGCACCCACTCTTGAAGTTTACACACCCAGCACCCACTCTTGAAGCATACACACCCAGCACCCCACTCTTGCAGTATACACACCCAGCACCCCACTCTTGCAGTATACACACCCAGCACCCCACTCTTGAAGCATACACACCCAGCACCCACTCTTGAAGTTTACACACCCAGCACCCACTCTTGAAGCATACACACCCAGCACCCCACTCTTGCAGTATACACACCCAGCACCCCACTCTTGCAGTATACACACCCAGCACCCACTCTTGAAGCATACACACCCAGCACCCCACTCTTGCAGTATACACACCCAGCACCCCACTCTTGAAGCATACACACCCAGCACCCACTCTTGAAGTTTACACACCCAGCATGAATCAATGCCAGCAGATTTGAGTTTTGACAGAGCTGATTTATGTGTAGACAACACTGTGTTACATATAGCTGATCAATGCCTGCAGCTACTGATGTTACGACGCAGCTGACACACACATCGAGATGCATATGCTCATATACTTTCACACTTACACACACATTGTCGTACACCAAATGGCTATATCGCACACAGACTTCAATGCTCATTGGCTTACATGAACTAGCATTTACAAACTTGTAGACTCACATGATCACTGGCTTACATGAACTAGCATTTACATACATATAGGCTCACTGGCTTACATGAACTAGCATTTACATACATATAGACTCACATGCTCACTGGCTTACATGATCTAGCATTTACATATATATAGACTCACATACTACCTGTGATCACAATAACTACACACACACACAAGCTTAACATGCAAGTATTGTATTGGAAATATCAATTTTCCCAGATACATTAAGTTAATTCCCAAAAGAAAAAAGTCATAACATGTGTAGATAGTATTTACATGTCCAAATGGATGTGTTGAAATTACATGCTTTGTAATCGGATTCCAAAACAGAACTATTTGAGGGCGTGGCCTAAAGCTACCGGTGCAACAGTGCAGTGATGCATGACAATTGTTTCCACTGGACGGCATACCAACTCAATGTCTCCTTTTGGATGCTCAGCAGCAATCCGGATACTTCAGAGAGTGATGCTGTCTATTCATCCGACAAAAATAACATGGCCTACATTTTTGAGTGTGTGAAATGACTTTTGATCTTGACATTGTGAATAATTAAAAGAACAATCAATGTCTGTAATTGTAATAATAATTAGCTTTTTATGACTAACATCCTGTTTGGGTACCATAAACCACCTACTGCCCTCAGAGATTACCCCAACCCTAACCCTAACCCTGACCCTAACCCTGACCCTAACCCTAACCCTGACTAACATCCTGTTTGGGTACCATACACCACCTGCTGCCCTCAGAGATTACCCTAACCCTAACCCTAACCAACATCCTGTTTGGGTACCATACACCACCTGCTGCCCTCAGAGATTACCCTAACCCTGACCCTAACCCTGACCCTGACTAACATCCTGTTTGGGTACCATACACAACCTGCTGCCCTCAGAGATTACCCTAACCCAGACTAACATCCTGTTTGGGTACCATAAACCACCTGCTGCCCTCAGAGATTAACCTAACCCTGACCCTGACCCTAACCCTGACCCTAACCCTGACTAACATCCTGTTTGGGTACCATACACAACCTGCTGCCCTCAGAGATTACCCCAACCCTGCATGACCCTAACCCTAACCCTGACTAACATCGCCTGTCAATTTTTATAATCTCTTCAAAACTATTTTCCATTTACAAGTTCAATTGTGTGGTCAAGTGACTAAGTATTCCCTGAAGTATTAAAATCTGTAAATTTGCTATCTTTAGCTTACTTGCCACAAAACATTATTTATGCTTTCAATGTTTTGGACACTATTCACTCACTGACAGACTTGCACATTCAACTATTCACTCACTGACAGACCTGCACATTCAACTATTGACCCACAGACTTACACATTCAACTATTTACTCACTGACAGACCTGCACATTCAACTATTGACCCACACACCTGCACATTCAACTATTGACTCACTGACAGACCTGCACATTCAACTATTGACCCACACACCTGCACATTCAACTATTCACTCACTGACAGACCTGCACATTCAACTATTCACTCACTGACAGAGCTGCACATTCAACTATTCACTCACTGATAGAGCTGCGCATTCAACTATTGACCCACAGACTTACACATTCAACTATTTACTCACTGACAGACCTGCACATTCAACTATTCACTCACTGACAGACCTGCGCATTCAACTATTGACCCACAGACTTACACATTCAACTATTTACTCACTGACAGACCTGCACATTCAACTATTCACTCACTGACAGACCTGCACATTCAACTATTGACTCACTGACAGACCTGCACATTCAACTATTGACCCACAGACTTACACATTCAACTATTCACTCACTGACAGACCTGCACATACTACTATTGACCCACACACCTGCACATTCAACTTTTAACTCACTGACAGACCTATACACATATAAAAACAGTATGATTGTCTCTCCTTTCACTATGTATATAAACAGTATGATATGAAAACAGTATGATTGTCTCTCCTCTCACCATGTATATAAACAGTATGATATGAAAACAGTATGATTGTCTCTCCTCTCACCAAGCATATGAGAACAGTATGATATGAGAACAGTCAATTGTCTCTCCTCTCACCAAGTATATGAGAACAGTATGATATGAGAACAGTCAATTGTCTCTCCTCTCACCAAGTATATGAGAACAGTATGATATGAGAACAGTATGATATGAGAACAGTATCATTGTCTCTCTTCTCACCAAGTATATGAGAACAGTCAATTGTCTCTCCTCTCAGCAAGTATATGAGAAGAGTACCAAATGAGAACAGTCAATTGTCTCTCCTCTCACCAAGCATACAAGAACAGTATGATATGAGAACAGTATCATTGTCTCTCCTCTCACCAAGCATATGAGAACAATCCATTGTCTCTCCTCTCACCAAGTATATCAGAAGAGTACCAAATGAGAACCGTACGATTGTCTCTCCTCTCACCATGTATATGAACAGTATGATATGAAAACAATATGATTGTCTCTCCTCTCACCAAGCATACAAGAACAGTATGATATGAAAACAGTATGATTGTCTCTCCTCTCACCAAGCATATGAGAACACTCAATTGTCTCTCCTCTCACCAAGCATACGAGAACAGTATGATATGAGAACAGTATCATTGTATCTCTTCTCAACAAGTATATGAGAACAATCAATTGTCTCTCCTCTCACCAAGTATATGAGAAGAGTACCAAATGAGAACAGTACGATTGTCTCTCCTCTCACCATGTATATGAACAGTATGATATGAAAACAGTACGATTGTCTCTCCTCTCACCATGTATATGAACAGTATGATATGAAAACAGTAAGATTGTCTCTCCTCTCACCAAGCATATGAGAACAGTATGATATGAGAACAGTATCATTGTCTCTCCTCTCACCAAGCATATGAGAACAATCAATTGTCTCTCCTCTCACCAAGTATATCAGAAGAGTACCAAATGAGAACCGTACGATTGTCTCTCCTCTCACCATGTATATGAACAGTATGATATGAAAACAATACGATTGTCTCTCCTCTCACCAAGCATACAAGAACAGTATGATATGAAAACAGTATGATTGTCTCTCCTCTCACCAAGCATATGAGAACACTCAATTGTCTCTCCTCTCACCAAGCATACGAGAACAGTATGATATGAGAACAGTATCATTGTATCTCTTCTCAACAAGTATATGAGAACAGTCAATTGTCTCTCCTCTCACCAAGTATATGAGAAGAGTACCAAATGAGAACAGTACGATTGTCTCTCCTCTCACCATGTATATGAACAGTATGATATGAAAACAGTACGATTGTCTCTCCTCTCACCATGTATATGAACAGTATGATATGAAAACAGTAAGATTGTCTCTCCTCTCACCAAGCATATGAGAACAGTCAATTGTCTCTCCTCTCACCAAGTATATGAAAAGAGTACCATATGAGAACAGTACGATTGCCTCTCCACTCGGCTGTGTGATCTAAGGGTTATAACACACTGAAGAGGGACATATATTTCTATGTATTCTATACTTGGAAGTCGAGAAGTACCCACCTCAAGGCTGACCAACTGTCGTGTTTGTTCTCCATAATTCCTGGGTGTTATTTACAACGTGAATGAATGCAAACTATGTGAAATAATTTCCCACAGAATTCTCCACACAATACAAGTGTAACACTGGTCTAGGATCAAATGTCCCTCTGCATGCATCCACGCTGTACTACAGTTCAATCTGTGTACATGGGTCTCAGCATTTGCATAATCCCATAAAGAACTAGCCTGGGGATGTACTGCTGTAACAGAGCTTCAAGTAGCTAGCCTGGGGATGTACTGCTGTAACAGAGCTTCAAGTAGCTAGCCTGGAGATGTACTGCTGTAACAGAGCTTCAAGTAGCTAGCCTGGAGATGTACTGCTGTAACAGAGCTTCAAGTAGCTAGCCTGGAGATGTACTGCTGTAACAGAGCTTCAAGTAGCTAGCCTGGAGATGTACTGCTGTAACAGAGCTTCAAGTAGCTAGCCTGGAGATGTACTGCTGTAACAGAGCTTCAAGTAGCTAGCCTGGAGATGTACTGCTGTAACAGAGCTTCAAGTAGCTAGCCTGGAGATGTACTGCTGTAACAGAGCTTCAAGTAGCTAGCCTGGAGATGTACATCTGTAACAGAGCTTCAAGTAGCTAGCCTGGAGATGTACATCTGTAACAGAGCTTCAAGTAGCTAGCCTAGTAGCTAGTGGCTTTTCAGAGGCACCTGTCCTGAAATGTTGCATTGAAACAAAGACGTTGAAATACTTAAGTTGGCTGTCTTTAATCTTCAGTTAACATGTTGAACTATACAGAGTGAGATATTTTCGTTCTACTCATGAGTCCTGTGTTGGATGTAGCTGAAACATAAGCTGGGATGAAGTAACCAAACTGGGAGGGTCTTGGGGAAAGGGATACTATACCTCAACTCACATTGGTTCCTGAAGTAACCAAACTGGGAGGGTCTTGGGGAAAGGGATACTATACCTCACCTCACACTGGTTCCTGAAGTAAACAAACTGGGAGGGTCTTGGGGAAAGGGTTACTATACCTCACCTCACACTGTTTCCTGAAGTAACCAAACTGGGAGGGTCTTGGGGAAAGGGTTACTATACCTCAACTCACATTGGTTCCTGAAGTAACCAAACGGGGAGGGTCTTTGGGAAAGGGATACTATACCTCACCTCACACTGGTTCCTGAAGTAACCAAACTGGGAGGGTCTTGGGGAAAGGGATACTATACCTCACCTCACACTGGTTCCTGAAGTAACCAAACTGGGAGGGTCTTGGGGAAAGGGTTACTATACCTCACCTCACACTGGTTCCTGAAGTAACCAAACTGGGAGGGTCTTGGGGAAAGGGTTACTATACCTCACCTCACACTGTTTCCTGAAGTAACCAAACTGGGAGGGTCTTGAGGAAAGGGATACTATACCTCACCTCACACTGGTTCCTGAAGTAACCAAACTGGGAGGGTCTTGGGGAAAGGGTTACTATACCTCACCTCACACTGGTTCCTGAAGTAACCAAACTGGGAGGGTCTTGGGGAAAGGGATACTATACCTCACCTCACACTGGTTCCTGAAGTAACCAAACTGGGAGGGTCTTGGGGAAAGGGATACTTTACCTCACCTCACACTGGTTCCTGAAGTAAACAAACTGGGAGGGTCTTGGGGAAAGGGTTACTATACCTCACCTCACACTGGTTCCTGAAGTAACCAAACTGGGAGGGTCTTGGGGAAAGGGTTACTATACCTCAACTCACATTGGTTCCTGAAGTAACCAAACTGGGAGGGTCTTGGGGAAAGGGATACTATACCTCACCTCACACTGGTTCCTGAAGTAACCAAACTGGGAGGGTCTTGGGGAAAGGGATACTTTACCTCACCTCACACTGGTTCCTGAAGTAAACAAACTGGGAGGGTCTTGGGGAAAGGGTTACTATACCTCACCTCACACTGGTTCCTGAAGTAACCAAACTGGGAGGGTCTTGGGGAAAGGGTTACTATACCTCACCTCACACTGGTTCCTGAAGTAACCAAACTGGGAGGGTCTTGGGGAAAGGGATACTATACCTCACCTCACACTGGTTCCTGAAGTAACCAAACTGGGAGGGTCTTGGGGAAAGGGATACTATACCTCAACTCACATTGGTTCCTGAAGTAAACAAACTGGGAGGGTCTTGGGGAAAGGGATACTATACCTCACCTCACACTGGTTCCTGAAGTAAACAAACTGGGAGGGTCTTGGGGAAAGGGATACTATACCTCAACTCACACTGGTTCCTGAAGTAAACAAACTGGGAGGGTCTTGGGGAAAGGGACACTATACCTCACCTCACACTGGTTCCTGAAGTAATATAATGCCAAATATTGGGGTTGTCTTGGGAAAAGGATTATCTTCCTGGCAGCTAACTGTATGTTGTACAACTACTGAAACTCTGAAATAACATACAGACATTGACAACTTGTCTCAATGGTGGCTTGATATGTTTTTAATGTACAAGTTGTGAGAACAGTGGATGGGGTGAGTGTGTGAGTTGCGTTTAACGCAACTTTTAACAATATTCATTTATATCAAGGTGTGTCAGCTTAATGTGGGAGGAAAGCCTGAAGTGATGCAAGTCTCAGACGTTTACCACTTCGGTGAAACCCATGAGCACGGGTATGGTGCTGACAAGCCTAGAAACATAATCGGGGCGAAACGGGATTTGAACCAACAATCATAGGTTTCTGGCATGCCCAAGGGATGCAACTCTGCACAACTAATCGCAGTGACGACTGGGCCACCCATTCCCCCACCGTGGATGGGAAGGTTGATGCCATCCTCTACTGGCCGAATAGACAGGACAGATCTCATCAACAAGCTGTGATCAGTACAGTAAAGTAAGATTAAAATCTCGATATCGTTTTATTATTTGGAAGGAGGTCATCAGAAACATCACACAGAAATTAACATTCCAATAAAAACAGAATTGTTCCTATATTTTCTGACCTTCCACAAATCTGTGTCTTAGTTGACCCATGTCTCACACGACCAATATGATGCCATGTCAAAACAAACAACATGTCAAAGATACATTCCTACTATTAACACCAACACATACCCACATGTATTAAAGCACAAGAAAAACAAACTGTGTTGCTGACATATTTATACAGGTCAAAGAAAGTGCACAGATTCTTATCAAAACAAAAACACCAAAATTGAAATGTGATCCCCCTCACACCAAACTGGACACTCACCTTGAAGACAGTGATCTGTGTTGACCCCCACAGATGGCAATCCCACCCTGATAGACGGTTCTACTTACACCATGTACACAGAGTCCAGCGGATTCATGGAGGTAGGAACACTAGACTGATACTATCGATATCACACCTACTGTCTGCACACCATGAAAGTCTGTGTCTTGTAGGAGGGTCCTCAAGGGCTGACTTACATCAGCATTAAACATGTTAAATGACTCAACACCACAGTCTATAAGCATACGTCACTCAGAATTCCAACGCAAACGTTAAATGTAATATGATAAGGAAATACTACCAAGCATGAACTATTCGTGTTCTCACAGGGTCTCTCCACGGCACAGTTGTTATAATACTTGGGACAAAGTAACTGGTCCAAAATATTTAATAAAAGACAAATTAAACACACACAAAAAAAAGAAGAGAAATAGAATAGTGATCCAAAATGAATTTAACTGAAAAGAACTTCCAAATACAATAGTGTCCATATTAAAATATGAGAATGATTATTAATGACAACAGACTTATTTAAATGAGCCTCCCCATTAGGACCCTCTTGTTCTGCAAGTACCTTTGTATCCGTGGCAACATATGCCAACATCTGGAGACAGATACCTTTGTATCCATAGCAACATGTATGAACATCTGGGGACAGATGTCATGTCAGCTTTACTTCACGTGTGTTTGAATCAGATCTATTGACTGTCCTTTCCAGCCTCCAACACTGCTGTGTCTGCCACTGTTTCATCTGAAACTTGTTGATACCTGGTTAGAAATGGTCCCCCGTGCTGTACTGATTGTCACCCTGTCTAAACAGGGTCAGAATTGGTCCCCCAGCACTGTACTGATTGTCATCTTGTCTAAAAAGGGTCAGAAATGGTCCCCTGCACTGTACTGATTGTCATCTTGTCTAAACAGGGTCAGAATTGGTCTCATGTGCTGTACTAATTGTCACCCTGTCTAAACAGAGTCAGAATTGGTCTCATGTGCTGTACTGATTGTCACCCTGTCTAAACAGGGTCAGAATTAGTCCCCAGCACTGTATTGATTGTCACCCTGTCTAAACAGGGTCAGAATTGGTCCCCAGCACTGTACATATTGTCACCCTGTCTAAATAGGTTCAGAATTGGTCCCCAGCACTGTACTGATTGTCACCCTGTCTAAACAGGATCAGAATTGGTCTCCTGTGCTGTACTGATTGTCACTCTGGCTAAGCTTCAATAATGCAGAACATATATATGTATAGTTTTATCTTCACAAAGACATGTGACCCGACATTCACCAAATCAAACTTGAAATTGCAAGTAATGCATATTCCGATGTGTTACCACAGAGATCGTTCTGGTTCCAGGCGTTGTTACACAAGTCCTAAAGACCTTGGAACATATATGAGCAGCTGGTGTCTAAAACATAACACTGCTCACCCACATTGTGAAAATGTCCAGGGACACCAGCTGTGGTGAAAACAAAACACTGCTCACCCACATTGTGAAAATGTCCAGGGACACCAGCCGTGGTGAAAACATAACACTTCTCACCCATGTTGTGAAAATGTCCAGGGACACCAGCCGTGGTGAAAGCATTACACTGCTCACCCACGTTGTGAAAATGTCCAGGGACACCAGCCGTGGTGAAAACAAAACACTGCTCACCCACGTTGTGAAAATGTCCAGGGATACCAGCCGTGGTGAAAACATAACACTGCTCACCCACGTTGTGAAAATATCCAGGGACACCAGCCGTGGTGAAAACATAACACTGATCACCCACGTTGTGAAAATGTCCAGGGACACCAGCCGTGGTGAAAACATAACACTGCTCACCCATGTTGTGAAAATGTCCAGGGACACCAGCTGTGCTGAAAACATAACACTGCTCACCCACGTTGTGAAAATGTCCAGGGACACCAGCCATGGTGAAAACATAACACTGCTCACCCACATTGTGAAAATGTCCAGGGACACCAGCCGTGGTGAAAACATAACACTGCTCACCCACGTTGTGAAAATGTCCAGGGACACCAGCTGTGGTGAAAACAAAACACTGCTCACCCACGTTGTGAAAATTTCCCTGGAAGTACAACCAGAAGTCGAGCTCTCAGTTACATTGTTTGCTGTGAGCTTAGTGATGTATGTCATTGTCTCCACCTATGTGCAGTGAAACAAAAATGACAATGTACTCCACTATATCCAGATCAAAAAGTGTCACTTTATTAATACAAGCCAGAGATACAAACGTATTTGACTTTGATGGAGAATTGCTGCCTCCCTCCCTCACGTTAATGTCTATAGCCCAAGTCCATCCAGTATTGGTTTGTACCACTCACTCACATTAATGTCTATATCTCAAGTCCATCCAGTATTGGTTTGTACCACTCACTCACATTAATGTCTATATCTCAAGTCCATCCAGTATTGGTTTGTACCACTCACTCACATTAATGTCTATAGCCCAAGTCCATCCAGTATTGGTTTGTACCACTCACTCACATTAATTTCTATTTCTCAAGTCCATCCAGTATTGGTTTGTACCACTCACTCACATTAATGTCTATATCTCAAGTCCGTCCAGTATTGGTTTGTACCACTCACTCACATTAATGTCTATATCTCAAGTCCGTCCAGTATTGGTTTGTACCACTCACTCACATTAATGTCTATATCTCAAGTCCATCCAGTATTGGTTTGTACCACTCACTCACATTAATGTCTATATCTCAAGTCCGTCCAGTATTGGTTTGTACCACTCACTCACATTAATGTCTATATCTCAAGTCCGTCCGGTGTTCGTTTGTACCACTCACTCACGTTAATTTCTATAGCCCTAGTCCATCCGGTGTTCGTTTGTACCACTCACTCACGTTAATGTCTATAGCCCAAGTCCGTAGAAATGCCCAAGAAACTGGACCCTAGGGAGTAGAAATGCCCAAGAAACTGGACCCCTGGGAGTAGAAATACCTAAGAAGCTGGACCCCTGGGAGTAGAAATGCCCTAGAAACTGGACCTCAGGGAGTAGAAATACCCAGGAAACTGGACCCCAAGGGAGTAGAAATTGCCAAGAAACTGGACCCCCAGGGAGTAGAAATGCCTAAGAAACTAGACCCCAGTCAGTAGATATGACGAGAAACTGGATCCCCAGGGAGTAGAAATGCCCAAGAAACTGGACCCAGGGCGTAAGAAATACCTAGGAAACTGGACCCCCAGGGAGTAGAAATGCCTAAGAAACTGGACCCCAGTCAGTAGAAATACCTAAGAAACTGGAGCCCCTGGGAGTAGAAATGCCTAAGAAACTGGAGCCCCTGGGAGTAGAAATGCCCAAGGAACTGGACCCTAGGGAGTAGAAATGCCCAAGAAACTGGACCCCTGGGAGTAGAAATACCTAAGAAACTGGACTTCAGGAAGTAGAAATACCTAAGACACTGGACCCCCTGGGAGTAGAAATGCCCAAGAAACAGGACCAAGAGGGAGTAGAAATGCCTAAGAAACTGGACCCCAGGGAGTAGAAATGCCTAAGAAACTGGACCCCAGGGAGTAGAAATGCCTAAGAAACTGGACCCCCAGGGAGTAGAAATGCCTAAGAAACTGGACCCCCAGGGAGTAGAAATGCCCAAGAAACTGGACCCCAGGGAGTAGAAATACCTAGGAAACTGGACCCCTGGGAGTAGAAATGCCCAAGGAACTGGACCCTAGGGAGTAGAAATGCCCAAGAAACTGGACCCCTGGGAGTAGAAATACCTAAGAAACTGGACTTCAGGAAGTAGAAATACCTAAGACACTGGACCCCCTGGGAGTAGAAATGCCCAAGAAACAGGACCAAGAGGGAGTAGAAATGCCTAAGAAACTGGACCCCAGGGAGTAGAAATGCCTAAGAAACTGGACCCCAGGGAGTAGAAATGCCTAAGAAACTGGACCCCCAGGGAGTAGAAATGCCTAAGAAACTGGACCCCCAGGGAGTAGAAATGCCCAAGAAACTGGACCCCAGGGAGTAGAAATACCTAGGAAACTGGACCCCTGGGAGTAGAAATACCTAAGGAACTGGATCCCATGGAGTAGAAATGCCTAAGGAACTGGACCCCAGGGAGTTGAAATGCCTCAAAGAAACTGGACCTCAGGGAGTAGAAATACCTAAATGAAACTGGACCTCAGGGAGTAGAAATGCCCAAGAAACTGGACCTCAGGCAGTAGAAATACCTAAGAAACTGGACCCCAGGGAGTAGAAATACCTAAGAAACTGGACCCCTGGGAGTAGAAATACCTAAGAAACTGGACCCCTGGGAGTAGAAATGCCCAAGAAACTGGACGCCAGGGAGTAGAAATGCCCAAGAAACTGGACCCCAAGGGAGTAGAAATGCCCATGAAACTGGACCCCCAGGGAGTAGAAATGCCTCAGAAACTGGACCCCAGTCAGTAGATATGACGAGAAACTGGATCCCCAGGGAGTAGAAATGCCCAAGAAACTGGACCCCAGGGCGTAGAAATACCTAGGAAACTGGACCCCCAGGGAGTAGAAATGCCTAAGAAACTGGACCCCAGTCAGTAGAAATACCTAAGAAACTGGACCCCTGGGAGTAGAAATGCCCTAGAAACTGGACCTCAGGGAGTAGAAATACCCAGGAAACTGGACCCCAAGGGAGTAGAAATTGCCAAGAAACTGGACCCCCAGGGAGTAGAAATGCCTAAGAAACTAGACCCCAGTCAGTAGATATGACGAGAAACTGGATCCCCAGGGAGTAAAAAATGCCCAAGAAACTGGACCCAGGGCGTAGAAATACCTAGGAAACTGGACCCTAGGGAGTAGAAATGCCTAAGAAACTGGACCCCAGTCAGTAGAAATACCTAAGAAACTGGACCCCTGGGAGTAGAAATGCCCTAGAAACTGGACCTCAGGGAGTAGAAATACCCAGGAAACTGGACCCCAAGGGAGTAGAAATTGCCAAGAAACTGGACCCCCAGGGAGTAGAAATGCCTAAGAACCTAGACCCCAGTCAGTAGATATGACGAGAAACTGGATCCCTAGGGAGTAGAAATGCCCAAGAAACTGGACCCAGGGCGTAGAAATACCTAGGAAACTGGACCCCCAGGGAGTAGAAATGCCTAAGAAACTGGACCCAAGTCAGTAGAAATACCTAAGAAACTGGACCCCTGGGAGTAGAAATGAAGAGAAACTGGACCCCAGTCAGTAGAAATACCTAAGAAACTGGACCTCAGGGAGTAGAAATGCCCAAGAAACTGGACCAAAAGGGAGTAGAAATACCTAAGAAACTGGACCCCAGGAAGTAGAAATACCTAAGAAACTGGACCCAAGGGAGTAGAAATGCCCAAGAAACTGGGCCCCTGGGAGTAGAAATGCCCTAGAAACTGGACCCCAGGGAGTAGAAATACCTAGGAAACTGGACCCCTGGGAGTAGAAATACCTAAGAAACTGGACCCGGGGGAGTAGAAATGCCGAAGAAAGTGGACCCCAGGGAGTAGAAATGCCTAAGGAACTGGACCCCAGGGAGTAGAAATACCTAAGAAACTGGACCCTAGGGAGTAGAAATGCCTAAGAAACTGGAACCCAGGGAGTAGAAATACCTAAGAAACTGGACCCCCAGGGAGTAGAAATGCTTAAGAAACTGGACCCCAGGGAGTAGAAATAGGTTGAACACCAAAACAAAACCAATCGCCTCCATGGTCTCGAGGTAGAGCATCTGCCCGGAGAGTGGAAGGTCCGGGGTTCGGTCCCCAGCCGTGTCATACCAAAAGATGTTTAAAGACGGTACTTGTTGTTACCCTGACTGGCGCTCGGCATTAAGGGAATAAAACAAGGACTGGTGGGCTCAGAGTCAGTATACTGTGTCTGAGCACGCACGCACGCACGCACGCACGGCACGCACGGCACGCACGCACGCACGCACGCACGCACGCACGCACGCACGCACGCACCCACCCACCCACCCACCCACGCACGCACGCACGCACGCACGCACGCATACACCCACACACGCACGCACGCACCCACGCATGCACCCACCCACCCACGCACGCACACAGCTATATAAGTGCAATAATCTTGGACGCGAACCCCATTTCGCCTCACCTTAACCAAACAAAACTATCAATACCAATGTGAGTATATACTCAATGGCTTAAAAAACATATCTCGATCCCTTCATTGTAATATTTTTTTAGGGCAGAATTTCTGCTCACTAACATTCAGTCTTGAATTGTGGCTGATATATTCAATCAACAAAGAAAAGAACTCCAATATAATCAATCTCAGCCACTGATGTTGGCTATTGTGCCTTGTTCACACAATTCAGCACACAACTGTTGCAAAAATGCAAATGGCGCCTGAAAGTGTGAGTACTTATTTTACTTAACTATAGCTCCCTGACTTCAAGCTGCAGCAAGAGTTGGTTCCAGGCATGTGGAGGTACCATTGTAACATTAGTTCCTTCACTGGGTTGATGCCCAGTTTTTTTTCTGACGCACATTTTCCAAAGATCTGATATCATAAGTGAAGGTTGTGCGAGAATTGCAATCACTCGGCACTGGACCTACCTCCAGCTATAAAATTACACAGATATAAAGAATATTAAATTTCCTATCTGAAGGTGAAACTTTCACTGAAAATTTTAACCGGTTTGAAAAAACACACACTGCTATTAGTTGTCTGAGAAAAGTATTCTGCACTGAAATACAGGAATCTTTTCCGTTTTTTATTGTACACCAATAAAAGTAGAGTGAGACGATTATGTTTATTTAGCAGCTTTACAGAAACTGTGCGAACAAAATAGTGCCTAAAATCTGAACGACATCAATATATATTAACACTCATACAGCTACCTATACTTGGTGGGACCATGTCAGCCAGGCTTTGCAGTGTTTTGTTAGAAAATGTTAACACACTATTTGTCTGTCTGGGATATGTCCAAAAACCAAGTGAATATTTGTTAACTGCCTTTATTCTTCAATTGGCAGTAATACAATTACATTGGGGGCTTCTAATAATTTGTTTTTTTTGTATGTGAATAATACTCATAAAGGCAGCTCTGGAATCTTCTGATTTTACAGTGTGGACCTGGTTGTTTCACCAGGGACCCGACAGGACCAAGTGACAGTGTCAGATGTATATCCCAGTGTCACTGTACAAGGTTCCAGGGACCCGACAGGACCAAGTGACAGTGTCAGATGTATATCCCAGTGTGATCCCCCCAACAGGTATGCAGTAATGTGATCCCCCCAACAGGTATGCAGTAATGTGATCCCCCCAACAGGTATGCAGTAATGTGATCCCCCCAACAGGTATGCAGTAATGTGATCCCCCCAACAGGTATGCAGTAATCCATTTACCCCCCAACAGGTATGCAGTAATGTGATCCCAACCAGGTATGCAGTAATGTGATTACCCCCCAACAGGTATGCAGTAATCTGATTACCCCCCCCAACAGGTATGCAGTAATCTGATTACCCCTAACAGGTGTGCAGTAATGTGATCCCTACCAGGTATGCAGTATTGTGATCCCCCCAAAAGGTATGCAGTAATGTGATCCCACCAACAGGATATGCAGTGATGTGATCCTCCAACAGGTATGCAGTAATTGGATTACCCCCCAACAACAGGTATGCAGTAATGTCATCCCCCCTTCAGGTATGCAGTAATGTCATCCCGCTTACAGGTATGCTGTAATGTCATCCCCCTACAGGCAAGCAGTAATGTGATCCCCCAACAGATATGCAGTATTGGGATTACCCAACCAACAGGTATGCTGTAATGTCATCCCCCTACAGGTATGCAGTAATGTGACCCCACCAACGGGTATGCAGTAATGTCATCCCCTTACAGGTAAGATGTAATGTCATCCCCAAACAGGTATGCAGTAATGTCATCCCCAAACAGGTATGCAGTAATGTGATTCCCCCCACAGGTATGCAGTCATGTGATCCCGCTACAGATATGCAGTAATGTCATCCCCCTACAGGCATGCAGTAATGTCATCCCCCTACAGGTATGCAGTAATGTGATCCCCCAACAGGTATGCAGTAATGTCATCCCCCTACAGGTATGCAGTAATTGGATTACCCAACCAACAGGTATGCAGTAATGTCATCCCGCTACAGGTGTGCAGTAATTGGATTACCCAACCAACAGGTATGCAGTAATGTCATCCCGCTACAGGTGTGCAGTAATGTCATTCCCCAACAGGTATGCTGTAATGTCATCCCCCTACAGGTATGCAGTAATGTGATCCCCCAACAGGTATGCAGTAATTGGATTACCCAACCAACAGGTATGCAGTAATGTCATCCCGCTACAGGTGTGCAGTAATGTCATTCCCCAACAGGTATGCTGTAATGTCATCCCCCTACAGGTATGCAGTAATGTGATCCCCCAACAGGTATGCAGTAATTGGATTACCAAACCAACAGGTATGCAGTAATGTCATCCCCCTACAGGTATGCAGTAATGTCATCCCGCAACAGGTGTGCAGTAATGTCATTCCCCAACAGGTATGCAGTAATGTCATCCCCCTACAGGTATGCAGTAATGTCATCCCCCTACAGGTATGCAGTCATGTCATCCCCCTACAGGTATGCAGTCATGTCATCCCCCTACAGGTATGCAGTAATGTCATCCCGCTACAGGTATGCAGTCATGTCATCCCCCTACAGGTATGCAGTAATGTCATCCCGCTACAGGTATGCAGTCATGTCATCCCGCTACAGGTGTACAGTAATGTGATATACATAGTTACAGCTTGTGAGCAGTTCATGCAGTGTCGGCTCTATTTAACCTGCAATCTATGACAATGTTAACAAACTTACTAATGCAAACAGACACACTTCCTTGCATCCCACGGGACTTGAAGTGTCATCATCTCCCACAATTATCTATATGTCTGTGTGCAGTACACAAAATGTTGCATCCAGCCACAAACTGAATTGGTAAATTGCAGCACACAACTGATGTATTCTTAAATGTTTACTGTCTAAGATGACAACAGAAAGAAAGCGACATCTTCAACCAATTCTTTGCCTCCTGAATACCAGGCAGCCATTTCTTATAGAACAAGACTGACAATACCTCCCCAACATTCTTACCTGTCACTGCACCATAACTGCATTACAATCCCGAACAATCAAGTGAGAATCACGTAGATATGCCACGAGTCAATTCGGCACAAGAGGATCAAAAAAGAAACAGTCACTTTCACCAGTGACAAGCATCCCTGGCTTGCCAAAACAAGATGTTGGACAATGGCAGGAGAATGCACACTAAACTCAAGTGGTGTCTGTCTGTGTTTGCCGAAGGAGATGCAAAACGCAACACTTGGCCATTGTTGTCCTGTAAAGTGGCCGAAGACTTGCGTGTCGCCTGTTGATGCCCACTGAGCATAGGAAGAGAGTGTGGACTGAAGCCAGGTTCAATATTGGAGGGAATGTCCCTGTAAACAAGCCTAAACAATAAACAAATTTAGGTGAGAATTTTCTTTACTGAGGCAATTAGACCACAGGCCTGGTCCTTGCAGCAGGAAATCACAGCATCTGGTCTCTCCACACAAACAACACAGGTGTTACACTTACTTTTTTGTATAGAAAACTAAACACACAATTGTTTTCGGACTAACTTGTTTGTATTATTCAGTAAAATAATCTTATCAAAGAAGAAAACAAGTTATTTTTATTATTTATTTCAAAAATGATATTTCAAAGGCCTACAGGCAAATATTACTTATGTGAAAAAGATTGATTGTGCATGAATGTGATAAGAGGTATATATATCTAAGGCTGGTAGAATCATGGTACAGACTTTGAAGTACGATTGTGGCTAGCAGATTCAGAGGTGTTTGTTTGTTCAGGGTCACACCTGCTACTGTTGTCCAGCCAGAGGTATTTTCAGGTGGAATGAAACACAAGGGTTTGACGTTCCTTGTAGTGCAGGGGCCACTTAGAAATCACATTCATTTAACGACAAATACATGTAAAAGTAACACGGGAGCATTAGCCTGGACCAAGACATTATCAATGTAACACTGGACCTGGACCAAGACATTATCAATGTAACACTGGACATGGACCGACACATTATCAATGTAACACTGGACGTGGACCAAGACATTATCAATGTAACACTGGACCTGGACCAAGACATTATCAATGTAACACTGGACATGGACCGACACATTATCAATGTAACACTGGACGTGGACCAAGACATTATCAATGTAACACTGGACCTGGACCAACACATTATCAATGTAACACTGGACGTGGACCAAGACATTATCAATGTAACACTGGACATGGACCGACACATTATCAATGTAACACTGGACATGGACCGACACATTATCAATGTAACACTGGACGTGGACCAAGACATTATCAATGTAACACTGGACCTGGACCAAGACATTATCAATGTAACACTGGACGTGGACCAAGACATTATCACTGTAACATTGGACGTGGACCGACACATTATCAATGTAACACTGGACCTGGACCAAGACATTATCAATGTAACACTGGACATGGACCAACACATTATCAATGTAACACTGGACCTGGACCTAGACATTATCAATGTAACACTGGACATGGACCTAGACATTATCAATGTAACACTGGACGTGGACCAAGACATTATCAATGTAACATTGGACGTGGACCGAGTCATTATCAATGTAACACTGGACCTGGACCTAAACATTATCAATGTAACATTGGACGTGGACCGAGACATTATCAATGTAACACTGGACCTGGACCTAGACATTATCAATGTAACATTGGACGTGGACCGAGACATTATCAATGTAAAACTGGACTTGGACCTAGACATTATCAATGTAACATTGAACGTGGACCGAGACATTATCAATTTAACATTGAACGTGGACCGAGACATTATCAATGTAAAACTGGACCTGGACTGAGACATTATCAATGTCACATTGGACCTGGACCTAGACATTATCAGTGTAACATTGGACCTGGACCGAGACATTATCAAAGTAACACTGGACCTGAACCGAGACATTATCAATGTAAAACTTGATCTGAACTGAGACATTATCAATATAACATTGGACCTGGACCGAGACATTATCAATGTAACATTGGACGTGGACCGAGACATTATCAATGTAACACTGGACTTGGACCTAGACATTATCAATGTATCATTGAACGTGGACCGAGACATTATCAATTTAACATTGAACGTGGACCTAGACATTATCAATGTAAAACTGGACCTGGACTGAGACATTATCAATGTAACATTGGACCTGGACCGAGATATTATCAATGTAACATTGGACCTGGACTGAGACATTATCATTGTAACACTGGACCTGAACCGAGACATTATCAATGTAATACTGGAGCATCAGCCTTGACAAAGACATTATCAATGTAAACCTGGACCTGGACCGAGACATTATCAATGTAACATTGCACCTTGACCGAGACATTATCAATGTAACACTGGAGCATAAGCCTTGACAAAGACATTATCAATGTAACATAGGACCTGGACCGAGACATTATCAATGTAACATTGGACCTGAACCGAGACATTATCAATGTAACACTGGAGCACAAGCCTCAACCGAGACATTATCAATGTAACATTGGACCTGGACCGAGACATTATCAATGTAAATTGGACCTTGACCTAGACATTATCAATGTAACACTGGAGCATAAGCCTAGATCGAGACATTATCAATGAATCACTGGACCTGAACCGAGACATTATCAATGTAACATTGGACCTGGACCGAGACATTATCAATGTAATACTGGAGCAAAAGCCTTGACAAAGACATTATCAATGTAACACTGGACCTGGACCGAGACATTATCAATGTAAATTGGACCTTGACCGAGACATTATCAATGTAACATTGGACCTCGACTGAGACATTATCAATGTAGCCCTGGACCTGAACTGAAACATTTCAATGTAACACTGGAGCATAAGTCTGAATTGAGACATTATCAATGTAACATTGGACGTGGACCGAGACATTATCAATGTAATACTGGAGCATAAGCCTTGACAAAGACATTAGGTATGCAGTAATGTGATTCCGCTACAGGTTTGCAGTAATGTCATCCCCCTACAGGTATGCAGTAATGTCATCCCCCTACAGGTATTCAGTAATGTGATCCCCCAACAGGTATGCAGTAATGTGATCCCCCAACAGGTATGCAGTAATGTCATACCCCAACAGGTATGCAGTAATGTCATACCCCAACAGGTATGCAGTAATGTCATACCCCAACAGGTATGCAGTAATGTCATACCCCAACAGGTATGCAGTAATGTCATCCCCCTACAGGTATGCAGTAATGTCATCCCCTAATAGGTATGCAGTAATGTCATCCCCCTACAGGTATGCAGTAATGTCATCCCCCTACAGGTATGCAGTAATGTCATCCCCCTACAGGTATGCAGTAATGTCATCCCCCTACAGGTATGCAGTAATGTCATCCCCCAACAGGTATGCAGTAATTGGATTACCCAACCAACAGGTATGCAGTAATTGGATTACCCAACCAACAGGTATGCAGTAATGTCATCCCCCTACAGGTATCAATGAAACAATGGACCTGAACCGAGACATTATCAATGTGACACTGGACCTGAACCGAGCCATTATCAATGTGACACTGGACCTGAACCGAGACATTATCAATGTGAAACTGGACCTGGGCCTAGAGAGCATCAATGTAACCCTGGACCTGAACCGAGACATTATCAATGTAACACTTGAGCATAAGCCTTGACAAACACATTATCAATGTGACACTGGACCTGAACCGAGACATTATCAATGTGACACTGGAGCATAAGCCTGGACCGAGACATTATCAATGTAACATTGGACCTGGACTGAGACATTATCAATGAAACACTGGAGCATAAGCCTCAACCGAGACATTATCAATGTAACATTGGACCTGGACCGAGACATTATCAATGTAAATTGGACCTGGACCGAGACATTATCAATGTAACACTGGACCTGAACCGAGACATTATCAATGTGACACTGGACCTGAACTGAGACATTATCAATGTAAATTGGACCTTGACCGAGACATTATCAATGTAACACTGGAGCATAAGCCTAGATCGGGACATTATCAATGTGACACTGGACCTGAACCGAGCCATTATCAATGTGACACTGGACCTGAACCGAGACATTATCAATGTGACACTGGACCTGGGCCTAGACAGCATCAATGTAACCCTGGACCTGAACCGAGACATTATCAATGTGACATTGGACCAGAACCGAGACATTATCAATGTGACACTGGACCTGAACTGAGACATTATCAATGTGACACTGAACCTGAACCGAGACATTACCAATGTGACACTGGACCTGAACCGAGACAGTATCAATGTAACCCTGGACCTGAACCGAGACATTATCAATGTAACACTGGAGCATAAGCCTTGACAAAGACATTATCAATGAAACACTGGACCTGGACCAAGACATTATTAATGTAACACTGGAGCAAAAGCCTTGACAAAGACATTATCAATGTAACATTGGACCTGGACCGAGACATTATCAATGTAAATTGGACCTTGACCGAGTCATTATCAATGTAACACTTGAGCATAAGCCTTGACAAAGACATTATCAATGTAACCCTGGACCTGAACCGAGACATTATCAATGTAACACTAGACCTGGACCGAGACATTATCAATGAAACACTGGAGCATAAGCCTCAACCGAGACATTATCAATGTAACACTGGACCTGGACCGAGACATTATCAATGTGAATTGGACCTGGACCGAGACATTATCAATGTGACACTGGACCTGAACCGAGCCATTATCAATGTGACACTGGACCTGAACCGAGACATTATCAATGTGACACTGGACCTTGGCCTAGACAGCATCAATGTAACCCTGGACCTGAACCGAGACATTATCAATGTAACACTTGAGCATAAGCCTTGACAAAGACATTATCAATGAAACACTGGACCTGGACCAAGACATTATCAATGTAACACTGGAGCATAAGCCTGGACCGAGACATTATCAATGTAACATTGGACCTGGACCGAGACATTATCAATGAAACACTGGAGCATAAGCCTCAACCGAGACATTATCAATGTAACATTGGACCTGGACCGAGACATTATCAATGTAAATTGGACCTTGACCGAGACATTATCAATGTAACACTGGAGCATAAGCCTAGATCGGGACATTATCAATGAATCACTGGACCTGAACCGAGCCATTATCAATGTGACACTGGACCCCGGCCTAGACAGCATCAATGTAACCCTGGACCTGAACCGAGACATTATCAATGTGACACTGGACCTGAACCGAGACATTATCAATGTAACACTGGACCATAAACCTTGACAAAGACATTATCAATGTAACACTGGACCTGAACCGAGACATTATCAATGTGACACTGGACCTGAACCGAGACATTATCAATGTGACACTGGACCTGGGCCTAGACAGTATCAATGTAACTCTGGACCTGAACCGAGACATTATCAATGTAACACTGGAGCATAAGCCTTGACAAAGACATTATCAATGAAACACTGGACCTGGACCAAGACATTATCAATGTAACACTGGAGCATAAGCCTGGACAAAGACATTATCAATGAAACACTGGACCTGAACCGAGACATTATCAATGTGACACTGGACCTGGCCTAGACAGCATTAATGTAATACTGGAGCATAAGCCTGGACAAAGACATTATCAATGAAACACTGGACCTGGACCAAGACATTATCAATGTAACACTGGAGCATAAGCCTTGACAAAGACATTATCAATGTAACACTTGAGCGTAAGCCTCAACCGAGACATTATCAATGTAACATTGGACCTGGACCATGACATTATCAATGTAAATTGGACCTTGACCGAGACATTATCAATGTAACACTGGAGCATAAGCCTTGACAAAGACATTATCAATGAAACACTGGACCTGAGCCGAGACATTATCAATGTGACACAGGACCTGGGCCGAGACATTATCAATGTAACCCTGGACCTGAACCGAGACATTATCAATGTAACACTGGACCTGAACCGAGACATTATCAATGTAACACTGGACCTGAACCGAGACATTATCAATGTGACACTGGGCCTGGGCCTAGAGAGCATCAATGTAACCCTGGACCTGAACCAAGACATTATCAATGTAACACTGGAGCATAAGCCTTGACAAAGATATTATCAATGAAACACTGGACCTGAACCGAGACAGTATCAATGTAACCTTTGGACCTGAACCGAGACATTGTCAATGTAACACTGGAGCATAAGCCTTGACAAAGACTTTATCAATGTAACACTGGACCTGGACCGAGACATTATCAATGTAAATTGGACCTGGACCGAGATATTACCAATGTAACACTGGAGCATAAGCCGGGACAAAGACATTATCAATGTAACATTGGACCTGGCCCGAGACATAATTAATGTAACATTGGACCTGGACCGAGACATTATCAATGTAACACTGGAGCATAAGCCTGGACCGAGACATTATCAATGTAACATTGAAACTGGACCGAGACATTATCAATGAAACACTGGAGCATAAGCCTCAACTGAGACATTATCAATGTAACATTGGACCTGGACCGAGACATTATCAATGTAAATTGGACCTTGACCGAGACATTATCAATGTAACACTGGAGCATAAGCCTAGATCAGGACATTATCAATGAATCACTGGACCTGAACCGAGCCATTATCAATGTGACACTGGACCTGAACCGAGACATTATCAATGTGACACTGGACCTGGGCCTAGACAGCATCAATGTAACCCTGGACCTGAACCGAGACATTATCAATGTGACACTGGACCTGAACCGAGACAGTATCAATGTAACACTGGACCTGAATCGAGACATTATCAATGTAAATTGGACCTTGACCGAGTCATTATCAATGTAACACTGGAGCATAAGCCTGGACAAAGACATTATCAATGAAACACTGGACCTGAACCGAGACATTATCAATGTGACACTGGACCTGGCCTAGACAGCATTAATGTAATACTGGAGCATAAGCCTGGACAAAGACATTATCAATGAAACACTGGACCTGGACCAAGACATTATCAATGTAACACTGGAGCATAAGCCTTGACAAAGACATTATCAATGTAACACTTGAGCGTAAGCCTCAACCGAGACATTATCAATGTAACATTGGACCTGGACCATGACATTATCAATGTAAATTGGACCTTGACCAAGACATTATCAATGTAACACTGGAGCATAAGCCTTGACAAAGACATTATCAATGAAACACTGGACCTGAACCGAGACATTATCAATGTGACACAGGACCTGGGCCGAGACATTATCAATGTAACCCTGGACCTGAACCGAGACATTATCAATGTAACACTGGACCTGAACCGAGACATTATCAATGTAACACTGGACCTGAACCGAGACATTATCAATGTGACACTGGGCCTGGGCCTAGAGAGCATCAATGTAACCCTGGACCTGAACCAAGACATTATCAATGTAACACTGGAGCATAAGCCTTGACAAAGACATTATCAATGAAACACTGGACCTGAACCGAGACAGTATCAATGTAACCTTTGGACCTGAACCGAGACATTGTCAATGTAACACTGGAGCATAAGCCTTGACAAAGACTTTATCAATGTAACACTGGACCTGGACCGAGACATTATCAATGTAAATTGGACCTGGACCGAGATATTACCAATGTAACACTGGAGCATAAGCCGGGACAAAGACATTATCAATGTAACATTGGACCTGGCCCGAGACATAATTAATGTAACAATGGACCTGGACCGAGACATTATCAATGTAACACTTGAGCATAAGCCTTGACAAAGACATTATCAATGAAACACTGGACCTGGACCAAGACATTATCAATGTAACACTGGAGCATAAGCCTGGACCGAGACATTATCAATGTAACATTGGACCTGGACCGAGACATTATCAATGAAACACTGGAGCATAAGCCTCAACTGAGACATTATCAATGTAACATTGGACCTGGACCGAGACATTATCAATGTAAATTGGACCTTGACCGAGACATTATCAATGTAACACTGGAGCATAAGCCTAGATCAGGACATTATCAATGAATCACTGGACCTGAACCGAGCCATTATCAATGTGACACTGGACCTGAACCGAGACATTATCAATGTGACACTGGACCTGGGCCTAGACAGCATCAATGTAACCCTGGACCTGAACCGAGACATTATCAATGTGACATGGACCTGAACCGAGACAGTATCAATGTAACACTGGACCATAAACCTTGACAAAAACATTATCAATGTAACACTGGACCTGAACCGAGCCATTATCAATGTGACACTGAACCTGAACCGAGACATTATCAATGTGACACTGGACCTGAACCGAGACATTATCAATGTGACACTGGACCTGGGCCTAGACAGCATCAATGTAACCCTGGACCTGAACCGAGACATTATCAATGTGACACTGGACCTGAACCGAGACAGTATCAATGTAACACTGGACCATAAACCTTGACAAAGACATTATCAATGTAACACTGGACCTGAACCGAGCCATTATCAATGTGACACTGAACCTGAACCGAGACATTATCAATGTAACACTGGACCATAAACCTTGACAAAGACATTATCAATGTAACACTGGACCTGAACCGAGCCATTATCAATGTGACACTGGACCTGAACCGAGCCATTATCAATGTGACACTGGACCTGAACCGAGACATTATCAATGTGACACTGGACCTGGGCCGAGACATTATCAATGTAACTCTGGACCTGAACCGAGACATTATCAATGTAAAAAGACTTTATCAATGGACCTGAACCGAAACATTATCAATGTAACACTGGACCTGAACCGAGACATTATCAATGTAAGACTGGATCTGAACCAAGACATTATCAATGTAACACTGGACCTGAACCGAGACATTATCAATGTAACACTGGAGCATAAGCCTTGACAAAGACATTATCAATGTAACATTTGACCTCGACTGAGACATTATCAATGTAACACTGGACCTGAACCAAGACATTATCAAAATTGAAAGTTCACCATAAGCCTGTGACAATGTATGTCCATATCTTAGCTTGGTTCAAAGACTTTCCAAAAATAACTTAAAAAATCTATTACGAAAATGCAAATTGAAAACCTCCCAAATCAGCCTTTTTGACACAATTTATACTGACCTATGTATTCGTTGTTGACATAAGTCCAGTGCTAAACATATTTGCATAAAATAGCCCATGAACTATTCAAAACCCAATTACTTTCTATCACCTTGCGTACAGAAATGCATGTATTAAATGGAAAACGCAATTGTTTGAAAACAGCATGTATAAATACCCATTGAAGTTTTTTCATTAGTGTACAACAGAGCTAATTTACTTTCAAAGCCAATATTTAGGACTGTTATATACATCTAAATCATTATTTCTTTTTTTTAAATTTCAAAAGGCTTACTCATTTTGGGAAAAACCCAATAGAGTGATGAATAGATGAGTGAAAAAATATTGGTTACCCAAAAAAAATGTAATAACCCAATTAAAATAGAAACCTTTGAGTGAAAACTCAATTGCTCAAAGAGTTATCTTGAGCTCTGTAAGTTGAAACACATAATTGTTGAAACAAAGTCTTGCTAAATTTTTAGGTTTGGTGGGGTGAGGTTTGTACTAGTTTGGACTCATGCCGATTTTATAGTGCTAGCCCAGTGAGATAACATGCCGCAGTTTAAACTGGATACCCAACTCTGACACAGAATACTGACTCCGAGCCGACCAGTCTTTAGCCACTCAACGCCAGGCGCCAGGCAGGCTAACAACAAGTACCATCTTTTAAAGCCTTTTGGTATGACGAGGCAGGGGATCAAACACCAGACCTTCCGCTCTGCAGGCAGACAATCTACCACTAGACCACTATGGACTGTTAGATGGCATATAAGCTTTTCTCTTGACATTAATAGTTTTCTGAATCTCTGTTCTCTTTCAACTTTGACAGGTGTATGATTCAAAGTGTGTTGTTCAGCTGTTTTCCTCAAATGCACACGGTTACGTCGGAGTATTCCTGTAGGTGTGTCTACCTCATAGCTTCTTTCATCAAGTCCCTTTAGCACTGTTCCCTTTTTCCATACTTTGTCATTCACAGTGAATGGCTTCATCCTAACAGTATCACCTTCTTATAGTGGCTTTAAGTCTTTTGATGATTTGTAAAAGGCTGACTTCTGTTTCTGCTGTTTCAGACAAAGTCTTTCCCTTTCACTGATCACTGTACTCGGCTTAAGCAGAGTTTCACTTGTCTTTGAGAGTCTTTGATCATCTGTTCATAAGTTGTTGCACAGGACTAGAGCCGTGTCCCCGAGTTGCTGTATTTCTGTAGTCCAATATTGCCATATATTGGTCGTTTCCACTGTCTTTTGCTTTCCGTAGTAGTCCTTATCATTAAGTGTGAACAAATCTGATGCCACTTTTTGGTCCTGGTCATTCTGGAACTTCAGTGGTCTGTAGGGTCTCCTTCTGATGGTCTGCCTGGTATTTGCAGCACAACTCGCAAGTATGTCGTCAGACATGTGAGGCCAATACAAACTCTCTCCTGCACACCCTAAACAACCTTCGATTCCTAGGTGAGAAGTATGGATCTGGGTTTTCATTGCAGTTCTCAGGTTGTGAGGTATGACCAGCCTTTCTCCTCTGAATATGAGATCATTTTGTACTGTGATCTCGTCTCTACAGGTGAAGTATGGGTATAACTGGCCACCCACTTTACACGTCCTGTTTGAGTTTCTGCAGATTTTCTTCCTTTTCAGTCTCTACTGTGATCTGTTTGATCCTGTCATCTGTTATTGGCAAAAACGTTGTCATGTTCACCTGACTGAAAGGCTCTTCAATCTTTGGCTCTGTGCTTGGCAAATATGTTCTTGACAATGTGTCTGCCAAAACCACATCTGCACCTTTCTTGTACTTGATAGTGGCGTCATACTGTTGCATAGCCAGAATCATAGCCTGTAGTCATCTAGGAGCACAGTTTAAGGGTTTGCTGATTTTTGCTTCTAGTGGTTTATGATCATTTTCCACTGTAACTTTCAGACCAAATGTGTATGTGTGGAACTTTTGAAGTCCAAATTTCCTTTTCAATCTGTGCATACCTGGACTCAGCCGGTGTTAGGGCACGGCTAGTGTATGCAATTGGCTTGTCTTGTTGTAACAGCACAGCACCTAGTCCAGTGGAACTTGCATCATACTGCAGTGTCAGTTCTACAGCTTCATTGTAGTATGCCAATACTGGAGCTTCCGTTACCAGTTTTTTCACTTCAGTGAAGGCTTTCTCGTGTGCCTCCATCCATGTCCAGTCCACGTCAGTATGTGTTAATTGTCGAAGTGGTTGCATTACCCCTGACAGATGAGGTAAATATCTTGCAAGGTAGTTGACGAACCCTGAGAAGCGTTGAATGTCCTCAACATTCTGTGGTGCCGGCATTTCCAACACAGCCTTTATTTTCTGTGGGTCACACTTAAGTCCTTGATCAGTGATGATGTGAACAAGAAAGATTACCTCTTTTCTGAACAACTTTAGCTTCTCCTTCTTTAAATTGATACCAAGTTTCAAACAACGCTGCATAAGGCATTCCAGATGCTTGTCATGGTCAACCTGCACTGTCATCTTGTCATACCCTGAACCATAGATTAGGATGTCATCCACAATACATTTGACACCTGGTAGTCCTTCCAAAGCTTGGTATAAGCGTTTCTGGAAGATTTCAGGGGTTACACTAAGCCTGAATGGTAGTCTAGTCCATCTGTAACAACCAAACAGCAAACATAGCAAACTGCATTCGAGATCAAGTTCAAGATGCCAAAGTCCAGCAGACAAGTCAAATGTACTGAAGACCTTCGCATTTGTCAGATCTGGCAACACTTCCTCGATCGTAGGCAGCTGATAATGCTCACGACAAAGTGCCTCATTTAAGCGCTTGGGGTCAATACAAATTCTAATTGCCCCTGATTTCTTGGGTGCTATCACTAACGAGTTAACCCAATCTGTTGGTTCTTCCACAGGTACCAAGACACCAAGTTTCATAAGACAATTAAGTTCTTGTCTCAATTCCTCTCTCTGTGAGATAGGCACTCTTGTTTTGATGTGTGATGCTTGGGGGTATTTCCAGATTTACCTGCAGGTCAACTTTGCCAGGCAAGGTCCCAAGTTCCCCTTTAAAATTTTTAGAGTAAGTCTTAATGATAGTCTCAGAATTCCTCTCTTTGACTAATGTCCTGGCTGTGAAACTGAACTAACAGAAACAAAGTTGTCCACATTCACTGTCTGCTGCACTGCTTTGGAACCCAATAAAGGTACAAGATGATTTGTGCCATCAGACACAATCACAAATTCTACACTGTAAGCCTTCTTCTTTTGGGGGTTTTGAATCAGCAGTCTTGTTACACCATCAGGGTGTACCAGTGAACCATTCCACATACGAAGTATTTTCGAAGTGGGTGTGACATCAGTATCAGCATTAAGTAATCTCCGTGGTAAAATGTTTACTGACCCTCCACAATCCAACAGGAATTTTACATTGGTATCATGCTCTATAATCATACAATCATCTGAGCAAAAATATCTGAGCCTGTTTTCTTTCCAACCTGGTTGCAAACTTCAACATCCGGATCCAATGACACACTGCTGATCACCTCAAGACAATCATCTTCCTCTGCTCCACTGTCTTCATCATCTGAGACAGAGTGAATCTTGCTAGCTTTGTTGTTACCATGTAGACAACATTGCTGATATTGATTCTTTCCCTTACACAGGGTACATGTCTTTCTCCAGGCTTGACATTTACGTCTGTCTATGATGTGTTTGTATCCACAAAACTTGCATAGTTGTAAAGATCCTGCCTACTGTGACATGCTTGGCCCTTGTACAGATTGAGATTTACCATTCCTCTCTCTGTATTTATAAGACTTGTTTCCTGCTGAATGTCTGCTGACACGGTGTACATCTTCAGAATTCATGGCTTTAATTCTTACATTGGTTGCTTCAGCACTTCTGCATATTGCAATGCAAGATTTCAGTGACAGTTTAGTTTCTGTAAGCCTTTTCCTGGTGTTAGGGTCTCTGAACCCTGTCACTATTCTGTCCCTTAATAGTGATTCAGGTAGACATTCACAAAAGTTACAGCTTTTTGAGAGTGTGCGAATAGCTGTGAGATATTCCTCAAAACATTCTCCATCTGCCTGTACATGATTGTTCAAAATGTAATGTCATACGTCTCATTAGTTTCTCCAATTGTGTATGAATCAAACTTGGCCATACTAGTAGTCACATCCCTGTGCTCTTCCGACAAGAATTCCATTGCATTGTAGACTTTTAGAGCATCAGTCCCTATAGAATGCAATAAAGCATCGTGTGAAATGTTCATTCCTCCACCAAAATGCACAATTAATCCAGAATCATCAAAATCCAGTAGTCGCAAACCAAGTGCGATTTGCCGAGGTCCGAGAAATACTCATTTGGTGAACAGTTCCATCTGTGTAAGCACCCAGCACAACTGACAGTGTCAATTCTAGACAGTGTTTAGTGGTAAACATCAACATCAAGTTAATTCCACACTGCTGCTACCATGTTTCAATATCCCGTGTTATCCAAACACTAATTACTGAGACAACAAGAAACATGTCTGACTTCACACGTTTACTCTTGGAGGCCATGATCTTGAAAGCCTGGATGTACGGTCATCAGTTATTGTACTGGACAGTGATATGATTGGGAGCAGTCATTACCTGATATTGCAACAGCAGTAACAGATGTCTTCAGCAGTAACCGATGTCTTCAGCAGTAACCGATGAATACAACAGTAACCGATGAATACAACAGTAACCGATGTCTACAACAGTAACCGATGTCTACAGCAGTAACCGATGTCTACAGCAGTAACCGATGAATACAACAGTAACAGATGTCTACAGCAGTAACAGATGTCTACAATAGTAACCGAGGTCTACAACAGTAACCGATGAATACAGCAGTAACCGATGAATACAGCAGTAACCGATGTCTACAACAGTAACTAATGTCTACAACAGTAACCGATGTCTACAACAGTAACCGATGAATACAACAGTAACCGATGAATACAACAGTAACCGATGAATACAACAGTAACCAATGTCTACAACAGTTACCGATGAATACAACAGTAACTGATGAATACAACAGTATCTGTCCAACCCAGAAACTGCCCCATCCCGAAACTGTTCCGCCCCCCCCAAACAATCAAGGGCAGATAACTCTATTTCCAGTACAAAACCATCTGCAAAGCTCCACTCACCACTGTCGAGTGATGTTCAAATCTGGCCACGACAGCACCTGATAATTGTTTACCAGCAGTTCTATACCTTGTTCCCTCTGATAGTAACTACAAGCATAAATACAACAGCTTCTACTACACCACTCGTATAACCAGCACATGAGGGGTATACTTCAGAGAGGTGTTGCTAAGGAACTTCACAGAGCTTCTAACCTATACACAGACCAAGAGCACGGGTATGGTGCTGACAAACCTAGAAACATAATCAAGGCGAACCAGGATTCGAACCCACAATCAAAGGTTTCTGTCCTGCCCAAGGGACACAACTCTGTACAGCGAAACATGGTGCCTTAGACTACTGGGCCACCCGTGCCCCATAGGCATGGAGAACTGGGGAGCTATTCTCTCCTGGAATCACAGACTTGAGAGTGAGACATGGTATATGGTATGTGTAATAGATTCCGCTCCCTAATGTACATCGAACATTCTCATACAATGTATGCTCCCTCTTGTAACAGCATGGCGATCATTCCTTATGAACTATACACCTCGTCATAAATATCGCACCACCCACTTTTTTTCACTAAGTAAAACTGGATCTTCAACCACATAAAAATGGTGCTTAGAAAAGCGCATTTGTAACAGGGATTTATGTAGCTAAATTATGTCGTGTACATAAATGTATAATTAATCATTTTAATCTTATTTCACGGCAGACGACGATTGGTTTATATATATACAAGTTGAAATTAGTTGTCAGTCCGTCTGTCTCTTGCTTTTATGTTTACTGCACAATTCTGTGTCACAGGGCTGGTCACATTTTGGTTATAAGGGTATTTGGGTTGGTCTATTTTCATGTCATTGTCTTTGGTGTTTTAACAATAGCCCAGGCCAAGCTTCTCACTTGATTGGTCCTGTTTTCAAATATACATGTCATCCGCCATGTTACTAACCAGTCACACTATCACTGGTAGCCCTTGATCAATGTATTATCCGTTATATAGGTTTACTATACGAGTTTGCTCTCGGGCTACTTGGTGCGTGGACTCACTCCCGTGTCACCCACAGGGTAGGTTTCTTTGTACAGACTCTATGGTCTGTTTCATTATTAGGCCATGTTATATTTTATAGTCTTCATGTCAACAGATACGTTGTTCATCACATGTAAACATGTAATCATATAAAGTCATTTGTGTAATGTATTACTGTGTAATACCTGCATATGATGATATATATGCGCATTTATGTACTTAGTTCATAATGATGATAGGTTGACCACGTGTGATTTTAAATCACGTATATTGTTTATTTTTATTATTATTACAGAGTGCCTTCTTCCACTACGCTGGAATAAACCGATTGTACCTCACAACCCGTAGCCTGTGGTTTATGTAATAACCCCCTAACACCACTATATCATGGCTGCAACACATTAAACTGTTTATATGGCCTCATGTGAGTGTTCAGTCAGAAAATTGACAACACAAGACCGAATTTGAGCACTAATTGAAGGTTTAATTGTAGCAAACTAAAGTTCACTAAAATCACCGTGAAAAAAGGTGAAATAAGTATGGCTGCCGGAGTCGTTACCTCAGACACACAACACAGTTCACATTTCATTAATGTCAAACACACTAGTAAGGTCAACAATGACTGGCTAACTCAGTATCTGGTGTAACCGCCTCACACTTGGATAACATGATCTACACACCGTCTCATGCTGGTCACCAGACGTCTGAATCTCTGTTGGGGGATCTGCTGCCACTCATCATGCAATGCATGGGTCAATTCCTGAAGGTTCTGAAATGGAGGATTCCTTGCTCTCACCCTTCGTCCCAAAATGTCACACAAATGCCCAATAGGATTAATGTCTGGACTTCTGGCAGGCCAGGGTAGTGTCTCAATGGCATTGTGTTGGAGATGCTGAACAACAGCTTGAGAACGATGTGGTCTGGCATTATCGTCATTGAAGACTGGACGTGTGGCGAGAGCATGGTTATAGAAATGAGGCACAACAGCACCGTCCATGATCAAGTTCTGGTACCTCTGTCCATTCAGTGTTCCGGGAACTGTGATGAGGTCAAGTTTACAATCATAGGAACAACACCCCCACACCATGACGGATCCACCCCCAAATGGAACATCAGCTTGAATGTTCTTCTGATCATATGCTGTGCCTCTCTGCCTCCCAACTCGTGCCCTCCCGTCTGTATGATGCAGCAATCTGCTTTCATCGGACCAGTGGATCCTTCTCCATGTCCTCAGGTTCCAGCGAGCACATGCTTGGCACCAGGCTAAACGGGCTTGTGAGGAATGGACGTCTGATTGGTTGTCTTGCTCTCAATCCTGCAGAATTTAGGCGTCGTCTGATGGTGCTGATGGACACTCTGTTGTATGGATGCCATCCATGTCGCAGCTGTGTACAAGTAGACTTTGGGCTTCATCTGGCTTGGCGTACGAGAGCATGATCTTCCCTGTCATTGGTTTTTCTGGGTCATCCAGACCTTGGTGCATCCTTCACTTCACCTTACTATTAGCCTGCTGATAACAGTGTGATTAATGTACAGTTGTGCTCCAATAGCACGACATGACATACTAGTCTGGTGCATACCAATAATTTGCCATCTTTGGTTCACAGGCAATTGAAGCTTGGGCATTTCACTGGTTGGTCAAAATAAAGCTTAATTTATGCCTAAAACCAAATTTTAGCTGTGTCTGCCAACATAACACGCCAAAAGAGGCTATGTGCATACTGCATTTTTAACAAAGCGACCCCCAGTACAAGCATGCTCAAAGCAAGCATGAACGTGCAGCTCGGAACAGGGTGTGTTTGTGATATTATGTTCACAGATGGTGTAGTATATGAAATATGCACTTGTAGTTTAAAAAAACGAAAATTATATTTTCTGCTTTCACTTTAAAATGTGTGGTGCGATATTTATGACGAGGTGTATATAAACTGTTCTAAAGACTGACAGTGTTTGTTATGTGGAGTAACCACATAAATTGGCGACGAGGAAAACTTTAATGGACGTGTGAAAGCTCACTGCTGTGAGTTATTCCCGTATCAGCTCTTCAGGGATCGATAACGTCATGAGTGTTTTCATCAGTGAATCAACATGGCGACGTTCGGGAATGTAGATGAATATGACTCAGATAAAGATGATTGGGGAGAATATATCGAGAGACTCGAGTTTTATTTCAAAGCTAACGAAATAACTGATGGAAGTAGAAAGCGTGCAATCCTAATCAGCAATATAGATGCTAAAGATTACAAACTTTTGAAAAATTTGGCGTCTCCTGGGATGCCAGGGGACCATTCTTTTTCTGCTTTGGTCAAATTGATGCAATTACACCAACACCCGAAACCGAATGTCATGGTGGAAAGAAGACGATTCAATATCAGAAATAGACAGCTTATGTTTCTGAATTAAGGAGACTTGCATCAACTTGTGAGTATACTGATTTGGAGGTGCAGTTGAGGGATCATTTAGTTTGTGGAATTAATGATGAAGCAATGCAGAAATGCCTCTTAACTGAGAAAACTTTGGATTATAGTAAAGCATATTCTTTGTGTCTTGGCATGGAGATGGCATCAAAGGAAGATGAAACAAACCCCCAAGCAAACAAGACTGCTGCACACAAAGTGAAATCTATGACATCTGACCGACGTGGAGGCACAAATCACAATGGCAGAAATTGTTTTTACAGAAATACTGCTTGCAACGGCTGTGGTGAACAAGGACATATTTTGCGTGTGTGTCATAGCTCATCATCGCAGAATCGACATTCTTCACAGTCGCATGGTCGTGCTTTTAGGCAAAAAGGCAGACTTGGTCAACCACATGGTAGAGGCCGAGGTCGTGGACATGGAGGTGAGACAATTGAGTTCTACTGCCCAGGAAGATGTAGAATATCAACTATTCAAGATGGACACTCATAGTAAGCGTACGTCACAACCTGTGAGGCGAAGAGTTGAACCGTACGTGATTGATATGACTGTAAATGGGAAACAGTTATCTATGGAGATTGACACAGGGGCAGCAACCTCAGTGATCAGTGAACAAACATTCAACTCGTTATGGAGACCTCATGAGAGACAACTCTGTGAAATGAATGAAATTCTTCGATCATACACTAAAGAGAAGATTGAAGTCATGAGTAGGAGTGATGTTCATGTATGTTATGGTAATAAAGAAGCAACATTATCTCTGTGCTTACCTTGATGACATACTGATCAGTGGAGAGACTGAACATCAACATCTGGAGAACATTCAGACTGTTTTATCCAGACTGGGTAAAGCAGGGTTATGACTCAAGGGGCAGAAATGTAAGTTTATACATAGAGTAGATGCAGAAGGACTGCATCCTTTGGAAGTAAAAGTGCAAACCATAGTAGCGGCTTCAGCACCTAGAGACACCAAGGAACTGAAATCATTTCTAGGACTGGTACAATATTACCAGAAGTTCTTGCCTAACCTTTCCACTACACTTGCTCCGCTAAATCGATTGCTCAGGAAAGATGTATCCTGGAAATGGTGACCAAATGAAGAGAAGTCTTTTAAAGCTGTGAAACGTCACTTGTCATCGAGCAGCTTACTGACTCACTATGACCCAAAACAGCAGATCACATTTGCCTGCAATGCTTTACCTTACGGGAAAGGAGCAGTGCTATCTCACATCTTTGAATGATGGCTCTGAGAAACCAATCTCATTCGCTTCATGCTCACTCACTCAAGCCGAAAAGAATTACTCGCAGCTGGATCGAGAAGTGTTAGCCATAATCTTCGGAACTAAGAAGTTCCATCAATATCTATATGGACGTTCATTCAAGCTCATATCGGATCACAAACCTCTGGAAAGTATCTTCAATCCAGACAAAGGAATATCACCAATGTCATCCAGCAGAATACAGAGATGGGGTGTAGCGCTCTCAGCCTACAACTATACTATAGAGAACAGAAAAGGCACAGTGGTAGCAAATGCAGATTGTATGAGTCGACTTCCATTGCCTGAAATAGGATCAGACCCTCCATTACCTGGAGACACCATAAGTCTTATTGAAAGTATGGAATCAACTCCTGTAAAAGTGCAACAGGTAAAGACGTGGACAGACATTCTGAGATCCAACAGTGTCACTGGTATGAACATTTGTACACAGTGGATGGCCAGATAGTTTGGACAAGTCAGATGAGCTCAGTCCATATATGAAGCGTAAACTTGAACTCAGTGTTCAGAATGGATGTGTTCTGTGGGGAAATCGCATCATCATTCCACCACAAGCACACAAACGAGTGTTGGAGTGTTGAAATGTTGCATGAAGCTCACCCAGGGATATCGCTTATGAAGTCAGTAGCTCGTAGTTTGGTATGGTGGCCATACCTTGACCATGAGTTAGAGGAGAAAGTTCACACTTGCTCTACATCTCAACAGACAAGATCAGTGCCAGCTGAAGCGACACTTCATCCATGGGAGTGGCCAGAGAGACCCTGGAGTAGATTGCATTTGGATTATGCAGGACCTTCTTATGGGTAAAATGTTTCTGATATCCATTGATGCACATTCAAAATGGATGGATGTTTTTCCAGTACACAGTGCAACTTCCAGTGCAACAATAGAGTTTTTGAGGCAAAGTTTCGCAATTCATGGTTTGCCTGAAACATTGGTGACAGATAACGGCACTTCTTTAACAAGTGAGGAATTCACCTTGTTCATGAAACGTGTGACAGGATCAGATAGTTGTATATATTTTGAGAGTTTTATTAGTTTAGATTTTTACTGAATTAAATATTCAGTCAAGTATGTTTTAAACATTATATACTTCACACTTCAGCTCTCCTAATTCTCTGTTTCAGCTTACTGTATCATGGTATAACATTTATACTAAGTTATCCTATAATAATTAGATCTACATCAAGTGCTTTTATGAGTTATAATGGTGTAATATTTATACATCATTTCATATAATCATAGTTTAGCAAGTAATACTTATCATCAGGTAAAATGCATATATAAAATATCAGTAGTTTCAGTTATAGCTTTTTAGATAGATGCTAGCCTAAGGTAATGGGAGCGCATCTCCTAGACATACTATTCAATAAAACAAGTGTTACGTCTACATAGTTTAATTGATTTGAAGCTTTTAGATAAATGCTAGCCTAAGGTATCAAGATCCCATCTCCCAGACAAAAGATATGTCTACATAGTCTTATAGATTACCTTGAACTATTTTATTTAAGTAAATCTGTCATCACCTATATTAGAATAACATTCAGCAGACTCATTAAGGATTAGCCTCCATACAAGCTCGTTTATAGGGCATTAAGGATAAGCCCCCACACAAGCTCGTCTATAGTGTCACCATAATCTCTTTCAAAGCATCCAGTAAATATGTCAACAAGATTAGTGCCAGACCAACAGGATTAACAGGATTAAGAATTCCCCTCTGTCTAGCCAATTATTTAGCATAGGGCACAAACAATCGTGTATCAACCAAACACATTCCTTTTTATTGTTCAAATTTTTGTTAGATACATACTGTAGCAACATGATAGGGCAGAGAAGGGGTTTGACTCTCTTACCAAGCAGATCTCTCTCACAGCCCAGAGGGTTGTACCAACTCTCTGTGGCACCCTCAGCTATTTTTCTAAGTATATTGTAAATTGTTAATTGTTCTTGTAAATAAAATTGTGATTAGTCTCCTGTGACTCCGGCTCTTTGCTGACTAATTCCCCAAGAAATCCAGCACGCCATTTGGAAGGTATTGTTCTCACAAAACAGTTCCATGATAACTGCATGAGTTCTTTGCCACAGCCTCAATCACCTAGTACACTATCCCACAATAGCCTGCCCAAGCGCGCCCCTTACAGCCCCTTGTGCCAAGTTTCTAGCTAACTGTCTCCAGTTTAAAGGGTTTAGTTTTTACTACAGTTTATATCACATTTGATGTTACTGTCGAACACACGTATACCATTGGAAGTTGTAGAATTCACAATTTGGACTAATTGTTGTGTTTGATTTACGGACTTTGGAATTCACTTCTAAAGGTTGGTCTTTTGATGATATTTTATTGTTTGTACATATTCCTAGGATTTGTAGGTATATTGTGTTTATGCTGTTGATAATTTGGCTGTTTTTGTCATGTTGTAAATATTAGCCAGATCATAGTAATTAGTTGTATTTCTGTATGCATTACAAATGTTATTATTAACGCAAGGTAAATAATTCAGTAAGCGCTAAGTTTAGGACTTAAATACTATGTAATAGGCGCGCCTTGCCTGAGGTGGCCCAGTGACAGCAGAGTTCACTGGCATCACAGAGTGTTCTAGTTCGAATCCCACTGCTGACTCACGGCCCTTTGTGTTGTGTTTTATTTGATGTTATCTGTCTGGTTTAACCGTGAGTCGGCTACCTGGGGACACTCCTGTGAGACTCGTGGGAGGTTGGGTTCATGCATCCGGTGGGTAAAAAAGGACCCCCCTTACACAAACTATAGAAAAAAATCTACGTACATTTTGATTTTTCCCCCACCTAGCTACATCAAACCTATTCAATAACTTAACTAGTGAGACGTCTTGTTAAACAAGAGACTGTAACTAACTTTCCCCGCACCGGAGAGGACTTACGTGTCAGGGAATCCCGAGCTCTTAAGACACTGAATGCTTACTTACTTACTTAGGAGATTTAACGTGCTCTTTCCGACTGATGTGTATTTCGCACACGCGCCCAGCCAGGCCATTTAATGTGTTTCCGAAAGGGGCGAAAGTGGTCTGTGCAACCCAAGAGGGAGCTTTAGGGGTTGCTTATGTAGAATTTAGGAATTTTGAGATCTGGAATAGATGCCAGTGGGGTTGGGGGGAGCTGGGTATGGTGGATGTTTATTTGTTTATGTGATTTTCATTTGGTAGATTTTTGTGTTTTTAAATGCGTTTTATTAGTTCCGTTTTGATTAAGAATACGCCTAAGGCCTTGAAGTTTTCTACTTTATTTTGTGGGTTTAGTATTGCTTCTAGAGTGAGAGCCTTGTTTAGATTGAGGGTGGTTTGTAATGCGTTTAGATGTGTTAGGTAGTGTGTGAAGTGGATGAGTGCATGTTCTGGGGTTTCTAGTTGTTTGCAGTGTGGGCAGTTACCTGCAGTGTGTTTTTTTATTTTTTTTAGGTGGTTATCTAGGTTGGTGTGTCCTGTTTGGAGTTTAGTGATAACTCTGTCGATATTTTTTAATGGATGGAGAATTTTTGGTTTGGTTAATGGTTGGCTGAGTACTTTTTTGATTTGGCTATTTGAGTTTAGATATAGGTTATGCCATTTGTTGGTGATTTTTTGCTTGTTTACACTTTTAATTTCTGATTTTGAGATGGGTAAGTTTAAGCTTATTTCTGGGATTTTAAGTGATAGTTTAGCTGCTTTATCGGCGTTTTCATTACTGTTATGACTCAATGGGCAGAAATGTAAGTTTATACACAGAGTAGATGCAGAAGGACTGCATCCTTTGGATGTAAAAGTGCAAACCATAGTAGCGGCTTCAGCACCTAGAGACACCAAGGAACTGAAATCATTTCTAGGACTGGTACAATATTACCAGAAGTTCTTGCCTAACCTTTCCACTACACTTGCTCCGCTAAATCGATTGCTCAGGAAAGATGTATCCTGGAAATGGTGACCAAATGAAGAGAAGTCTTTTAAAGCTGTGAAACGTCACTTGTCATCGAGCAGCTTACTGACTCACTATGACCCAAAACAGCAGATCACATTTGCCTGCAATGCTTTACCTTACGGGAAAGGAGCAGTGCTATCTCACATCTTTGAATGATGGCTCTGAGAAACCAATCTCATTCGCTTCATGCTCACTCACTCAAGCCGAAAAGAATTACTCGCAGCTGGATCGAGAAGTGTTAGCCATAATCTTCGGAACTAAGAAGTTCCATCAATATCTATATGGACGTTCATTCAAGCTCATATCGGATCACAAACCTCTGGAAAGTATCTTCAATCCAGACAAAGGAATATCACCAATGTCATCCAGCAGAATACAGAGATGGGGTGTAGCGCTCTCAGCCTACAACTATACTATAGAGAACAGAAAAGGCACAGTGGTAGCAAATGCAGATTGTATGAGTCGACTTCCATTGCCTGAAATAGGATCAGACCCTCCATTACCTGGAGACACCATACGTCTTATTGAAAGTATGGAATCAACTCCTGTAAAAGTGCAACAGGTAAAGACGTGGACAGACATTCTGAGATCCAACAGTGTCACTGGTATGAACATTTGTACACAGTGGATGGCCAGATAGTTTGGACAAGTCAGATGAGCTCAGTCCATATATGAAGCGTAAACTTGAACTCAGTGTTCAGAATGGATGTGTTCTGTGGGGAAATCGCATCATCATTCCACCACAAGCACACAAACGAGTGTTGGAGTGTTGAAATGTTGCATGAAGCTCACCCAGGGATATCGCTTATGAAGTCAGTAGCTCGTAGTTTGGTATGGTGGCCATACCTTGACCATGAGTTAGAGGAGAAAGTTCACACTTGCTCTACATCTCAACAGACAAGATCAGTGCCAGCTGAAGCGACACTTCATCCATGGGAGTGGCCAGAGAGACCCTGGAGTAGATTGCATTTGGATTATGCAGGACCTTCTTATGGGTAAAATGTTTCTGATATCCATTGATGCACATTCAAAATGGATGGATGTTTTTCCAGTACACAGTGCAACTTCCAGTGCAACAATAGAGTGTTTGAGGCAAAGTTTCGCAATTCATGGTTTGCCTGAAACATTGGTGACAGATAACGGCACTTCTTTAACAAGTGAGGAATTCACCTTGTTCATGAAACGTGTGACAGGATCAGATAGTTGTATATATTTTGAGAGTTTTATTAGTTTAGATTTTTACTGAATTAAATATTCAGTCAAGTATGTTTTAAACATTATATACTTCACACTTCAGCTCTCCTAATTCTCTGTTTCAGCTTACTGTATCATGGTATAACATTTATACTAAGTTATCCTATAATAATTAGATCTACATCAAGTGCTTTTATGAGTTATAATGGTGTAATATTTATACATCATTTCATATAATCATAGTTTAGCAAGTAATACTTATCATCAGGTAAAATGCATATATAAAATATCAGTAGTTTCAGTTATAGCTTTTTAGATAGATGCTAGCCTAAGGTAATGGGAGCGCATCTCCTAGACATACTATTCAATAAAACAAGTGTTACGTCTACATAGTTTAATTGATTTGAAGCTTTTAGATAAATGCTAGCCTAAGGTATCAAGATCCCATCTCCCAGACAAAAGATATGTCTACATAGTCTTATAGATTACCTTGAACTATTTTATTTAAGTAAATCTGTCATCACCTATATTAGAATAACATTCAGCAGACTCATTAAGGATTAGCCTCCATACAAGCTCGTTTATAGGGCATTAAGGATAAGCCCCCACACAAGCTCGTCTATAGTGTCACCATAATCTCTTTCAAAGCATCCAGTAAATATGTCAACAAGATTAGTGCCAGACCAACAGGATTAACAGGATTAAGAATTCCCCTCTGTCTAGCCAATTATTTAGCATAGGGCACAAACAATCGTGTATCAACCAAACACATTCCTTTTTATTGTTCAAATTTTTGTTAGATACATACTGTAGCAACATGATAGGGCAGAGAAGGGGTTTGACTCTCTTACCAAGCAGATCTCTCTCACAGCCCAGAGGGTTGTACCAACTCTCTGTGGCACCCTCAGCTATTTTTCTAAGTATATTGTAAATTGTTAATTGTTCTTGTAAATAAAATTGTGATTAGTCTCCTGTGACTCCGGCTCTTTGCTGACTAATTCCCCAAGAAATCCAGCACGCCATTTGGAAGGTATTGTTCTCACAAAACAGTTCCATGATAACTGCATGAGTTCTTTGCCACAGCCTCAATCACCTAGTACACTATCCCACAATAGCCTGCCCAAGCGCGCCCCTTACAGCCCCTTGTGCCAAGTTTCTAGCTAACTGTCTCCAGTTTAAAGGGTTTAGTTTTTACTACAGTTTATATCACATTTGATGTTACTGTCGAACACACGTATACCATTGGAAGTTGTAGAATTCACAATTTGGACTAATTGTTGTGTTTGATTTACGGACTTTGGAATTCACTTCTAAAGGTTGGTCTTTTGATGATATTTTATTGTTTGTACATATTCCTAGGATTTGTAGGTATATTGTGTTTATGCTGTTGATAATTTGGCTGTTTTTGTCATGTTGTAAATATTAGCCAGATCATAGTAATTAGTTGTATTTCTGTATGCATTACAAATGTTATTATTAACGCAAGGTAAATAATTCAGTAAGCGCTAAGTTTAGGACTTAAATACTATGTAATAGGCGCGCCTTGCCTGAGGTGGCCCAGTGACAGCAGAGTTCACTGGCATCACAGAGTGTTCTAGTTCGAATCCCACTGCTGACTCACGGCCCTTTGTGTTGTGTTTTATTTGATGTTATCTGTCTGGTTTAACCGTGAGTCGGCTACCTGGGGACACTCCTGTGAGACTCGTGGGAGGTTGGGTTCATGCATCCGGTGGGTAAAAAAGGACCCCCCTTACACAAACTATAGAAAAAAATCTACGTACATTTTGATTTTTCCCCCACCTAGCTACATCAAACCTATTCAATAACTTAACTAGTGAGACGTCTTGTTAAACAAGAGACTGTAACTAACTTTCCCCGCACCGGAGAGGACTTACGTGTCAGGGAATCCCGAGCTCTTAAGACACTGAATGCTTACTTACTTACTTAGGAGATTTAACGTGCTCTTTCCGACTGATGTGTATTTCGCACACGCGCCCAGCCAGGCCATTTAATGTGTTTCCGAAAGGGGCGAAAGTGGTCTGTGCAACCCAAGAGGGAGCTTTAGGGGTTGCTTATGTAGAATTTAGGAATTTTGAGATCTGGAATAGATGCCAGTGGGGTTGGGGGGAGCTGGGTATGGTGGATGTTTATTTGTTTATGTGATTTTCATTTGGTAGATTTTTGTGTTTTTAAATGCGTTTTATTAGTTCCGTTTTGATTAAGAATACGCCTAAGGCCTTGAAGTTTTCTACTTTATTTTGTGGGTTTAGTATTGCTTCTAGAGTGAGAGCCTTGTTTAGATTGAGGGTGGTTTGTAATGCGTTTAGATGTGTTAGGTAGTGTGTGAAGTGGATGAGTGCATGTTCTGGGGTTTCTAGTTGTTTGCAGTGTGGGCAGTTACCTGCAGTGTGTTTTTTTATTTTTTTTAGGTGGTTATCTAGGTTGGTGTGTCCTGTTTGGAGTTTAGTGATAACTCTGTCGATATTTTTTAATGGATGGAGAATTTTTGGTTTGGTTAATGGTTGGCTGAGTACTTTTTTGATTTGGCTATTTGAGTTTAGATATAGGTTATGCCATTTGTTGGTGATTTTTTGCTTGTTTACACTTTTAATTTCTGATTTTGAGATGGGTAAGTTTAAGCTTATTTCTGGGATTTTAAGTGATAGTTTAGCTGCTTTATCGGCGTTTTCATTACTGTTATGACTCAATGGGCAGAAATGTAAGTTTATACACAGAGTAGATGCAGAAGGACTGCATCCTTTGGATGTAAAAGTGCAAACCATAGTAGCGGCTTCAGCACCTAGAGACACCAAGGAACTGAAATCATTTCTAGGACTGGTACAATATTACCAGAAGTTCTTGCCTAACCTTTCCACTACACTTGCTCCGCTAAATCGATTGCTCAGGAAAGATGTATCCTGGAAATGGTGACCAAATGAAGAGAAGTCTTTTAAAGCTGTGAAACGTCACTTGTCATCGAGCAGCTTACTGACTCACTATGACCCAAAACAGCAGATCACATTTGCCTGCAATGCTTTACCTTACGGGAAAGGAGCAGTGCTATCTCACATCTTTGAATGATGGCTCTGAGAAACCAATCTCATTCGCTTCATGCTCACTCACTCAAGCCGAAAAGAATTACTCGCAGCTGGATCGAGAAGTGTTAGCCATAATCTTCGGAACTAAGAAGTTCCATCAATATCTATATGGACGTTCATTCAAGCTCATATCGGATCACAAACCTCTGGAAAGTATCTTCAATCCAGACAAAGGAATATCACCAATGTCATCCAGCAGAATACAGAGATGGGGTGTAGCGCTCTCAGCCTACAACTATACTATAGAGAACAGAAAAGGCACAGTGGTAGCAAATGCAGATTGTATGAGTCGACTTCCATTGCCTGAAATAGGATCAGACCCTCCATTACCTGGAGACACCATACGTCTTATTGAAAGTATGGAATCAACTCCTGTAAAAGTGCAACAGGTAAAGACGTGGACAGACATTCTGAGATCCAACAGTGTCACTGGTATGAACATTTGTACACAGTGGATGGCCAGATAGTTTGGACAAGTCAGATGAGCTCAGTCCATATATGAAGCGTAAACTTGAACTCAGTGTTCAGAATGGATGTGTTCTGTGGGGAAATCGCATCATCATTCCACCACAAGCACACAAACGAGTGTTGGAGTGTTGAAATGTTGCATGAAGCTCACCCAGGGATATCGCTTATGAAGTCAGTAGCTCGTAGTTTGGTATGGTGGCCATACCTTGACCATGAGTTAGAGGAGAAAGTTCACACTTGCTCTACATCTCAACAGACAAGATCAGTGCCAGCTGAAGCGACACTTCATCCATGGGAGTGGCCAGAGAGACCCTGGAGTAGATTGCATTTGGATTATGCAGGACCTTCTTATGGGTAAAATGTTTCTGATATCCATTGATGCACATTCAAAATGGATGGATGTTTTTCCAGTACACAGTGCAACTTCCAGTGCAACAATAGAGTGTTTGAGGCAAAGTTTCGCAATTCATGGTTTGCCTGAAACATTGGTGACAGATAACGGCACTTCTTTAACAAGTGAGGAATTCACCTTGTTCATGAAACGTGTGACAGGATCAGATAGTTGTATATATTTTGAGAGTTTTATTAGTTTAGATTTTTACTGAATTAAATATTCAGTCAAGTATGTTTTAAACATTATATACTTCACACTTCAGCTCTCCTAATTCTCTGTTTCAGCTTACTGTATCATGGTATAACATTTATACTAAGTTATCCTATAATAATTAGATCTACATCAAGTGCTTTTATGAGTTATAATGGTGTAATATTTATACATCATTTCATATAATCATAGTTTAGCAAGTAATACTTATCATCAGGTAAAATGCATATATAAAATATCAGTAGTTTCAGTTATAGCTTTTTAGATAGATGCTAGCCTAAGGTAATGGGAGCGCATCTCCTAGACATACTATTCAATAAAACAAGTGTTACGTCTACATAGTTTAATTGATTTGAAGCTTTTAGATAAATGCTAGCCTAAGGTATCAAGATCCCATCTCCCAGACAAAAGATATGTCTACATAGTCTTATAGATTACCTTGAACTATTTTATTTAAGTAAATCTGTCATCACCTATATTAGAATAACATTCAGCAGACTCATTAAGGATTAGCCTCCATACAAGCTCGTTTATAGGGCATTAAGGATAAGCCCCCACACAAGCTCGTCTATAGTGTCACCATAATCTCTTTCAAAGCATCCAGTAAATATGTCAACAAGATTAGTGCCAGACCAACAGGATTAACAGGATTAAGAATTCCCCTGTCTAGCCAATTATTTAGCATAGGGCACAAACAATCGTGTATCAACCAAACACATTCCTTTTTATTGTTCAAATTTTTGTTAGATACATACTGTAGCAACCTCGTGGGAGGTTGGGTTCATGCATCCGGTGGGTAAAAAAGGACCCCCCTTACACAAACTATAGAAAAAAATCTACGTACATTTTGATTTTTCCCCCACCTAGCTACATCAAACCTATTCAATAACTTAACTAGTGAGACGTCTTGTTAAACAAGAGACTGTAACTAACTTTCCCCGCACCGGAGGGGACTTACGTGTCAGGGAATCCCGAGCTCTTAAGACACTGAATGCTTACTTACTTACTTAGGAGATTTAACGTGCTCTTTCCGACTGATGCGTATTTCGCACAAGCGCCCAGCCAGGCCATTTAATGTGTTTCCGAAAGGGGCGAAAGTGGTCTGTGCAACCCAAGAGGGAGCTTTAGGGGTTGCTTATGTAGAATTTAGGAATTTTGAGATCTGGAATAGATGCCAGTGGGGTTGGGGGGAGCTGGGTATGGTGGATGTTTATTTGTTTATGTGATTTTCATTTGGTAGATTTTTGTGTTTTTAAATGCGTTTTATTAGTTCCGTTTTGATTAAGAATACGCCTAAGGCCTTGAAGTTTTCTACTTTATTTTGTGGGTTTAGTATTGCTTCTAGAGTGAGAGCCTTGTTTAGATTGAGGGTGGTTTGTAATGCGTTTAGATGTGTTAGGTAGTGTGTGAAGTGGATGAGTGCATGTTCTGGGGTTTCTAGTTGTTTGCAGTGTGGGCAGTTACCTGCAGTGTGTTTTTTTATTTTTTTTAGGTGGTTATCTAGGTTGGTGTGTCCTGTTTGGAGTTTAGTGATAACTCTGTCGATATTTTTTAATGGATGGAGAATTTTTGGTTTGGTTAATGGTTGGCTGAGTACTTTTTTGATTTGGCTATTTGAGTTTAGATATAGGTTATGCAATTTGTTGGTGATTTTTTGCTTGTTTACACTTTTAATTTCTGATTTTGAGATGGGTAAGTTTAAGCTTATTTCTGGGATTTTAAGTGATAGTTTAGCTGCTTTATCGGCGTTTTCATTACTGTATATTCCTACGTGGGCGGGTATCCACAAGAAGGTTATTTGTTTGCCTGCCTTAGTTAGGTCGTTGGAGCTTTTAAGTATTTGATTTATTAATTTAGGTCGGTTTTGGGTATTTTTGTTTTGGAGGGCTTCAGTCGGGAGTTTTGGAGGGCTTCACTTAAAGGGGAAGTGTACACGCAAAAATCACTTTCTTTCTTTTTCTAAACAAAACGCAATTTTAGAATTAGTTAGTATCTGTGTTTGAAAATATACACTCATTTTTTTTCACAGTGAAAGTAGGAAGCTCACAATAGTGTGAAAGTGATATGCCGTTATGAGGCCTTCGTTTTACGAGCGAAATAGGCCTGAGTTATCCCCCTTAGATTATGACGTAATTGGTGCCAATTCAACTGGGTCCCTGTCTATTCTCAACGCAAAAGATATCAAGGACCAGTTTGCGGTAAAACAACATGGTCTACGACACACTCCGGCGCAGTGGTGACTCAGCATAACACAATTCTGGCTGGCATCTGAGATGCTAGAATCACAAAACTGTACCTACACCACGTGAAGCGGCTCTAACAAAGCATGATGACGTCATAATGTTTATCAATTGGCACCAATGACGTCATATTGCAAGGGACATAAGCCATGGTGTTTTTGTTATGGAAATAGAACACTTGGAAAATGTGAAAAATATAAATCGTTTTAGTGCAAAAAATATGTTAATTAAATATGATGTTTTTATATTTTTGTCTATGACACTTCTATGTTAACACTTTTAATGTGGAAAAAGTAAAAGAAAAAAAGGTTCATTTCCGTGTGAACTTGCCCTTTAAGGAGTCGGTAAGTATTAGGATTTTTTTGTGGTTTTTGGATTCTTGATTATGGAGGGCTGAGGCCATGCCCATTAGTTCTGCCGTGAATATTGATTGGTTGTTTGGGAGTCGGAAGGATTGTGTGGTTTTAGTTGGTTGTGTGGTATGGACTCCGAAACCTGTGTGTTTGGAGGTGGGATCTGAAGATCCGTCCGTGTAAATGTGACACCAATTTGGCCAATTTTCGTGTATGTTTGCTAGTGTGGTGGTTTTAGCTATGTTTGGGTCGGTTTGTTTATTTATGTGGCTAGCTAGTGTTGTGTCTATTTTGGGTATTTTAAGTTTAGGCGTGAAGATATTTGATTGTTTGCAGTTTTGTTAGGGTGTTTAGGTCTTTACTGCATTTAGTTGTTAGGTTTTGGATGTGAGCATCCCAGGTGAGATGTTCATCGAAAATAAGTCCTAAGAATTTGGTTTGTTTTAGAAATTTGATTGTTTGGTTGTTTAGCTGGAGGATTGGGGAGGCGGGTTTCATTTTTTTATGTTTGAAAAATATTCCTGTTGTTTTTTCTGAGTTAAGGGAGAAGCCCCATTTGTCAGCCCATTGTTGTATTTTTTATTAAGAGATTTTTGGAGTAAAATTTGGGCCATTTTCATGCTTTTAGTGCGGATCCAGAGGGTTCGGTCATCCGCGAACTGAATGCTGTAGTACCAGGTCCTTATATACCACTAGGCTGACCCTTGACCCGATTAGGGAAAACTCATGTCGTACAGCCATTGGCCAGCAACGCTGATCGCGACCAATCAGGGCGTTCCTACCATATTGTCCTCGGCGCATCATAGCTCGTGGCGGAACCTACAACACGTGACTCGAGCACTCAAGTAGGAAAACACCCACCCCCAAACGACCAAAAGGAAACAATTTATGGCCAAAACGTGAGTCATGAGAGAGATAATTGACTGCAAGATACTTACAACGTCCAGACGTACTTATATCGATTTTATAGGATGTTTCTTATAGGTCCTAAAAATAGCCACCCGATGTCCCTTACTTATGTTAAATTGCGTGGTCTCCTACATTCCTCCCCTCTTAAGATCAAAATTACCCCAAAATTTTGTCCCCCAAAATACTTAACTTTCTTCTTACAAAACCAAACATTCACACTCATACAACGTTACAGAGTAAATATGAATTTTTAAAATTTTTTTAAAACAAACAACTGCATTATTTGAAAATAACAAATTGTCTCTCTTTTGTTTCTTTTCTTTTCTTTTCAGTCCGAGCTGAAGCTCGTCATCGCTTCTCTCTCTTCCCACTGCTCTTTCTCCGGAGATATTCTTCTGCTGAGGCCATGTCGGCGAATGATAGCTTCCTCCTTTAGCTGTTGACGACGAGGGGAAAGTGTCGTCAAAGAAGAATCTGTCGTCGAGGGCCCGGATTCTACAGGGAAGCGATTCGGAAGAACATGAGTTCCGGGTGGCAGGTAATGCCGGTTGGGGCGGTATACAATAACAACCTGCCCTGGAGGGACGTGTGAACAAACATGCTTCCGAGCATTAGGCGACCTGATAAAACTCTTTCTGCATGTAAAGCACTGGTATATGGTGGAAGTAGCTTTATGCATAGCAATCCAGTGGTCCAGGTAGCTACCATATATATGGTACCACAGCCCAGAACACATATCCACAGTGCATTTCATTCCTACAAGCAGCCAAGAGGGACGATCAATATCGAGGGCCCGTATGTCCTGTGGATCGGCATTAATCTCCATGGTAATACTGAAAACAAAACACAGAAAATATATTCTGTGCAATAAAACAGAACAATCTACAGGGAAGCAAAGAAAACAAAACAACATACTACCAAATAGAACTTATGTTGGAAACAGCTTATTCTCCTCATTTGGATGCTGTGTCCAATGGAATAAATCTAAACTATATACAATTCCTACGGGGAATATTTGTCCCTTGGTCGAACAACACGCCCCAATCTAGTTCTAACCAACAGTGCTTTAAATCCCTGCCCCCTTGAAGTTGACATATCCATGTCATCCAAATAGGTCCTGTCATTCAAACACCAACTGAGCTAAATCCTGCTTTTGGTCAACCAAAAGTTCATGGGAACAGTTATCCACCAATACTTTCAAATGCGGAGGTAAAACTTTGTGATCTAGATTTTACTCCAAATCCTCTCTACAATTGATCAATTTCTCAACAGCACCAACTGTACCTTGTACTGATGAACTACTCAAGGTAATACCTTTGTTGCTGAGATTCAAGACCGATACAACAACCTTTTCCTTGTGAGGCTGAACTAAACTTCTTGCCACACAAAGGCCTTTACCATGTAAATGATCCGTCGGCTCAATCATTCCACTCTAAATGACCATCTAGCTTGCATTCAATAAACCTTTCAGACCCTTCTGGAATAATCACTGTGTCTGCAATCCTAATTCATGAACAATTGTATGTCTTCCATCTATGCAACCTGAGTGTATCTTCTGATGTCTTGAGGACCTTACACCTGATCCTAATTTCACCATCAAATTTCTCAAGGAATTCCATGCCAACTATTCTACCCAAATGACCCAGGTCTGCAACAAACTCTTGTACAAATCGTGTACTACCAACTTCAAATTCAACTGTTGCACAACCATGAACATCTACTAAGCTACCGTAGGCAGTAAAGAAATCCTTATGAACCTTTTCAAGAGGTACATCTTCAAGTCCTAATCTCAGAAAATCTTTGTATGATAACAGTTAAACAGGTGATCCAGTATCCAACAACAGGTTGCAAGTTCCCATGTTCATTTGGACATCAAAATACAAACAACACTTATTAATGATATCAGGATGCGAGGTGACTTGTTCATGAGAAACAGAACTAGACATACTCGCAGAAGTATCATGGTGTAACATTTATACTAAGTTATCCTATAATAATTAGATCCACATCAAGTGCTTTTATGAGTTATCATGGTGTAAAATTTATACATCATTTCATATAATTATAGTTTAGCAAGTTATCATGGTGTAATATTTATACATCATTTCATATAATTATAGTTTAGCAAGTAATACTTATCAGGTAAAATGCATATATAAAATATCAGTAGTTTCAGTTATAGCTTTTTAGATAGATGCTAGCCTAAGGTAATGGGAGCGCATCTCCTAGACATACCATTCAATAAGACAAGAGTTATGTCTACATAGTTTACTGACTGACTGATATAGGCGATTTAACGTGCGCTTTTCGACTGTAGCGTATTTCACACACGGGCCTGGCCGGACCATTTAGTGTATTCCGAAAGGGTGAAAGTGGTGTGTGCAACCCAAGAGGGGGCTTTTAGGGGTTGCTTATATTGAATTTTTGGAATTTTTAAATTTGGATTAAATGCTGAGGTGGGTGGAGGAGGGAACAAAGGGAGCCGGGTGAGGTGGGTGTTTGTATGTTTATTGGATTTTTGATTGGTAGATTAATGAGTTTTTGGATGCGCTTAATTAGATCTGTTTTGATTAGGAATTTGCCTAGGGCCTTGAAGTTTTCTAGTTTATTTTGAGGGTTTAGTATTTCATCTAGAGTAGGAACCTTATATAGATTGAGGGTGTTTTGTAGTGCGTGTTCTGTGGTTTCGGGGTGTTTGCAGTGGGGGCAGTTGCCTGTGGTATGTCTTAAGTTTTTTTAGGTGGTTATTTAGGTTAGTGTCCTGTTTGGAGTTTTGTAATTAATCTGTCAATATTTTTAGAGGGGTGTAGGATTTTAGGTTTGGCTAGTGGTTTTCTAAGCACCTTTTTGATTTGGCTATTTGAGTTTTGATATTGATTATGACATTTTTTGGTTATTTTTCGTTTGTTTACACTTTCAATTTCTGATTTTGAGATTGGTAGGTTTAGGCTTATTTCTGGTATTTTGAGAGATAATTTAGCTGCTTTATCGGCGCTTTGGTTGCCGTAAATTCCTACGTGGGCGGGGATCCACAAGAAGGTTATTTGTTTGCCTGCTTTTGTTTGGTCGTTGGAGCTTTTAAGTATTTGGTTTATTAATTTAGGTCGTTTTTTGGTATTTTTGTTTTGGAGGGCTTGTAGTCCACTAAGGGAGTCGGTGAGAATTAGGATTTTATTGTTGTTTTTAGATTGTTGGTTATGCAGGGCTGAGGCCATGCCCATAAGTTCGGCCATGAATATAGATTGGTTCTTAGGGAGTCGGTAAGATTGTGTGGATATAACTGGTTGTGTGGTATGGACTCCGAAACCTGTGTGCTTGGAGATCGGGTCTGAAGATCCGTCAGTGTATATGTGACACCAATTTGACCAATTTTCGTGTATGTATGCAAGTGTGGTGGTTTTAGCTATGTTTGGGTCGGTTTGCTTATTTATTTGGTTAGCTAGTGTTGTGTCAATTTTGGGTATTTTGAGTTTAGGGGTGAAGATATTTGATTTTTTGCAGTTTTGTTTAAGATTTTGAGTTTGGTGTTCATTGAGGTAGTTAGTTATTCTTTGGGATATTGGGGTGAGTAAGGGGTGTTTGCGAGCTAGAGCTTGGTTTCTTGGGCTAATGTTTTGGTTAATGAAGTTTTGGACGAGAGGGTTTGTTTGAGACGTGGCCCAGAAATTAAGGCTTAGATGTTCCCTGCGTAGATTTAGTGGCATTTCCCCTATAAGGGCCTGAAGTGAGGTGTAGGACGTGCCATGTTGGATGTGTGTAATTAGTTTAAGGGCTTCGTATTGTATTGAGTCAAGTTTTTTAGTTAGAGAGTCATTTAGGGTATTGTATATTGCGCAGCCGTAGTTTAGTTTTGATCTAATTAGTGCTGTATAGATTGAGAGGAGGGTATCTTTGGAGGCTCCCCAGTTAGAGCCGGTGAGACATCTTAGTGTGTTAAGGTCTTTGCTGCATCTAGTTTTTAGGTTTTGAACGTGAGCCTCCCAGGTGAGGTGTTCATCGAGTTTAATATATTTGAAGCTTTTAGATAAATGCTAGCCTAAGGTGTCAAGATCCCATCTCCCAGACAAAAGATATGTCTACATAGTCTAATAGATTACCTTGAACTATTTTATTTAAGTAAATCTGTCATCACCTATATTAGAATAACATTCAGCAATTTCTTCAATTTAGACTCATTAAGGATTACCCCCCATACAAGCTCGTCTATAGTGCATTAAGGATTAGCCCAAACACAAGCTCATCTTTAGTGACACCATAATCTCTTTCAAAGCATCCAGTAAATATGTCAGCAAGATTAGTGCCAGTCCAACAGGATTAGCAGGATTAAGTATTCCCCTCTGTCTAGCCATTCATTTAGCATAGGGCACAACCCATCGTGTATCAACCAATCATATTCAATTTAATTATTCTAATTTTTGTTAGATACATACAGAAACCACATGTTACGGCAGTGAAGGGGTTTGACTCTCTTACCAAGCAGACCTCTCTCCCACAGCCCAGGGGGTTGTACCGACTCTCTGTGGCACCCTCAGCTATTTTCTAAGTAATTGTAAATTGTTCATTGTTAATTGTTCTTGTAAATAAAACTGTGATTAGTCTCCTGTGACTCTGGCTCTTTGCTGACTAATTCCCCTAAGAAATCCAGCACGCCATTTGGACGGTTTTGTTCACCCATAACAGTCCATGATAGAAGACTGAAGATGTCTCCACATGAGTAGTATAGATGATGGGGGTTATGGCTCACTTCCACTGGAGCCAGATTTATATACCTACCGCTACTACAGATGGAATTTTTTATGTCAAAACGCTGATGCGATTCAACGATCGTCATGACATTAAACTAAATTGTAATGAAAATATTCTCTATTATTTTTACTCATACGTATAGCATTATTTTTAACAAAGTGATATTCAACATTTTTACTAAGTTCTTCATTCATTTTACTAGGAGACCAGACTATATACTCTTCTTGGTAATTGGAAAGAAACAATTGATGACCTTATTTGGTTGGTTTGACATCACTGATAAATACCCTGTGGTAATTCTTTGCATTTGATAATTTTGTCCCTGAGCATAAATGCTTCGATAGCTTTTTTCGAGTTCTTCCTTTGTTGGTTTGTAATTCTCCATTATTATATACTTATGTAAGCATTCGTTTAAATGAATGTATGATTTTTTATGCGGTCTGATCTAATGATAGGAAGCAATATATATTTAATCTCCAACAAGTTCTTTGGTTTTTGCACGGAATAATTGACGTGCTGGTTGTCTCCCCTGTTCTATGAACTTTTTTTTCTCGTCTTCGCTAATACCACTGGTCTTACGAGAATTTGACCGAATCTCCTGCTTCATTGCGTTGTATTTGGTGAGTTCTGACAACACCAAACGAAACTCCTCCTCTTATATCTTACAATCAGCCATTGCTGTTGAAATATGGTCCTCAATGCTGTTCAACTTTGCTTCTGCGAGTATCCGAATATTATCATGCTTCAATGCTTTCTTTTGCAACTTACGAGAAATAAATTTGATCGCTATTCCTGCCAGTCCAGAGACTCCAGTGGCTGTTTCCATACCAAGTACGATAGGCGCCGCGATTATAGTTGATAATAAACCAACACTGGCTACACCAAGTCCCATGCCAGCCGTTACAAGCGCGGTGTCAATTCCGTCGAGAGCATTCAAGGCTCTGTGATACTTTTTATACAATCCAAGTCTCAACTCCCTCTCCACTATTCGATGTTTTATGTCGCTTATTTGATGTAATCGAAATCCATCAAAGGTATCAATTTTTTCAGATGCTTCATCGAGCGCTGGATATAAACTCATAGTTCATATTATTATATCATATAATAGTCTTTAATTGGTCTTGCTTCAATGTTTTGAGAGTATACATCAACCTTATTAAATGTATATTATACGGCATAAATATCTTAGTAAGAGAAATGCTAATACTATTAATAATTTGGACCCCCTCAAGGGTTGCAATGGGTCATGCTCCCATATAAATAATACTGCCATGTTGACATTGGTGTTTCTTAAGCCATTTAATCGATAGACCTGGTAATATTTCAAAGGCATCTACCGGTGCATCTCCAAACAAGACTTCAACAAGCATGAAATACTCACATCCCCCGCCAATATGACATGTCGGGCATGTGCAATGCATTAGCTCCCGTGAACTATGTTCACTGGGCCTTTTTGTAAATGGCCTAATTGCTGCACTAAAAAAAAGTTATTACTGGTGTTGTTTTTCCATCTGCAGTTTATGATAGAATATGTTACTGAATTTGTAATGAGTAAGGATGAGACATATGGATGAACAACTTCTTAGGAGCGATGGTTTCGGTGTAGGTTCTAACACCATTATCAAGCAAGTACAGAGTATGGTTGACCAGAATATATATTATTTATACAGTTGAGTAGGTTTAAGATCAGTTACAGTGTTGTATTTGTTATGAGTTGTGTTTCTGTATGAAGATAGTCACTGAATGCAACAACCGTGTCCATGACACTTTTGGAGGGACATACACTCAAGCAATGCAGAACTTACCAACAAGAAAGGAAATGTATTCAATACTGTGAGATGACACTATGTGCCAAGTTTGATGAAGAAATATAGTATGTTTTTTAAGATCTGCTCCGGAAACGAGGACTACCGCCATTTTCAGTCTAAATCTTAAGTCGTTGCCATGGAAACTAAAAAAATAACTTTTTAAAAAAATCCCAAACTATCAAAAGGCACCAGTTCACCACTAGACCTATCAATGCCCCAAGTTTGATGAAGAAATATAGTACGGTTTTCAAGATCTGCTCGAGAAACAAGGACTACCGCCATTTTCAGTTTAAATCAAAGTCGTTTCCATGGAAACTCAAAAAAAATTATTTTTTTTTAATCCCAAACTATCAAAAGGCACCATTTCACCACTAGATCTATCTATGTGCCAAGTTTGGTGAAGAAATATGGTACGTTTTTCAAGATCTGCTCCGGAAACAAAATGTGACGGACGTCCGGAAGGACGGACGGACGGCCGGCCGGACGGACAGTCAGCACCCATTCCTATATCCCCCTTCCACTTCGTGATGGGGGATAATAATAATTGTAGAAAGATCAGGTATGGCATTCAAGTTCTTTTTTATATCATTGAATTCAGTAACCAAATTTAAACTAACATTTTTTTATGCCGGACGACTCAATAACATATGACCTGGGTTTTCTGGCAGGGGGGAGACTAACACACTTTTTTGTTTTGAGGGGATATAAGCCCCGACAACCATCCCACTATTTATTATCTTAGATAAATTATGTGCCTTACCCATCATCACATATGGTGGGGTAATGACGACATTCAGTAGCCACTCAATTTTTCCTTCGATCATAGTCCATTTATTATCATCGTTGCGAGTAAGAAGTACGAAGTGTTTTTATGGAGTCTACTAACGTCGACATTGCTTAAATCTCCTAGATTAACTGGGAATGCAACTTCTTTCCGCTTGTATACATTATCTTGTAAGTGTAAAGCGTATCACTTACCATCGATACCAGGTTTACCGAATCCTTCTGTGTCTCCAAGATCGGAGAGCGCAATTGTATTACATTGTCTAAGGTTATGCGCTCCAGGGCCCAATGAATCAACCATTATTTATAATATGGAGCGTTACACTCTAGTATCCTATATGTACAGGTTGATGTTTTACATCCAATACAAAAATTTTGAGATTTGAAATAATACCCCGCTTTAACTTTTTATATTGAAATGATGAGAAAGATTCCGTTCTACCGCTATTATATTTTTCATCTTTGACTGGAATAGCTCTCAACAGAGTTGAAGGACTTTCGAGTTGGATATTATCCGTCGTACTGATCTGATCAAGATGGATGCACAACTTTTTATAGGGAACTAAATCAGGCAATTTAGTTCCATGCACTGTTTTGTTGGGTAGGATTATTGTTTTTCCTCTAAAAAATCCAAGTGTATCTGATACGGGAGAAGATTTACAACCTTTTCTCGGGCGCTTAAAATCAGCAGCCCATTCGACTCATTTTGTGTGAGACTATGTCCAAAATGTTTAAAAATTTCATCATTGAGTGAGCATACGCTGTAACAGCCATCAGATATAGTGCGCCAGTCTACACCTAGTATTAACTCATTATTACTTCTCGCAGCACTTATATTGGTCCACCGGGGCTAATATGTTACATCGCATAGAGCGACTTCAAGTTGACCAGCCGAGTTATCGATAGCGTGAAGCAGTTGGCCATTTGTTATTCCTGGGAGTGTGACATACATATTAAATATACAAAGATATTATATCATAACTTAAATATGAAATCAACTTACATTACTAATCAATCGATTTTTAGTAAGTGCCTCTGGTGCTATTTTTTTTGTTAAATTCCGATATCTTTGAAAAATACAGGGTCACGGTAACTAGCAATAAAATGGTGCACGATTGGTTCCCCAATCCAATGCAATTTTGGCAGAACCAGTTAAACTTTGCCATATGGTGTGCTACAACAGGATGTGGTGTATCTCTTAATGCCCCAGGATTTGAACTAAATAAGTCTGTTTTATTATATCACGTGTACTATCAGATTAGACGTATACTTAAAGAAATTAGTGGCCCCTTACCACAGGATCGAGCATGGAATGCATCAAATAATCCATACAATAGGTTCGTGTATGAGCATATTTGTCAGGAATTTAATATTTCTACGAGTAAAGATTGGCGTCTGCATGGAGTTAACCATAGTCTAGGTGCACACTGTTAAAGAAGTAAGCGATGATTTACTGAAAAGAGGTCGGCTTCTTCCGAGCTTTGCTCTCCACTCTTTTACACCATTTTTATCACTAGGCGGTGTACCACCTCCTGTACCACCACCACCGCTTAATGCGAGACTCGAAGTCGATATAATAAATCCCAATGCGGTTAAAATACTGGCAATGGTTATCCCCTGTTCTCTGAACAATGTTTTAATTTTATCGGCCAGTGTAGTATCATCGTTGAGGACTTGATCGATAGCTTCTCGAATTCGACTGATTTGTGAACGAAGTGCCTTTCTATTACTGGAAGCCGCTTCAAGGCGGGCCGATCTTTCATCTTCTAAGTTATGCAATCTTTCAGCAACGCTGCATCTACTGAATTCATCACCCCCCTGTTCAAGTTTTGTTTTCTCATAAGCTATATGCTTGTCGACTTCGGATAGCTTGGCTATATTATTGATGAGTTCTCCCCGCATTGTTTGCGTTGCCTTGTCAAGACCTCGTAATTCCCTAAAACTGAACTCTGAGGAAGGTACCTGTAACGTGGAATTATCGTAGTAGGTATCCAAGATTTCTCGGAGATGTCCGAGGCCAGCTTCGAGCTTTCTTCCAAATTATCTTTATCTATTGTACCGAGTTCAGTACGCACAGTCTGAAGTACCTTAGTAGTCTTCGCAGAAAGTTTTTCTCGTGAGTAGTCTACAAAACCTAATTCATTACTAACAATGTTGATGCAGTGTTTACTAGCTATCGTAGACAAGGCTAGGGGCTTACGAGTATGAGAATTCATAAGATCAATATCTGGAGAGCCACGCAGTCGCAATATTCCTTTACTATCTATCGTAAACTTTGAATAGTCACGACCAATAGGAGTTTCTCTTAAGGCATCGTAATAATCATTTATGGCTGGCTTCAAAAGTTCATCATTAAGATTCATAAAACTGGTTTCAACAGTACCCTCTTCATTTGTACTCGGGTTATCAAAGCTATCTAGATTAAATCATCCATTTTTATATTTAACATAAGTAAACATAATTTTAATATAACAAAGTCTTCGCAATACGGACGCAAGTTAAATCCACAACGTAGACTTCGGGATCCATTAGAGGTCAAAGCAATTTGCCAGTCTGTAACTATAACTAATAACCCGAGTACCATTCATCAGAATCAAACGCTTCTGGTTCGCTTTCCTAATCTAGGCCCTCACGATGTGTTAGTTGCGGGATCTGTCCGACTAGCATTTACAATTAGTTTGAATTCTACAGATGCTAACAGAGAGATCGTTCAAAACATAGGTTGTGCGATTAAGAAAATTGCGATTAAAATTAGTGGTAACAAAGTTTTGAGTATCGATGATAGCGATGTATATTTCTGTTACATGGATCTCTGGAGAACGGATAAAGAGCGGGAAAACTTACAGTACCAGGGTATTAGTAATCGGAACACATTGAGACTGCATGTGGGTGCTGATAATGGTGATAATACCGTCGTAAAAGATCTCGCTGTTGCTGATGCATTAGGTAACCGATTCTATATTCCGCTAGACTTTGATTTACTAGATAGTCACATGCCCTTCTATCAAGCATCACTAGGCGATAGGTTAGAATACGAACACACTTTTAATGACTACGGTAGAGTAATCAGAGCTGCTGAAGATGCTAGCTATGCCATTGACAATATCTTACTGGAGTATGATATGGTAACAGATCCTCAATTAGCCAGACAAATTCATAACCAGTATCCCGGAAGTTTAGCCATTTTGTACGATCGCGTGCTTCAACATCAAAAGATCACCAGGAACAAAAGAGATACGACGAGGAATTTTAATCTAAACTTCCCCACAAGATCATTGAAGGGTATTTTAATATTGTTCGAGGACCCTTCTGAAGCATTTGCAAGAGATACCGAGGCCTTCTACAACCCCAAGATTACAAAAGTAGAATTGACTATCGAGGGCGTGCCTAATCAACTACATGTATATAGTCAAGGAATGCTGGCATATCAACAGTGGGATGAGATTAAAAACCTCCCTTCTATAAAACAAAGCCCAGAAGTTAACACGGTCGCAAAAGATCTGTCTCTCGGGGGTGTATCGATGGCTGAATTCCTTACCACGAAGTATGCGCTGTGGCTCGACATGCAAACCACGGACGATGACCAACTACACGGTAGTGGGCGGAGAATAGAAAATGCTAGCGAGGGTGTTACTATACAGATAACGATGCTCCAGGAATCTGATGGTAAATTAAATATATATTTGTACGTTATTATGGGCGCTCAACTTAATATACAAAATGGAAGATTCGTGCAAGCGATCTATTAATAATCTTTTACCTAAAGAACCACACTGAGCTATCATCTGCGGGCAAACGGGTTGTGGAAAAACAGCTTTTGTTCTAGATATTTTACAAAGTCATTATCGGTGATGTTTTCGACTATAAACGTCAATAAAACATACCCTTCGAGAGATTTGGTAATGAAGGATCCCCGGGTGCACAGAGTTGATCTGGCTGATCGTTTACAAGACTGTTTACGAGTATGTCATGAAAAATACAAAGGAGAATCAACCCTTTTCATAATAGACGACTGCAGCGCGAGTAAAGAACTTACCAAAACGAAAGATATGCTTTAGCATTCTCCGGTCGGCATATGGAACATAGCGTTTGGGTACTTACTCAAAAATACAACTCTGTCCTGAAAGATCTCAGAGAGCAGACCAAATATGAAGCCCTGTTTCATTGCAAAGACTGAGATTCATTCTAGGAATGTTTACGCGAAAATGATGTTATTTATACCAAGCCCGAACAAGATAAAGTCAGAAAACTGTTAGCAGAAACGAGGCATTGTAAACTTGTATTAAAAACCAATCAACCAGCTGCTTATGCAATTGCTTAGCAAACATAGAAAATTTAGCAACTGCTGAGCAAAATTATAGCAACTGCTAAGCAAAATTATAGCAAATTTTAGCAAATATAGCGCAAATATAGAAAAAAAATATAGAAAAAAAAGCAAAAATATAGAATTTTGGTGCAGAATGGAGAGATTAGATTTTATTAATGATGAACTGCGTAAACAAGGACATTCAATTCAAACTTTTAAGGATGTTGAATCTGCCATGCACGAATACTACCTCATTTTTGGAAAGACACTTGACCCAATGCCGAGGCCTACGCTCTCTCAGTTTTATACACCAACAGAGGCTCAGAAAGACCGTGAGATAGCATTTATAGTGTTTGGGTTGTCTGCAGTTGCTATTTATAGCTACTCAATTATGCATAAGCCATGACCTATCAACACACCATGTCAGGCTGAGTTATATCAGCTAGCTATGTGCGCTGACTGGCCAAGCTATAAATGGATCTGGCTGGTCGAGAGACTCCATATGTGCTTTTCATTTAGACAGATGATATGATAGGTGTATAATCATGAATCTGTGGAGATATACACTCATGGGGAAGCCAATTCAATGTCAGAAACCATGCGTTGGTGTATATTGTGGTACTCACACTTTTTACATCAGACAAGGAAATGTAAATTATATGTGTTCTGTATGTGGGATAGGTGTCAGATGTCGTTATTGTTTATGTAAGAAACACGGTGCTGATAGGGTTAGGAAGCAAATTATTTACGCTAGGAAGAGAGATTACATCAACGAGAGGAATAGGTTGGGGAGAATAAGATATATGAAAATCTAACCATTTAGACAAGTGTCTTATTTTGTATATATACCACAATGGTTTTCGTCAGTTGAAAGCTTTGGCAAAACAACATGGTCTACGTGGTTATTCTCGAATGAGAAAAAGCTGAATTGATCGATCTACTCGGTTTGGAATACAACAAACCCCAGACTGTTCGAGAACTCAAATATCTAAGAGGTTGGAAGATGGATATTTATTCCAACATGGATGTTAATGATGTTAAGCCCATAGTATCGAGCAATATTAACGAGGAGTTAGATGATTTAAATAGTATAAAATACCAGCTGACGGTTAAAATGTCATTGAGTAAAAATGACATCGAATATACTGAACCTTATTTCTGAGGCAAGCAAGAAGTTATAACCGAATCTGATACTATAAACGCATCATTAGATACATCAATTCAGAGGATACAAGAAACTTTAGAATGCTGGACTAATAGAGGTTGGGTTTGGGGTGTGGATAAAAACGATAGTTTATATTTAGATATAGCAATATATATGCCTATCAAAAGGTGGATCTTATATAGAATAACCCCTGTATTATAAAAAAGAAAAAAGCCATAATTAAGTAAAAAATAAAGGCGATGACTGTTTCAGAATAACGATAAGATCTGCATTGTTCCCCGTAGACAAAAATCCGGATAGACCTTCTGGTATCCCCAAAAGGATGGACTCAACTTTGATGGTATAGACGAACCTACACCAATCTCACAAATTGAAAATAAGGTGGAAAAGCAAAATAATTTAGCTATAAATGTTTTCGGACATTCTTCTGATGGAATTGTTGTACACAGGATAAGCTCCGCTCCGGAACATATTCCCAGAATCAATTCATTTCTGATCGAAAAAGATGGTAAATATCATTATACATGGATAAAGAGTTTAAGCAGACTATTATACGATCAAACAACCCAGAAAGAAAAGAAATATTTCTGCGAAAGATGTCTGCATGGGTACAGCAGACAGGATCTATTAGAAGGGCATAAAGAAGAGTGTAGAGGTGTTGGACATACTGCTATCAGGATCGATATGCCTAAAGATGGAGAAAATATACTAAAATTTGAACATTATTGTAATCAAATGGCAGTACCGTACATAATTTACACTGACTTCGAAGCACTTATCAAACCTATAGAAAATACCGAACACATTACTGAATGCAGTTTTACATACAAAACTCAAGAACATATTCCTTGTGGGTTTGGATATATAGTTGTAAGGTATGATGGGAAAACAAACCCACCCGTGATTTATAGAGGCCCTGATGCAGCCGGAAAGTACCTAGAATACATACAAAAAGAGGAGAGAATAATCAGGGTAAAATTATCGCATAAAAAACCCATGACGAGGGGTGATTGGAGGGCCTATAATAAGTCAACAATTTGTCATACATTTGTATAAACCCCTGAAAGGGGATTCCGTAAGATCATTGTCACGTCACGGGTAATTGTCGGGGAGCCGCGCATAACGAGTGTAACTTGAAACTAAAAATGAATTCTCAAACAATACCCATCCCAGTTGTGTTTCATAACCTTATAGGATATGATTCTTATCTCATCATGCAAGCTATCTCAAAGACCCGACGGTGGTTTAATGTGCATTCCTTACAATATGGGAAAATACATATCGTTCTCGTTGACTAAAACTATACATTATACAGACAAGGATGGGAAAGCCAGAACAAAGCAAAGTAATGGACTTAGATTCATAGACTCCGTACAGTTTCTGTTATCTTCCCTGGACAATTTAGCTAATGCGAACAATCCCGATGACTTTGCAATAACAAATCAATATACTGATCATGATCGGTTAACACGCCATTTGTTGTTTGCTCTTGAATCATTCTATAGTAACTTAACAGAATCTAAAATAACCGATGCCGATTATGAACACGCTCTGACGGCGTGGGATAAATTAGGTTGTAAGAATTTGGCGATTATCACGATCTGTACTTAAAAAACGATGTACTGTTACTCGCCGATATATTCAAGATATTTAGAAAGACATGTTTAAAACAATACGGCTTGGACCCGACATGGTACTATTCCAGTCCCGGACTATCATGGGATGCATTGTCAAAGAAGACCGGTGTGGAACTAAAATTATGCACTGATTACGATATGCACTTGTTTATTTAGAAAGGATTAAAAGGTGGTATATCGATGGTAGCGAAAAGGTATTCTAAGGCTAATAATAAATTAGTGGAAGGATATGATCCGAGTAAACCCGATACGCACATATTACATCTAGATGCCAACAATTTGTACGGATGGGCTATGAGTCAACTTTTACCAACAAGTGGTTTTGAGTGGGTCGATATGAATGATATCCAAGTGAATGATATCCCCTCAGATTCCGATAAAGGGTACATACTAGAAGTTGACTTGGAATATCCAAATTCGTTATATAAAGATCATAACAGTTATCCGCTAGCTCCCGAAAGTTTTTGGTGAATAAAGATTGGATGTCAGAATATCAACACTCCTTGATGGGTAATACTAGGTTAGCTAACGTAGAAAAAGTCGTACCAAATTTGATGGATAAGACAAAATATATAGTTAACTACAGAAATCTCCAGATATATCTATCGTTAGGTATGAAACTAAAGAAAATACACATAGTTCTAAAGTTTGATCAAAGCCCTTGGATGAAGCTCTATATAAGGCTGAACACAGATTAAAGAAAGATAGCTACCAGCGATTTCGAAAAGAATCTATATAAGCTCATGAATAACTATGGAGAATCTAAGGAAGCATGTTGATGTTAAATTGGTCAGATCTAATGAGGAAGAAAGACTCAGGAAACTTATAGCCAGTCCGGCTTTTAACAGAAGCAAGATATTCGATAACGACTTAGCTGCGCTACATATGCAGAAGAGTAATATAAAATTCAACCGGCCAGTGTATGTTGGTATGAGTATTCTTGACTTGTCAAAACACTTAATGTATGACTTTTATTACAACGAACTTAAGAAGCAATATGGTGATAGATGCGAGGTGTTATATACCGACACAGATTCTTTGTTGATGGAAATACAAACTGAGGATGTGTTTAAAGATATGACAGAATAAAATAGATATGTACGACACGAGCGATTACCCAAAAGATAATCCACTGCACAGCGAAGTAAATAAAAGGTGTTAGGTAAGATGAAGGATGAATGTGCTGGGACCCCTATAGCGGAGTATGTCGGATTAAGACTTAAGTAGTCTATAAAGAAGTCCGATAATGGGGAGATAAGAAAAGCTAAGGGTGTTAAGAAGAGTAGTATAGGTAATGGGGGTTCTGGCTCACTTCCACTGGAGCCGGATTCATATACCTATACTGCTACTACAGGTAGCATTTTTTATGTGTAAATGACTATGCGATTCAACGATAGTCATAAGATTCAGTTAAATTGACCACCACCTGGAGTCTATGATATAAATTTTTATAGGTAACGGGGGTTCTGGATCACTTCCACTGGAGCTGGATTCATATACCTATACTGCTACTACAGATGGAATTTTTTATGCCAAAATGATTATGCGATTCAATGATAGTCATGAGATTAAACTAAATTGACTACAGCTCACCAATACCTGGGGCCAATCATTGCTTTAGATGAGTCTAAATGGTAATAAAAATATTCTTCATTATTTTTATCGATAAAGCGATATTCAACATTTTTATTAAGTTCTTCGTTCATTTTACTAGGAGACCAGACTATATAACTACACTCTTTTTGTAAATTGATAAGAAACAATTGATTACCGTATTTGGTTGGCTTGACATCACTGATATAATAAAACCCTTGTGGTAATTCTCTCCATTTAATAGTTTTTTCCATTATTATATATTTATGTAAGCATTTGTCTAAATGTAATCACACGATAGTAAGCAATTTATTTTTAATCTCCAACCAGTTCTTTGGTTTTGGCACGGAATAATTGACGCGCTTGTTGCCTCCCCTGTTCTATGAACTTTTTTATATCGTCTTCGCTAATACCATTGGTCTTACAAGATTTTGATCGAATCTCCTGCTTCATTTCGTTGTATTTGGTGAGTTCCGACAGCACTAAACGAAACTCATCCTCGGATATCTTACAATCAGCCATTGCCGTCGAAATATGATCCTCAATGCTGTTCAACTTTGCTTCGGCGAGTATCCGAATACTATCGTGTTTTAATTCTTTCTTTTGCAACCTACGAGAAATGAATTTTATCGCTATTCCTGCCAGTCCCGAGACTCCGGCGGTTATTTCCATGCCGAGCACGATAGGCGCGGCGATTATAGTTGATAGTAAACCGACACCGGCTACACCGAGTCCCATGCCAGCTACTACAAGAGCCGTGTCAACTCCGTCCAGAGCATTCACGGCTCTGCGATACTTTTTATACAATCCAAGTCTCAACTCCCTATCCTTTTCTATTCGATGTTTTATGTCGCTTATTTGATGTAATCGAAATCCATCAACAGTTTCCATCTTTTCATCGAGCGCTGGATATAAACTCATAGTGTATATTACGAATATATAATAGTCTTTAATTGGTCTTGCTTAAATGTTTTGAGAGTATACATCAACCTTATCAAATGTATATTATACGGCAAGAATATCTTAGAAAGAGAAATTCTGTCACTTTTAATAATTTGAACCCCCTCGAGGGTTGTAACGGGTGATGCTCCAACATGAATAATACTGCAACATTGACGCTCGTGTTTCTTGAGCCATTTAATCGATAGACCTGGTAATATTTCGAAGGCATCTACCGGTGCATCTCCGAACAAGATTTCAATAATAAGCGTAGAAATATTAGGTATTGCACTCAAGTTCTGTTTAATATCATCGAATTCCGTATCCAAATTTAAACTAATATTTTGGATTGCCGGACGACTATATAACATATGACCTGGTTTTTCTGGCTAACACACTTTTTCGTTTTGACGGGATATAGGCCGCGAGTACGATGACACTATTTATTATCTTAGTTAAATTATGTCCCTTACCCATCATCGCATAAGGTGGGGTAATGACGATATTCAGTAGCCACTTGATGTTTGCTTCTACCATAGTCCATTTATTCTCACTGTTGTAAATAATATTGTACGGAGTGGTTTTAAGGAGTCTACTAACGTCGACATCGCTTAAATCTTCAAGATTACCCGTGAATGTAACTTCTTTCCGCTTGTATACATTATCGTGTAAGTGTAAAGCGTATAACTTACCATTGGTACCGGGTTTACCGAATCCTTCCGTGTCTCCGAGATCGGAAAGCGCAATTGTATTACATTGTCTTATCGTTCCAGGGCCTGATGCATCAACCATTATTTATAATATGGAGTGTTACACTTAAGTATCCTATATGTACAGGTTGGTGTTTTACATCTAATACAGAAATTTTGAGGTCTGAAATAATACCACGCTTCAATTTTTTATATTGTAATAACGAGAAAGATTCCGTTCTACCGCTATTGTATTTTTCATCTTTCACTGGAACACTTCTGAGTAGAGTTGAAGGACTTTCTTGTTGAATATTATCCGTCGTACTTATTTCATCAAGATGGATGCACAACTCTTTATAGGGAACTAAATCGGGTAAATTGAGTCCCTGATCTGATGTCTTGATTACTGTTATTTCTCCTCCCCATCCAAGTGTGTATGCTAAGTTCCTGTAAAGCTTTACATCCTTTTTTCCAGAGTTTAAAATCAGTAACCCATTTGACTCATTTTGTGTTAGACTAATTCCATTAGGCTTAAAAAATTCATCATTGAGTGAGCATACGCTGTAATACCCATCAGGTATAATGTATTTTTGACCATTTATTTCTGTCTCATTATTATAACCTCTCGTAGCATTTATATTGGTCCACCGTGGGTAATACGTTACATCGCATAGAGCTACTTCGAGTTGTCCATCCGAGTTATCGATAGTACGAAGCAGTTGAATAGACTGACTATTTGTTATTCCCAGGAGTGTAACATACATATCAAATATACAATGATACTATATCATAACTTAAATATGGAATCAACCATTATTTATAATATGGAGTGTTACACTTAAGTATCCTATATGTACAGGTCGGTGTTTTACATCTAATACAGAAATTTTGAGGTCTGAAATAATACCACGCTTCAATTTTCTATATTGTAATAACGAGAAAGATTCCGTTCTACCACTATTATATTTTTCATCTTTCACTGGAACACTTCTGAGCAGAGTTGAAGGAGTTCTAGTTGAATATTATCCGTCGTGCTTATTTGATCAAGATGAATGAACAAATCTTTATAGGGAACTAAATCAGGTAAGTCGTTAATCCATGCATACACTTTTGAGCCGCGTGGTAATGTTATTGCCCGATTAAATCCAAGTGTGTATGCTAAGTTCTCACCAATAAGTATATTTGATCCTTCATTGTAGATTTTCACTGCCCCATTTGACTCATTTTGTGTGAGACTTATTCCAATAGGAATATAAAATTCCTCATTAAAAAATTCATCATTGAGTGAGCTTATGCTGTAATACCCATCAGGTATAGTAATAATTCTATTAATTCTATTTTGGTCATCTATTACAAATATCTCATTATTTCCTCTCGCAGCACTTATATTGGTCCACCGTTGGTAATACGTTACATCGCATAGAGTGACTTCGAGTTGTCCATCCGAGTTATCGATAGTTTGAAGCAGTTCAATAGACTGGCCATTTGTTATTCCCGGGAGTGTAACATACATATTAAATATACAATGATACTATATCATAACTTAAATATGAAATCGAGATACATTACTAATCAATCGATTATAGTAACTGCCTCTGGTGCTGATTTTTTAGTTAAATTCCCCGATATCTTTGAAAAATACAGAGTCACGGCAACTAGCGATAAAATGGTGCACGATTGGTTTCACAATCCGATGCAATTTTGGCAGAATCAGTTAAACTTTGCCATATGGTGTGCCACAACGGGATGTGGCGTATCTCTTTACGCTCCAGGATTTGAACTGAATAAGTCTGTTATGTCATTTCACGTGTACTATCAGATTAGACGTATACTTAAAGAAATAAGTGCTCCATTACCGCAGGATCGAGCGTGGAATTCCACAAATAATAATTATGATAGGTCCGCGTATGAGCGTATTTGTCAGGAATTTAATGTTTCTACGAGTAAAGATTGGCGTATTAAAGGAGCAAACCATGGTCTAGGTGTTCCTTACACAGAGGAAAATAAATCTGTCAAAGAAGAAAGCGATTATGTATATAAAGTACTTAATAAACTTCCAGTTAATTTTGGTAAGTTGTATAGCACCAGCAAACTTTACGCAAGAATATATGATCATTGGCATAAAACCGGTGATTGGTATAAAGGCTGGGAACTTTATAGTAACGATTGGAGAGGGGATATTATGAGTTTTAAGAGTGGTTTAATTTATATTGTTAAAAAATTTATACAAATGAACGATACCGCAGACGCTTGGAATGAATTTCTTAATGATAAAACGGAAAATAATTTTACTAATCCAGGATTTGTAAGAGTTAATGAATCGATAAGAACTTATGTATGGGCTGTTCTCGGAGCGCAATCTCAAACACGAACGTCCATTATCGGTTCTGGGACGGCGCTCGATGCGCAAAAACAGTTTGTCGCAAACGTGGAGGACGCCATTAATTCGCCAGTTGACATACCATCGTCTATAAAGCGTTTTCAAGATGCATTACAGTACGCTCAATCCAAAGTGGACTTCGTTTATGCACCGGGACTATACATGTCTCCGAGTAATATGGAACTTAAGATCGGTCAAGTGATAGGTTATAATAATAAAATTGTTATCGCTACCGATCAACAAAAACCAGGTATAAATTCAGATATGAACGTCGAATTAATAACGCAAACGATCACGGGCGAAAAGGGAATAGTCAAGCCACAAACACCACATGTTTCACAAACATCTACTGATGCACAAGTGTCACCGCATATTGCGGCTAAAAATCAACAACATATCGATGAAAAAACAGCGCTTGTAGTGGGTGGAGTCTCGGTTGGCTTATTCATGATTTGGTTAAATAGTCTTTAGCGAACTGATTTGGTTAAATAGTTCTTAGCGAATACGTACAACAGCCCTGCAATTGCTACGATCAACCCCCACAAGTTTTGACTAAGCCAAGTGGTGGTCTTAGCTAATAAATTCAATAGCCAGGAAACAACACTCCCTATTATACCGGGAAGTGCGGCCGCGGCTTTCTCAGCTAGCTTTCCCAGTGCTGAACCTAATGCTTTTAAATGCCTTTTTATCCACTCTTTTATACCGTTTTTATCGTTAAGGGGTGATCCGCCTCCACCTGTTAACGAGAGAGTCAAAGTCGATATAATAAATCCCAACGCGGTTAAAATACTGGCAATTGTTATTCCCTGTTCTCTGAACAATGTTTTAATTTTATCGGCCAGTGTAGTATCATCGTTTAGGACTTGATCGATAGTTTCTCGAATACGACTGATTTGCGAACAAAGTGCCTTTCTATTACTGGAAGCCGCTTCGAGGCGGGCCAATCTTTCCTCTTCTAGGTTACGCAATCTTTCAGCAACGCGGCGTCTACTGAACTCATCGCCAGCCTGTTCGAGTTTTGTTTTCTCTTGAGCTATATGTTTGTCGATTTCGGATAGCTTGGCTGTATTATTGATGAGTTCTCCCCGCATAGTTTGCATTGCCTTGTCAAGACCTCGTAATTCCCTAATACTGAACTCTGAATGTGGTACACTGGCCGTGGAATTATCGTAATAGGTATCTAAGATTTCTCCGAGTCCGTTCGAGGCCACCATCGAGGAATCTTCCAAATCATCTGTATTAACGAGTTCTTTCCTCATAGTCTGAAGAGCCTTAGTAGTCTTCGCGGGAAGTTTTGCTCGTCCGTATTCTACAAAACCTAATTTATCACGAACAAACTCGCGGCTATGTTTACCAGCTATAGTAGACAAGGCTAGGGGCTTACGAGTACTATAATGCATAAGATCAATATGCGGAGACTCGCGCACTCGCAATGTTCCTTTACTATCTAGCATAAACTTTGAATAGTCCCGACCTATTGGGATAACATAATTTTTATCTTCTTTTAATGCATCGTAATAATCATCAACGGCTGATTGTAAAAGGGCATCATTTACGGTTGGGTTCATAAAGCTGGTTTCATCAGTACCCTCTTCGATGGTACTAGTATCAGTTATGTTATCAAGATCAAAGTCATTATGTTAAAAATTAGTCATTTTTATATTAAACATAGGGTACATGTTTTCAATATAACAATGTCTTCGCAATACGGACGCAAGTTAAACCCACAACGCAGACTTCGAGATCCATTAGGGGTCAAGGCAATTCGTCAGTCTGTTACTATAACTAATAACCCTAGTACCATCGATCAGAATCAAACGCTTCTGGTTCGCTTTCCTAATCTCGGCGCACACGATGTGTTAGTTCCGGGAACTGTCCGAATAGCATTTACGATTGTTTTGACTTCTGCCGACGTTAACAGGGAACCCGTTCAGAACTTAGGTCGTGCTATCGTTAAGAAAATCGCTATTAAAATTAGCGGTAATGAGGTTTTGAGTATCGATGAAAGCGATGTATACTATTGTTACATGGATCTCTGGAGAACGGATAAAGAGCGGGAAAACTTACAGTACCAAGGTATTTGTAATAAGAACACATTGAGACTGCGCGTAGATGCTTCTAGTGGTGATGGTACTGTCGTAAAAGATCAGGCCGTTGCCGACGCATTAGGTAACCGATTCTATATTCCCCTAGACTTTGAATTACTAGATTCCCACATGCCCTTTTATCAAGCATCCCTAGGCGATAGGTTAGAATACGAACTCACTTTTAACGACTACGGTAGAGTAATCAGAGCTGCTGATGATGCTAGCTATTCCATTGATAATATCTCGCTCGAGTACGATATGATAACGGATCCCGAATTAGCCAGACAAATTCGTAACCAGTATTCGGGAAGTTTAGCCATTTTGTATGATCGCGTGCTGCGACATCGAAAGATCACGAGGGACAAAAAAGATACGATGTGGAATATCAATCTAAACGTCCCCACGAGGTCGTTGTTCGAGGACCCCTCCGATGGGTTTAAAAGAAATACCGAGAAGTTCTACAATCCCAAGATTACAAAAGTAGAATTGACTATCGAGGGCATTCCTAATCAACTATATAGCCAAGGAATGCTAGCGTATCATCGTGGGATGAGATTAAAAAACTTCCTTCTATAAAACGCTCTCCGGAAGTAAACGCGGTCGTGAAAGATCTGTCTCTCGGGAGTGTATCGATGGGTGAATACCTCACCTCGAAGTACGCGCTATGGCTCGACATGCGAACAACGGACGATGACCAACTACACGGCAGTGGGAGGAGAATAGAAAATGCTAGCGAGGGTGTCACCATACAGATAACGAAGCTCCAGGAATCGACTGGTAAATTAAACATATATTTGTACGTGATTATGGATGTGCAACTTAATATACAAAATGGGAGATTCGTGCAAGCAATCTATTGATAATCTTTTACCTAAAGATCCGCACTGCGCTATCATATGCGGGCAAACGGGCTGCGGAAAAACAGCCTTTATTCTGGATATTTTAGAAAGTCATTATCGGGACGTTTTCGATCATATTATTATTCTGTGCCCGACTATAAGCATTAATAAAACATACTTATCGAGAGATTGGGTAATGAATGACGACGGGGTACACAGAGTCGATCCGGGCGATCGTTTACAAGACGTCTCCGAGTATGTCACGAAAAATACAAAGGAGAATCAACCCTTTTCGTAATAGATGACTGCAGCGCGAGTAAAGAATTAACAAAAAAGAAAGATATGCTTTCGTATTTAGCATTTTCCGGACGGCATACTCAACATAGCGTTTGGGTACTTACTCAAAAATACAACTCTGTCCTGAAAGATCTGAGAGAGCAGACCAAATGGGTAGCGCTCTTTCATTGCAAAGATCGAGATTCATTCGAGGAATGTTTACGCAAAAATGATGTCATTTATACCAAGGGTGAACGTGACAAAGTCAGAAAAGTGTTAGCAGCAACGAAGCACTGTAAACTCGTATTAAAAACCGATCAACCAGCTGCTTATGCAATTGCTTAGCAAAATGTAGCAAAAATGTAGCAAAATTGTAGCAAAATGTAGCAAAAATGTAGCAAATTGAACATTAGCGGTTAATATTACATAAAATGTGGTTCGAAATCATCATTCTTTCGCAACAGTTCATTATTACGGGATGTATTGGATACGTCATATTATATTATGTTAGACTTAAATATCTCCTTAGGTATTACATTATGGAATGCGACGAACTCATCGAACAAATGCTCAAAGAATCTGATGTAGATAAATCTTTAGATAAACATAGAGAAAGACTCGCGGCTTTGGTAGCCGGTGGAAAATGTTCCCAATATTTGGGAGAAAATTATACCATCGAAAAAATTGATAACATGACCGATGAAGAAATTAAAAAACTGTACGCGCGTTACGAGTCTAGACTGGGAGCTACCATGACTAAAACTATAGGGTCTTCTATATTACAACTATACACAGTCGTAGCTAGTACGTTTCTCCCCATCCCGGCAGAACATCGCATGTATTTATGCGAATCTCTAGAGAAAGACCCATTCATCGAACACGCTATAAGTTGTGAGTTTTATCATAGATTCGGAATGTTCTTAGCTCCGTTCACCACAGCTTTAATAACGGCTAGGTATTGTCAATTTAAACATACGTGCCCACTTAATAATATAAAGAACGAAGTTCAAATAAATAATGGAGACACAACAGATTGCGGAAACACAATCATAACAGGTGACACCACAACAGACGCAACAGATTGCGGAAACGGAACAGAATGAGGATGTGAATGAGGATGCACCACAAACAAAAAAACAACCCAGAGTTACTAAGAACCCCCAAAAAATAGCTGCAGGAAGAAAGGGAGGGCTGGCGCGCAAAGCAAAATTAATAAATAATTCAAATCCGATTAAAACATGGGCACTAGTAGGAGTTGCTGGTATAGCGGCTGTATGGTTCTTTTATAAGACCGGAGAAGAGAAAACGTCACCCCCGCCGCAACAACAAGTTCAATTAGAGGTTAGTCCTCATATAATGCTATAAGAAGCATGACTACTCCAGTTACAGACGGTAAAATGTTGGTAAACAGCGGTGGTCACCGGCTTGGCCATTGGCTATGGCCGTATGGCTAAAATGATTACTAAAGCCACACCTCCCAAGGTAGATTTTAATGGATTTGATATAGGTATGATGGTTCTGGATATTGGATTAGCAATGGCAACGAAGGATATGCTCATCAAACAAGGACTTATCCCGGAAGACATAATGAAGTAATTAAACATTTGAATATTTTATATTCATATACTATGGCATCAATTGCGATGATGGTCGGTGGAGCTGTTGTTAATGCTCTAGCTTTTTCGGGGAGTAATTATTTAGTTTCCAGTATGAGGGAATCAAACGACGTAATAAAGCATTAGAGCAATACCAAGCAGCTCAGTTACAATATATGCAGCAGAGAATGAAGAGATTAGACTTTATTCATGAAAAACTGATGAAGGAAGGACATTCAATTCAAACGTTTAAGGATGTTGAATCCGCCATGCACGAATACTACCTCGTTTATGGGAAAAAACTCGACCCAATACCTAGACCAACAATGAGTCAGTTTTATACACCGTCAGAGGCTCAGAAAGACCGAGAGGTCGCATTTGTTATTATGGGGTTATCTGCTCTATTGATTTTCAGCTATACAATAGTGTAGACGTGATTTGCATTTAGACAAATGATATGATAGATGTATATACCATGAATAACTGCAAGTTTACACACATGGGGAAGACTCTATGTAACAGACGCTGTGTTGAAATTTACTGCGGTATACACAATTATTACATCAAGCGTGGACACATAAACTATACGTGTTCTGAATGCGGGATAGGGGTCAAAGGTCGTTATTGTTTATGTAAGAAACACGGTGCTGATAGGGTCAGGAATCAGATTATTTATGCTAGGAAGAGAGATTACATCAATGAGAGGAATAGGTTGGGGAGAATACGTATTTAGAAATATGAAAACAACCAATTAGACATTTGTCTCATTTTGCATATACCATTCAACCACTATGGTTTTTGTCAGAGAGTTGAAGGCTATGGCAAAGCAACGTGGTCTACGTGGATATTCTCGTATGAGAAAAGCTGAATTGATTACCTTACTCGGTTTGGAACCACCCCAGACTGTTAGAGAACTCAAAGCTAGAGCAAGAAACGGTGGGCTGAGAGGTTATTCTCGAATGAGAAGAGCTGAATTGATCGCTTTACTAGATAATAATCAACAACAACAAGAATTAATATTTGTACCCACATCCGCCGGCGTTGGTAAATATCTGAGAGGTTGGAAGATGGATATTAATTCCAACATGGATGTTAACGATATTAAGCCCATCATATCGAGTAAAATTAACGAGGAATTAGATGATTTACAAAGTATAAAATACCAGCTGACGATTAAAATGTCATTGAGTAAAAGTAACACAGACGATAGCGTCGAATATACCGAACCATATTTCCGTAGCAATCAAGAAGTTATAACCGAATCCGATACTATAAACGCATCATTAGATACATCAATTCAGAGGATACAGGAAACTTTAGAACGCTGGACTAATAGAGGTTCGGGTTGGGGTGTGGATAAAATCGATAGTTTATATCTAGATATAGCGAATTATATGCCCTTCAAAGGTGGATCTTATATAGATTTACCCCCGTATTATAAGAAGAAAAAAGCCATAATTAACGTAAAAAATATATCCGATGACTGTTTAAGAATGATGATAAGATCTGCATTGTTCCCCGTAGACAAAAATTCGGATAGACCTTCTAGCTATCCCCAAAACGATGGACTCAACTTCGATGGTATAGACGAACCTACACCAATCTCACAAATTGATAAGGTGGAAAAGCAAAATAATTTAGCTATAAATGTTTTCGGACATTCTTCTGAAGGAATTGTTGTACACAGGATAAGCTCCGCTCCGGAACATATTCCCAGAATCAATTCATTTCTGATCGAAAAAGATGGTAAATATCATTATACGTGGATAAAGAGTTTAAACTGGGTGCTATACGATCAAACAAAACATAAGGAAAAGAAATATTTCTGCGAAAGATGCCTGCATGGGTACAGTAGACAAGATCTATTAGAAGCGCATAAAGAAGACTGCAGAGGTGTTGGACAGAATGCTATCAGGATCGATATGCCTTAAGAAGGAAAAAATATATTAAAATTTGAACATTTTTGTAATCAAATGCCAGTACTGTACGTAATTTACGCCGACTTCGAAGCGCTTATCAAGCCCATAGAAAATACCGAATGCAATAATGATAGTAGTTTTACGTACAAAACTCAAGAACATATTCCTTGTGTGTTTGGATATGTAGTTGTAAGGTATGATGGGAAAACAAACACTCCCATGATTTACAGAGGTCCCGATGCAGCGGGAAAGTTCCTAGAATATCTACAAAATGAAGAGAGAATAATCAGGGAAAAATTATCGTGTAAGAAACCCATGCGTATGACGATAGATGATTGGAGGGCCCACAAGAAGTCAACGAGTTGTCACGTTTGTAATAAACCCCTGGATGGGGATTCCGTAAGAGATCATTGTCACGTCACGGGTAATTATCGGGGAGCCGCTCATAACGAGTGTAACTTGAAACTAAAAATGAATGCTCAAACAATACCCATCCCAGTTGTGTTTCATAACCTTAGGGGATACGATTCACATCTCATTATGCAAGCTATCTCAGAGACCGACGGCATTTTAACGTGCATTCCTAATAATATGACAAAATACATATCGTTCTCGTTGACTAAACCTATACATTATAGGGACAAGGATGGGAAATCTAGAATAAAGCAAAGTAATGGGCTTAGATTCATAGACTCCGTACAGTTTCTGTTATCTTCCCTGGACAATTTAGCTAAAGCGAACAATCCCGATGACTTCGCGATAACAAATAAATATACCGATAAGATAACTCGTCCTTTGTTGCTGAGAAAAGGTGTATATCCATACGAATATATGGATGATTGGTCTAGATTCGAAGAAACTGAATTACCACCCCTCGAATCATTCTATAGTAACTTAACAGAATCTAGAATAACTGATACCGATTATGAACACGCTCTGACGGTCTGGGATAAATTAGGTTGTAAGAATTTAGGTGATTATCACGATCTGTACTTAAAAACCGATGTACTGTTACTCGCCGATATATTCGAGATATTTAGAAAGACGTGTTTAAAACAATACGGCTTGGACCCGGCATGGTACTATTCCAGTCCCGGACTATCGTGGGATGCATTGTTGAAGAAGACCGGCGTAGAACTAAAACTACTCACAGATTACGATATGCACTTTGTTTATTGAGAAAGGACTAAGAGGTGGTATATCGATGGCGGCGAAAAGGTATTCTAAGGCTAATAATAAATTAGTGGAAGGATACGATCCGAGTAAACCTGACACGCATATATCATATCTAGACGCTAACAATTTGTACGGATGGGCTATGAGTCAACCTTTACCCACAGGTGGTTTTGAGTGGGTCAATGATATCGATAATAATGATGAGAATAAAGGGTACATACTAGAAGTTGACCTAGAATATCCAAGTTCGTTACATAAAGATCATAACAGTTATCCGCTAGCTCCCGAAAGATTAATGGTTAATAAAGACTGGATGTCGGAATATCAACACTCCTTGATGGGTAATACTAGGTTAGCTAACGTAGAAAAAGTCGTACCAAATTTGATGGATAAGACAAAATATATAGTTGACTACAGAAATCTCCAGTTATATCTATCGTTAGGTATGAAACTTAAGAAAATACACAGAGTTCTAAAGTTTGATCAAAGCCCTTGGATGGAGCCGTATATAAGGTTGAACACAGATTTAAGAAAGATAGCCACCAGCGATTTCGAAAAGAATCTGTATAAGCTCATGAATAACTCATGAATAACTGGTAAAACTATGGAGAATCTAAGGAAGCGTGTTGATGTTAAATTAGTCAGATCTAATGAGGAAGAAAGACTCAGGAAACTTATAGCCAGTCCGGCTTTTAACAGAAGCAAGATATTCGATAACGACTTAGCCGCGTTGCATATGCAGAAAAGTAATATAAAATTCAACAGACCGGTGTACGTCGGTATGAGTATTCTCGACTTGTCAAAACACTTAATGTATGACTTTTATTACAACGAACTTAAGAAGCAATACGGCGATAGATGCGAGGTGTTATATACCGACACAGATTCTTTGTTGATGGAAATACAAACCGAGGATGTGTATAAAGATATGGCAGAAAAAATAGATATGTACGACACGAGCGATTACCCAAAAGATAATCCACTGCACAGCGTAGTAAATAAAAAGGTGTTAGGTAAGAATGTGCTGGGACCCCTATAGCGGAGTATGTAGGATTAAGACCTAAGATGTATTCTATAAAGAAGTCCGATAATGGAGAGATAAGAAAAGCTAAGGGTGTTAAGAAGTATGTTGTAAAAAAGCATATCAAACACGAACAGTATAAAGAATCATTATTCAACGGTAGAACGTTCAAACACGAGATGAACTCTTTAAGAAGTTACAATCATAGGATATATGGATTAAGAATGAACAAGACATCATTATCCCCCTTAGATACAAAGAGATGGATTGATAATGATGGTGTAACTACCTATGCTTATGGTTATGGTGGTAATACCGTACCGTCGGGAACTATGAACAACTCTTCTCGTACAAATGCCCTACCCGGTCCATCTTGAAGATAATAAAGAATAGGCTCTCCTTCTTTCGTAACCAATCGACTAATGTTATACGTCTTAAGGGACCATATGGGATCGGTTGCGCGACGTAGGCCTCCTTCGAGTTCACCGGGCTGGTATAGATATCTTACCCTTACTCTATCCGGAAGTTTTTGTTCTTTGCCTCTCCTCGGTGCTGAAGATTCGGAAGTCACGGATTTCATTTTAATCGCATCGGATGGTTTCTTCCCTATTAATCTCGTTACTTCATTATTTAGCGCTGATACAACGGCTGATAATCGTGTCACCCATTCGGTTGATCTCAATTGCTCGGATTTCATTTCGATCCCATACTGATAGCCAAACAAACGTTCCGCTAGAGTCCGGTTAAATCTTTCAACAATGGCTTGACTACGGTGGGCTAATATTTCGAGGTTAATGGCTCAGCCTCTTTGTATCGACTAGCCACATCCACTTCGGTTAAAGCGTATTTATACCTTTTCCGTCTTACCTTATCGTGGGGAAGAAACAAGAGGTCAGCCTCATGAACTTCATTCGTTGTAAAAATATCAAACTTCTTCCTCGGGATATAACGCGGTGCCGGTAAGTATATTTGCTACATCGCTTGTTTCTTTAAGCAATCCTTGGCCAAATCTTTAGATACCTTAGCTGCAGTGGCTAATTTTTGTATTGCTCCTATTCCTTTCCAATATCCTCGTGGGCTATAGTAAATTTTATTCATTATTAATTAATATTGATGTTTCGTTTAATACAACTCATGACTATCGTTAAATCGCATAATCATTTTGGCATAAAAAATTCCATCTGTAGTAGCAGTATAGGTATATGAATCCGGCTCCAGTGGAAGTGAGCCAGAACCCCCATTACCTATAAAAATTTATATCATAGACTCCAGGTGGTGGTCAATTTAACTGAATCTTATGACTATCGTTGAATCGCATAGTCATTTACACATAAAAAATGCTACCTGTAGTAGCAGTATAGGTATATGAATCCGGCTCCAGTGGAAGTGAGCCAGAACCCCCATTACCTATACTACTAGAAGTATGTGGTAAAAAAGCATATCAAACACGAACAGTATAGAGAAGCATTATTCAATGGTAGAACATTCAAACACAAGATGAACTCTTTTAGAAGTTACAATCACACGATATATGGATTAAGAATTAACAAGACATCATTATCCCCCTTAGATACAAAGACATGGATTGATAAGGATGGTGTAACTACCTATGCTTATGGTTACTTAGGGCGGTAATACTGTATCGTTGGGAACTATGAGCAACTCTTCTCGTACAAATGCCCTACCCGGTCCATCTTTAAGATAATAGAGAATAGGCTCTCCTTTTGTAACCAAGTGACTAATGTTATATATCTTAAGGGACCAAATCGGATCTGTTGTGCGACTTAGGCCTCCTTCGAGTTCACCAGGCTGGTATAATTATCTTACGCTTACTCTACCAGGAAGTTTCTGTTCTTTGCCTCTCCTTGGTGCTGAAGATTTGGAAGTCAAAGATTTCATTTAAATCGCATTGGGCGGTTTCTTCCCGATTAATCTCGTTTCTTCATTATTCAGAGCTGATACAACAGCTGATAATCGTTTATCTTAATCGTTCCGATTTCATTTCAATCCTATACTGATAGCCAAACAAATGTTCCGCTGATGTCTGGTTGAATCTTTCAATGATAGCTTGACTACGGTGGGCCTCTTTTTCACCACGCCTGATTTCAACATCGTGCTTTGTTAACAGTTTAGTTACTGATCCCATAAACTCGCGACCAAGATCTACTTGAAATAGCTAAGGCCATTTTAGTGGTCTGCGTTTATATATGCGGCTCAGTGCATTAGCTACTTCTGTTGAATATTTCGAGGTTAATGGCTCAGCCTCTTTGTATCGACTAGCCACATCCACTTCGGTTAAAGCGTATTTATACCTTTTCCGTCTTACCTTATCGTGGGGAAGAAACAAGAGGTCAGCCTCATGAACTTCATTCGTTGTAAAAATATCAAACTTCTTCCTCGGGATATAACGCGGTGCCGGTAAGTATATTTGCTACATCGCTTGTTTCTTTAAGCAATCCTTGGCCAAATCTTTAGATACCTTAGCTGCAGTGGCTAATTTTTGCATTGATCCTATTCCTTTCCAATATCCTCGTGGGCTATAGTCAATTTTATTTATTATCAATTGATACTGATGTTTCTTTTGATACTACGCATCACCATCGTTGAATCGCATCATCGTTTTGACATAAAAAATTCCCTCTATAGTGGTGGTATAGGTATATAAATCTGGTTCCAGTGGAAGTAAGCCAGAACCCCCATTACCTATACTACTACATGTGTACTTTCAGGGAGTGGCCTAACATCACTAGTGGCTGAAATCTCGGCCTCAATTCCAGCCTGCCTTAGTTCTCGAACTAATCTTAGCTCAAGAAGTATTCGGAAGACCTAATTTAGCAAGATATGGACACTTATCCCTCGAATGGTTTGGATCCTGACAAATGAAACAACTAAATGCTCTTGGCTTCCGGCTCGTCCTAGTAAACTTTTCTAGGCTTGTGTCTATCAACTCGGCAACTGTTTCCAAAGTTAGATCATCATTTTGAGAGGACTCAGTGATAACACCAACTTTATAAGCAACATCTGGATTTCTACTTTTGTTTCCATCTACAGCTTCAAACTATGCCATATGCAATAGCTTCATCCAAAGCTTTTTCATATTGAAGCTTGACAAAACCTGGTCAATAACATGTACCTCCAACGATTCATAGGTTGTTTCTGGGTAGGCCAGAAGAGTTAATCTCCTCAACTGAAAACCAAAGTCGGAAACAGACTCGTCTTTTCCTTGCCTTCTGTTCTTAAATTCTGACCTATATGCAACACTCCTTTCCTTAGGATTGAACCTCTGACTTAAAACATTTTTAATAGCATAGTAATCACTCAACTGTCCCATAGTGAGATTACTAAGCAACTTTTGAGCAGCTCCTTGCAAACACATGATCAACTGTGGTGCTTCCTCAGTGTCAGACCATTCATTCCAAATGGCCACTTGTTCAAAATGAACTAAAAAAAATTGTCATTCACAAGACTTTCCATCAAAAGTATCCGGTCTAACCTCCCTCAGTGGTGGCTGGCAATAACTCCGTTGAACAACAGGGTCACCAAAATAACTGTCTTTGAACATATCACCCCCTAACCTCGAGTCAACTAGTGAGTTATTCCTTGTCGGTACTGGAGTAGAGGAAACAGGCCTGAAACTTGACTGTCTCAAAACTACCAAGACCTGGAATACGGAAATGAACAGAACGGCTTTCTGGTCTACTACTGTCACATCCAAAATCCTGATCCCTAAATCTTGAATAACTAGACACTGGAGGATAAGGCAAAACTGGTACAGTTCCAGTATCCCCGAATCTACTACCAGTTGACGGAGTCATGACATCACCTGATCTATATCCAACACTATTGCAACTCTGAGGGACAAATGTAAGGAGTAAATGTCATATATTCAGTTTGACACCACCTGATCTATATCCAACACTATTGCAACTCTGAGGGACAACTGTAAGGAGTAAATGTCATATAATCAGTTTGACACCACCTTATCTATATCCAACACTATTGCAACTCTGAGGGACAAATGTAAGGAGTAAATGTCATATATTCAGTTTGACACCACCTGATCTATATCCAACACTATTGCAACTCTGAGGGACATAAGGAATAAATGTCACATATTCAGTTTGACACCACCTTATCTATATCCAACACTATTGCAACTCTGAGGGACAAATGTAAGGAATAAATGTCATATATTCAGTTTGACACCACCTTATCTATATCCAACACTATTGCAACTCTGAGGGACAACTGTAAGGAGTAAATGTCATATATTCAGTTTGACACCACCTGATCTATATCCAACACTATTGCAACTCTGAGGGACATAAGGAATAAATGTCACATATTCAGTTTGACACCACCTGATCTATATCCAACACTATTGCAACTCTGAGGGACAAATGTAAGGAGTAAATGTCATATATTCAGTTTGACACCACCTTATCTATATCCAACACTATTGCAACTCTGAGGGACATAAGGAATAAATGTCATATATTCAGTTTGACACCACCTGATCTATATCCAACACTATTGCAACTCTGAGGGACAAATGTAAGGAGTAAATGTCATATATTCAGTTTGAACCATATCATCTGTAATGGACAAATCAATAAGATCAGTGACCAAATTATCTGGGTCTGTCGGAGTAAATTCATTCCGGGATAGCCGGGGGTCCAGAAACTCATTTCTGTCACCAGAAGCCATGTGTGATTCAGGAAAGATAATCCAAACTTCCACAATAAAATAAATAACACACAGGAAATTCCTATACTGTACAGCTAAACTACCAAATATTGAACCTTTAAATGTACCAACACAAATTTACAAAATCTGTTTGCTAAATTCACACCATAAGAACCGGATCCTGGTCTCGGCACCAAATCTGTAATAGGCGCGCCTTGCCTGAGGCGGCCCAGTGACAGCAGAGTTCACTGGCATCACAGAGTGTTCTAGTTCGAATCCCACTGCTGACTCACGGCCCTTTGTGTTGTGTTTTATTTGATGTTATCTGTCTGGTTTAACCGTGAGTCGGCTACCTGGGGACACTCCTGTGAGACTCTGTGGTTGGGTTCATGCATCCGGCGGGTAAAAAAGGACAAAAAAGACTTGTTAAAAAAATATATGAATTTTTAATACAACAAAAGTAAACTGATTAACAAAATATAAAATGAAGGAAGAAAACTATCTATTTCTACCCTAAACCTACTTAATCCTAGCCCTACTTCTCCCCCACGGAAACCCCCCTTACACAAACTATAGAAAAGAATCTACCTACATTTTGATTTCTCCCCCACCTAGCTACATCAAACCTATTCAATAACTTAACTAGTGAGACGTCTTGTTAAACAAGAGACTAACTAACTTTCCCCGCACCGGAGTGGACTTACGTGTCAGGGAATCCCGAGCTCTTAAGACACTGAATGCTGCAGTACCAGGTCCTTATAACAACTAGGCTGACCCTTGACCCGATTAGGGAAAACTCGTGTCGTACAGCCATTGGCCAGCAACGCTGATCGAGACCAATCAGAGCATTCCTACCATATTGTGCTCGGCGCATCATAGCTCGTGGCGGAACATACAACACGTGGCTCGAGCACTCAAGTAGGAAAACACCCACCCCCAAACGACCAAAAGGAAACAATTTATGGCCAAAACGTGAGTAATAAGAGAGATAATTGACTACAAGATACTTACGTATCTTATGTTAAATTACGTGGTCTCCTACAACCATTTAACTAAATCTTCAATCACTGAAGCTGATGTATGAACGTGTGAAGTATGAAAGTAAGAATGTGAAACGTGTTGCTAGGTTACATATTGGTATATATGAATGTGTAATGTAGGAATGTAGGAATGTATAATGTATCAATGAATCAGGGTTTTACTGTTATATTCTAGAAATGTTACTCTGCAATAACATAATGTATTGCTTGGAAGTAATATTGCTGCTATCAGATTGGTCTGCACAGTGTGTATATATATTCATTTATTTGTGGTGCAGATGTAGCTGTATTACTGGAGCAGAGGTCTGTGTCTGGACTGATGAACCCAGGTCCACACACTTGGTGGGTTTACTAGGTTTTATATAGATTTCTCATATATTGTATATTGTATGTACACATGATAGTAAATGTATCATGTCATGTTTATGTTACTCTATTTATATATATATGCTGGTTAAGTATGTTTATGATATAGGATTAATTAAGTCTTGATGAGATGTAAGTTTATCAATTAGTAGTTATAGCATTTTGTATATATCATCAAATGTAATGAAATATTTGATGTCAGCATATATTTATATTTGGTGTAATGAATGTTTTACAATTGTTTCAGGGTTTAAACATTTATCAGTAATAAACTGAAGCATTCCTGGTTTCAAACGTAACGGCATTCAGCATACATGTGTAGCGCCGTACCACCCTGCATCAAATGGGATGGCCGAGCGTGCCGTACAGACTTTCAAGAATAGTATGAAATGCATGATAGGAGGAAGTTTCTTATTCAAGTATCGACTCACACCTCAAACTACAACTGAAGTTTCACCAGCTGAACTCTTGTTAGGTCGACGTCCAAGATCTCATCTAGATTTACTCCATCCAGAATCTAGGTGACAGGGTTCGTCAGAACAAGTGAAGTATAAATTCACACATGACAAGTCTGATAGAGATCGTACAATCCATGTTGGCGATCCAGTTTTTGTACTAAACTTTCGTTCAGGTGAAAAGTGGTTACAAGGAATAGTGTCAGAGAGAACAGGCCCAGTGTCAGGTCGGGTTCATCTTGTGAATGGTGGTGTTCTGAGACGACACAGATCATGTGCGGCTTCGTCACTCAAGTGAGCAGATTGAAAGTGAATCTGCAATAGCAGATAGTGTATATGTGACAATGCAGTTAATGCACCTGTTTTCAATAATGTTGAGCCACCAGCTCAAGGTGTAGTAAATGAGCCCAAAGTTGTAGAAACTCATGAAAATGTCATGCCAATTGGCTCAATCATGTGTGGTAGCTGATAATTCACATTCAAAATCATGTGATAAACCAGTGAGAGATCCTGTGATGGCAGAATACAAATCTACAGTACACCCAAGTGAAACTGTACGTCGTTCAAGTAGAGTTATCAAGGCTCCGGACAGGTTGAACTTGAAGATTTCAAGTGAACAATGAATAATGACTTTAAACTGAGTAATCAAACGACTTTAAACTGACAAATGAAAGGACTTTAAAATTTGATAAATCTAGTCATTTTCAGTGAAATTGTGTTTTCATTACTAAGTACATGTGTAATGATTTGAAGTTTTAAGATCTTCCCAAATAGATAATGTTGTTTATCTTATGATAAGGAATAATGTTATTTTGATATGTTTATCAGTGAACTGTATTTTGTCAACATTTAAAATGTTCAGGATAATGCCATGAATAATTTACATTTATTCAGCATTGGATAAGGTTAATTTTCAATGCATAATGTTCAAATGTTTATTGCTATTGAGTAATGTTAGTTTTAAGTGGGTAAAACAAAACCAGGAGGGAGGAGTGTAATAGATTCCGCTCCCTAATGTACATCGAACATTCTCATACAATGTATGCTCCCTCTTGTAACAGCATGGCGATCATTCCGGTGATCAGCAAATGTACACACCAACCTTATTAACTATATAAACTGTTCTAAAGACTGACAGTGTTTGTTATGTGGAGTTACCACAGTATGACAGGTATAGTTTTTGGTATGAATCAGCCAGGTATCGAAATACCAACATTCTGCTCTCCGGTCAGACGTCTATTTTCTATAAAAAAATACACTGAAAATACCTTCTATATAGATAAAAAGTAAATCCCTCTTTTCAGTTTAGTTTGTTTTAGACTGAATCTGTCATATTTACCTTACTGTATTGTTTCTGTGCAATATCTACGCCCGCGGGAGCACAATGGAAGGAACAGGCGTGTCCTGGGCTGGAGTTTAATATTGGAAAGCAAAATTTCCGAATCAAGGTGGTTAAGAAATGAAGCCAAATCATTTTAGAAAGCTGACTTTTGATTGGCTCAAGAACCCAAGAATGCTTTATTAAGATTGGGCAGTCAAATGTTGGAGAGGGTTCACTTGACTTGACTTACCAGATGGTCATGCGGACTGCTTGGACTGAAGAACTGTTCATGGATTGTCAGTTGTGTAGTTCATATACAAGAACAATGTCATTTATTTCACGGATTGAACTGTATGGTGCACGTGTTTTCAATGTGTATCGGAGGAACATTTAGGATAACTGTTCAGTGACTGTTTGTTTACATATATATTTTCAGGAAATATACTGTTACAAACGCATTCAGCTTTGCGGAAAGAACATTAAAATGCATGTTAGTCAGTATGACATCATTGGTCATAGTTTAACCTTCAGTCATATTCAGACTGATTTTGTAAAGGAAATACTACTGGTTTGTCTGTAAAAATATAATTGTGGGGTATTAAATGGTGAATAGAGAACTTTAGCCTTTATTTTCATTCCACTGCGAAACACAGCTACTGTATCCGAACAAAAGAGTTGATTCTGCTGTGATTGTATGGTAGATCATGTTACACCAAAATATAGTAAAGGCCACTTTAACTGTCAGTTGAGCTACAAACAAACTGAGCCTGCTCCTTACGTTTCTGGATTAAACAGTAGATGGCCACTATGGTGGCAAAATGTCAAACACTCTTCTACCCTATGGCTAGATATGCAAGTGAATGAGTGAAAGTGGGCTTGATGCTACTTTTAACAACATCCTTATCCTTGGATGTTATCACTTAGGAAGTCCAGCATTTCACACATTGTTATCTTAGTAAACTTTAGATGACATTTGCTTTCATATTAGACAAACTGTCCTGAACCTCTGAAGATAGAGATGCCCCATAGATCAAGGCATACATTTTTTTACTTAAGATTGTTATGTGACAAGCTTTTGTGGGAAAGTTGAAAAATCAAATGTTTTGACAAAATTGAACTCAGTTCTCTTCTGGGATTGTAAATTCAAGCAAATCCTTTCAGTTTTTTGAGAATCTGCATGGTATTAATTCCACTTGTTTCAAATAATTTGTGTGATGCATAGTTTTGCAGTTTTCTTCCTCAGTTAACACCATGGCCTTGTCCTAGGCATCTTCCTGAGGCAAGGGCGTTAACTGACTTAAAAAGTCCACTTTCCACCCTTGCCCAACTAGGCTGGAATTTCTGGGCTCGATCGTAGTGCCACCAGTGGCTATTACGAGTTATGTCCCTTCTATGTCTCTCCTATGGACCAATCAGATTCCACCTCTCGTATCACTTACATTTGCTTCAAACAAAATGGTGGCACCCAGTCAAGACGATCTGATCGATAATCAAGATCTATATTGTGATAAAATGAGTCTTACATCACGAAGCGCATCAAATCATGTGAGCACCTTGATTTAAAACATGAAAAGATTTAGAAAATATCTGTTGACAACGAGTTGGCGGTGCAAATGCTTTGCAAAACCTGCAATCGACCAGAATCTACATGACAGTTTACAAACCGGATTTCGATTTCGTTTCCGCGATTTTGATTTTTATATCCATAGACATCCTGAACATGGTGACAATTTTCGCTTATTGGCTATCTGAGAGGCAGGAACACCTTTCAGAGATTTTGTAAAACTACCACTATAGTCTGCTTACATAGATAAACCTACAACTACCACTATAGTCTGCTTACATAGATAAACCTACAACTACCACTATAGTCTGCTTACATAGATAAACCTACAACTACCACTATAGTCTGCTTACATAGATAAACCTACAACTACCACTATAGTCTGCTTACATAGATAAACCTACAACTACCACTATAGTCTGCTTACATAGATAAACCTACAACTACCACTATAGTCTGCTTTTACAGATAAACCTACAACTACCACTATAGTCTGCTTACATAGATAAACCTACAACTACCACTATAGTCTGCTTACATAGATAAACCCACAACTACCACTATAGTCTGCTTACATAGATAAACCTACAACTACCACTATAGTCTGCTTACATAGATAAACCTACAACTACCACTATAGTCTGCTTACATAGATAAACCTACAACTACCACTATAGTCTGCTTATATAGATAAACCTACAACTACCACTATAGTCTGCTTACATAGATAAACCTACAACTACCACTATAGTCTGCTTACATAGATAAACCTACAACTACCACTATAGTCTGCTTACATAGATAAACCTACAACTACCACTATAGTCTGCTTACATAGATAAACCTTCAACTACCACTATAGTCTGCTTTTACAGATAAACCTACAACTACCACTATAGTCTGCTTACATAGATAAACCTACAACTACCACTATAGTCTGCTTACATAGATAAACCTTCAACTACCACTATAGTCTGCTTTTACAGATAAACCTTCAACTACCACTATAGTCTGCTTACATAGATAAACCTACAACTACCACTATAGTCTGCTTACATAGATAAACCTACAACTACCACTATAGTCTGCTTACATAGATAAACCTACAACTACCACTATAGTCTGCTTACATAGATAAACCTACAACTACCACTATAGTCTGCTTACATAGATAAACCTACAACTACCACTATAGTCTGCTTACATAGATAAACCTACAACTACCACTATAGTCTGCTTACATAGATAAACCTACAACTACCACTATAGTCTGCTTACATAGATAAACCTACAACTACCACTATAGTCTGCTTACATAGATAAACCTACAACTACCACTATAGTCTGCTTACATAGATAAACCTTCAACTACCACTATAGTCTGCTTTTACAGATAAACCTACAACTACCACTATAGTCTGCTTACATAGATAAACCTACAACTACCACTATAGTCTGCTTACATAGATAAACCTACAACTACCACTATAGTCTGCTTACATAGATAAACCTTCAACTACCACTATAGTCTGCTTACATAGATAAACCTACAACTACCACTATAGTCTGCTTACATAGATAAACCTACAACTACCACTATAGTCTGCTTACATAGATAAACCTACAACTACCACTATAGTCTGCTTACATAGATAAACCTACAACTACCACTATAGTCTGCTTACATAGATAAACCTACAACTACCACTATAGTCTGCTTACATAGATAAACCTACAACTACCACTATAGTCTGCTTACATAGATAAACCTTCAACTACCACTATAGTCTGCTTACATAGATAAACCTACAACTACCACTATAGTCTGCTTACATAGATAAACCTACAACTACCACTATAGTCTGCTTACATAGATAAACCTACAACTACCACTATAGTCTGCTTACATAGATAAACCTACAACTACCACTATAGTCTGCTTACATAGATAAACCTACAACTACCACTATAGTCTGCTTACATAGATAAACCTTCAACTACCACTATAGTCTGCTTTTACAGATAAACCTACAACTACCACTATAGTCTGCTTACATAGATAAACCTACAACTACCACTATAGTCTGCTTACACAGATAAACCTACAACTACCACTATAGTCTGCTTACATAGATAAACCTACAACTACCACTATAGTCTGCTTACACAGATAAACCTACAACTACCACTATAGTCTGCTTACATAGATAAACCTACAACTACCACTATAGTCTGCTTACATAGATAAACCTACAACTACCACTATAGTCTGCTTACATAGATAAACCTACAACTACCACTATAGTCTGCTTTTACAGATAAACCTACAACTACCACTATAGTCTGCTTACATAGATAAACCTACAACTACCACTATAGTCTGCTTACATAGATAAACCTACAACTACCACTATAGTCTGCTTACATAGATAAACCCACAACTACCACTATAGTCTGCTTACATAGATAAACCTACAACTACCACTATAGTCTGCTTACATAGATAAACCTACAACTACCACTATAGTCTGCTTACATAGATAAACCTACAACTACCACTATAGTCTGCTTACATAGATAAACCTACAACTACCACTATAGTCTGCTTACATAGATAAACCTACAACTACCACTATAGTCTGCTTACATAGATAAACCTACAACTACCACTATAGTCTGCTTTTACAGATAAACCTACAACTACCACTATAGTCTGCTTACATAGATAAACCCACAACTACCACTATAGTCTGCTTACATAGATAAACCTTCAACTACCACTATAGTCTGCTTACATAGATAAACCTTCAACTACCACTATAGTCTGCTTTTACAGATAAACCTACAACTACCACTATAGTCTGCTTACATAGATAAACCTACAACTACCACTATAGTCTGCTTACATAGATAAACCTACAACTACCACTATAGTCTGCTTACATAGATAAACCTACAACTACCACTATAGTCTGCTTACATAGATAAACCTACAACTACCACTATAGTCTGCTTTTACAGATAAACCTACAACTACCACTATAGTCTGCTTACATAGATAAACCTACAACTACCACTATAGTCTGCTTTTACAGATAAACCTACAACTACCACTATAGTCTGCTTACATAGATAAACCCACAACTACCACTATAGTCTGCTTACATAGATAAACCTTCAACTACCACTATAGTCTGCTTACATAGATAAACCTACAACTACCACTATAGTCTGCTTACATAGATAAACCTACAACTACCACTATAGTCTGCTTACATAGATAAACCTACAACTACCACTATAGTCTGCTTTTACAGATAAACCTACAACTACCACTATAGTCTGCTTACATAGATAAACCCACAACTACCACTATAGTCTGCTTACATAGATAAACCTTCAACTACCACTATAGTCTGCTTACATAGATAAACCTTCAACTACCACTATAGTCTGCTTTTACAGATAAACCTACAACTACCACTATAGTCTGCTTACATAGATAAACCTTCAACTACCACTATAGTCTGCTTACATAGATAAACCTTCAACTACCACTATAGTCTGCTTTTACAGATAAACCTACAACTACCACTATAGTCTGCTTACATAGATAAACCTACAACTACCACTATAGTCTGCTTACATAGATAAACCTACAACTACCACTATAGTCTGCTTACATAGATAAACCTACAACTACCACTATAGTCTGCTTACATAGATAAACCTACAACTACCACTATAGTCTGCTTTTACAGATAAACCTACAACTACCACTATAGTCTGCTTACATAGATAAACCTACAACTACCACTATAGTCTGCTTACATAGATAAACCTACAACTACCACTATAGTCTGCTTACATAGATAAACCTACAACTACCACTATAGTCTGCTTATATAGATAAACCTACAACTACCACTATAGTCTGCTTACATAGATAAACCTACAACTACCACTATAGTCTGCTTATATAGATAAACCTACAACTACCACTATAGTCTGCTTACATAGATAAACCTACAACTACCACTATAGTCTGCTTACATAGATAAACCTACAACTACCACTATAGTCTGCTTTTACAGATAAACCTACAACTACCACTATAGTCTGCTTACATAGATAAACCTACAACTACCACTATAGTCTGCTTACATAGATAAACCTACAACTACCACTATAGTCTGCTTACATAGATAAACCTACAACTACCACTATAGTCTGCTTTTACAGATAAACCTACAACTACCACTATAGTCTGCTTACACAGATAAACCTACAACTACCACTATAGTCTGCTTACATAGATAAACCTACAACTACCACTATAGTCTGCTTACATAGATAAACCAACAACTACCACTATAGTCTGCTTACACAGATAAACCTACAACTACCACTATAGTCTGCTTACATAGATAAACCTACAACTACCACTATAGTCTGCTTACATAGATAAACCTTCAACTACCACTATAGTCTGCTTACATAGATAAACCCACAACTACCACTATAGTCTGCTTACATAGATAAACCTACAACTACCACTATAGTCTGCTTACATAGATAAACCTACAACTACCACTATAGTCTGCTTACATAGATAAACCTACAACTACCACTATAGTCTGCTTACATAGATAAACCTACAACTACCACTATAGTCTGCTTTTACAGATAAACCTACAACTACCACTATAGTCTGCTTACATAGATAAACCTACAACTACCACTATAGTCTGCTTACATAGATAAACCCACAACTACCACTATAGTCTGCTTACATAGATAAACCTACAACTACCACTATAGTCTGCTTACATAGATAAACCTACAACTACCACTATAGTCTGCTTACATAGATAAACCTACAACTACCACTATAGTCTGCTTACATAGATAAACCTACAACTACCACTATAGTCTGCTTACATAGATAAACCTACAACTACCACTATAGTCTGCTTACATAGATAAACCTACAACTACCACTATAGTCTGCTTACATAGATAAACCTACAACTACCACTATAGTCTGCTTACATAGATAAACCTACAACTACCACTATAGTCTGCTTACATAGATAAACCCACAACTACCACTATAGTCTGCTTACATAGATAAACCTACAACTACCACTATAGTCTGCTTACATAGATAAACCTACAACTACCACTATAGTCTGCTTACATAGATAAACCTACAACTACCACTATAGTCTGCTTACATAGATAAACCTTCAACTACCACTATAGTCTGCTTACATAGATAAACCCACAACTACCACTATAGTCTGCTTACATAGATAAACCTACAACTACCACTATAGTCTGCTTACATAGATAAACCTACAACTACCACTATAGTCTGCTTACATAGATAAACCTACAACTACCACTATAGTCTGCTTTTACAGATAAACCTACAACTACCACTATAGTCTGCTTACATAGATAAACCTACAACTACCACTATAGTCTGCTTACATAGATATATGTAACCTTAGGTTCCGGGTACTTTACCCTTCTACCTATGGTCCCTTCTACTTATCAACTACTCCTTGGTTCTAGGGATGATGTAGCTCTCTCAAAATCACAAGTCAGATGGTTTGCTCCAGTCCTTTTTATTTATGATAGAATTAATCATAAATATGTACACATGGTCCTCAGATTAGTTCTTGTTGTTGCCTGATATAAATACAACACATACCTAGATGATGGTTGAAGAGCCTGATGGTTTTTCTGATGAACGTTAACTCTACTTCTTTTCTGACTCGGGATCCCAAAACCACAGTGAACCTTTCTGTTCAGCTGTATGCTCCCGACTCCCTGCACCACTCTCGGACAACTAACAAAATACTATCGATGATAATTTTAGCTCCTCCCTCCAAAATCACATTTGACATCATGAGAAATGAGTCATGATTGTCATTCCCCAATTTCCATAGTAATTAGTTTTACCATCAAGATTTTCTTGACGAACCACTTTGATTACCTCTTTAGGGTCATTGGTCAACTTGGACATACTCATAAAACCAAATCAAATACCCTCAAATACCTCTGCCAGACTGGAAGGCACCGAAAAGATACCCAATCCTGTTATTTAGACATTCCAATCAAGCAGTACTTGAGTGATGTGTTTGAATTTTCTGATTGATCATTCATTCTAAGTATAATTTAACTTGAATAAACACTATGACAGTCACTTGACTTGTATTTGAATTATGATTATAACCATTAAAACAGCCAATCATGTATTTCCTGGCACCCCTAAAAATGTAATGGCACACTTAATTTGGCATAATTGTGCCCATTGGCAAAATTGAAATAAATTTAATTTCGATCCCTGTCATGTATATCTTGAGCCACAAATCAGCCACTATGTCTACAAGTAATATTACTTTATGTTGCCTTTTCTTATATACCTTTTTCTGAGGAGACTGTTATATGGCACACGGATACTGTTACTTTCTGATTGGAATTTATGAATATATTGTACATTTCTTTCTTTTTTTCTGATTATTGCATACTGATAATTCCTGCATTTGTTTTAACTGTATTTAATAGAAATATACCTCGAAGCATTAATTGTGTTGGGTATTTAATTATTAATATCCTTGCTGACATATATAGGATTTCTAATTCATTGCATGTGAATGTTTTAGATAAAGAGCTTTAGTATTATCCTTAAAGAAAATTCAAAATAAATAATAATGATCATGTCATCTCTTCCAAGCAAGGGACCTAGTTTTTCGAGATCTTGACTAAAGCTCAATGTATTGATCTGTATCAATTGAAAGGAAGTCTTTGAAAGATATACACTTACAATATAGTTTTGGCTAGTGAGGATGCATTCACATCATCATTGCAAACCGGTTATCAAGTTGCCTTGTGAGGAAGTCTCTGAATAGTCTTTGCAAAGTTCTTTCGAAGATTTCCACAAGCAAAGAAGACTCCACAGTATCTTTTCAATTTTGTTTATTTGTAAAGAAGTCTCCGAAAAGTCCCAACAAATGTTTTTGTGGGGTCTTCGTTAGTGAGAATGCACTCAATACATCCTTGCAAACAGTCAGCTATTTTATTGACTTATGAGGAAGTCTCCGAATAGTCCTCACAAAGTCTTTGTGGGGTCTTCCCTAGCGAGGATGCACTGATACATCTTTGCAAACCTTCAGCTACTTTATGGCCCTTCTGAGGAAGTCTCCGAATAGTCTTTGCAATGTTGTTTTGAAGGTCTTCGCTAGCGAAGACGTATCGGAGACATCTTAAGAGATCTCCTAAGACATCCCCTGCTAGTGGAGATGCACTAGAAACGTCATCGGTAGGTTAATGCCTTTGTGGGGAAGTACTTGATTATTCCCCAGAATAGTCTTCGATGGGTCTCCGCAAAGTCTCGGCTAGCCGAGACCATAAAAATTGGCTAAAATCCCACAAAAGATGCATCGGGACGGTCTCGGGGCGGTCTCGGATACATCTTTTCAGGGTTTTTTATTTGTAAGGGACGTAGTATTTAGAAATACTTGATCACCACTAATCTAACAATCCCGTTCTATCCATCTGTCTCTCTTCTGACATCTTTATTGCAGGACCGTATTCTACCAATTTCCTTGGACTAACGAAAAGTTATCTCTATCACTCAAGAGAAGCAAAATTCATAATCATTTGCCCTGGGGGTTATGCCCTCACCCTGTACGGTCACTTCTCTCATATGCATCCATATTTTCACCCAAAAGCTTAATTTCGTAAACTACATTCTAAGTAAATACTAAAAAACCCTTTTTTCCAAAATACCCTGGTTATACATGCCCTTCCCGTTGTAGAGCATGTCCCATGCGATTGACCAATGATAACAGAATATGAAATGTGAATACAATGGTACAATATCAATATGTAACAACTTGTGTGTGTATGCATCTGAGGACCAGAAAAATCAATACAATGAAATTTTTGCAAGGTAATGTCTCAGATAGGATCTGTCTTGGGTTGTACCTATCTGAGAATAACATGTTAAAGCTTATTAAGACCTAACCAAATTATCATTCTTTGTAAAAGGTTTCAGGTTTGTTATTATCTTTTCAGTAGATGCAGATTTCGATCTTATGTGTAAAGACATATGAGCATTTTCCTTCAGGCAAAAAAATCACAATAGTATCACAACACCAATAACCAACTGATGATCAGTTTCAGAGTTCTACGTATGTTCTAGAACATATTCAACTTACTCTGACTCTTATGGTCTTGATCCAATGGGAAAAGTTCTCCATATCAAATGATCAAAAAATGACCTGGAAGTTTATTAAGAAATGATTCTCTCCATCATCTTATAGAATGAGGTTGCTCATTCCTACATGTATGACAGCAAAAACTTTGACTCTGATGTCCAAAAGACTTAATTGTCCAACATTCAGTCATTTGTAAATCAAATAGGAAATTACTTTAAATTCATGCATTACACTCCATGAAGTCCTCTTTGACTGAAGATTACAACAGTTTGTTCTTATAATTTCTCAAGTAAATGTTGAAATTTAGCTTCAGCATCTATACTCAGTAAACAAACAACATCTCACCTGACTCAACAATCACAATAGTTTTTTTCTTTCTTTTTTTTTTAAAGGTTTTTTTTCCACATCAAAACAACATCAACTTATCGTAAAGTCACTGGACATGCACCTATATAGAATATTGTCAAATCTCTTTTTGGGCAGTGATCGCATGTGCAATCTATCAACAAATATTCAAGTCATCAAACATGCAACAACATACATATTCCTAATGGTAAAACTCTTCACAAGTGTTATTGTAGAACACATCTGCATCTACCAATACAGTATATGTTTTCAAACATCAATGAACGCCTGCGATGCAATGCAATGCACCATATACAACATACTGGTAATATAACAGATAGATTTTCTCTCATGATATTCAACATATGTTTTTCTCATATGGTAGGTGCACCCATTCATATATATTATAAATAAATGCATATAGGTCAGCACAAAAACACAGAATATGTAGTAAAAGTAACATCTTGAATACAGTATAACATCAACATTTATACAAGAGGACACTAGTATGTCTGAGATCACTTAAATTTCCAAAACTGTGACATTTCAATGCTCTCCTTATTTTTGATAGAGTCCGCCTAAAGTGTCGGAAAGGTATCAACTCGGGTGATAGTACATTTTCTAACAACTTATATAATCCTGTGTTCAACTGATTAATCTTCCTTTCAACCATAGTAGCAAAATGTAACTCCTTTGCAACAAGTTGTATCCAATGTGCATACATGGCCTGAAACCATTGTATCTTACCATCCTCTCTCTAACTTTATTAGTTCAGGCAATTCATTATGATTTGCAATTATACCTTGCTTCAAACCGTCCATTCTGTCATTGGCCTTACACATGTACGAACTTATGTAATCCTGTGACACATTAAAAGCTGTTTCTTCCGCTCTCATTCTATTTGATAAGTTGATATGTTGACGTACTGTGTTCACGCCACTGTCATGGCGGTACCAAATAAATTGTGTGAGAATTCACCAATAAAAGGTGGCAATGCTCTCTTGGAGCAAGTCTTCTGAGAACCAACAATTTGACCTTGAAGAATAATGTTTCTGATCAAAGTAACCCCTTCTAACATGTCTTTGAAAGTGTCGTCATGTATGTGATAAGTAAAATTCAATACAGCCCTCATATTCTCATCACAGGATGTATGATTCACCTGAAGACTAATAGTAATATTCCCTCACATATCTCTAAACAGCATTGGATAGCTAGAGATCTTGGGCAATTCAGTAGTGAATATATGATACCATGTCTGTTCGTATGTTAAGTCATCCCATATATCTGAAGGTATTACCCCAGAGATAGATATCCGGAATACATGTCGTCAAAGGTACTGAGTTCTACATCATGAGTAGTGTCATCATAGCTTTAAGTGCGAAGCCTAAGGGTCCTTTAGAACTCAAACATCCAAGTTGTCTCTTAGATTTTAAATCTGATCTCAGTTCCTACTCTGTTATCCCTATGAAGCCATATCTTCATTAAGTGAAAACAATAAACAACAATCCCAATTGATCGTCATCAATGTACCATACAACATATTACTCTCTCATAAATAATGTCTACCAACATTAAGTAAACCGCAGAACACAGCGCTTATGTTCATACAGTTCAAGTTCATGTGTCAATAATATGCTGTACTTGTGGGTCAGTTGAATATTTTTAAGTTAAAAGGCCTTGTTTTTAAACAACTTCTGATTTCTTACATCTTCAATCCCAGTAATATATAACCGTATGTCCCTTTTCACTCCTATCGTTGTGTCTTTATCTGTGTCAGCATCATAACTCATGAAAAAAAATTGAAAAAAAACTCTCTGTACTGTCTGTACTCTCTTCAAACATTTCCTCTCCTCAACAGTAGGTATACAACAGCCTTCTGACTAGGCAAAACTCTTCTGTACAAATATGACTGGCCAATCATCTACATCCCACGACCGATTTATAGGTCTTCACCCAGGCTACGAGACAAATCGACTCTCTGTCCTTCGTCCCGAGTGAATTCATCGTTAGTCTTTTGACTGTCCTCAATATACTCAGCAACTTGAGGTAGAAAAATATCTACCTCACCACTAGAGACTGTCAGGCATCTCTAGACTTGTTCAAGCTTTGAAACAGCATAGGCATGTCCTCATCTATGTGATTATATTAAAATAACGTAGGCATGTCTCCACTACGTCCCTGTCGACATTATTACTACGTGGGCATGTCTCCTCCACGGCTTGACAGCGTAGGCATGTGACCTCTACGACTTCCTATCATTTCATATTATGTAGGCATGTTACCTCTACGACGTTGTTCATCATCTCATATCTGCGTAGGCATGTTACCTCTACGACTTTTCATTATCATCCTTGATTTCCTATCTGGGTACCCATTTGCTTTGACACATGACACTATAACTTGGGACTAAAACCAACTTGTTATCATAACCTTGGATCTACATATCCTCCGTATATCATATACCTATATGATTGTCACACTTCCTTACGTGCAGTTCTATTGTTTACTTGTTGTTGTTTTCTTTCTTCACTTTCCCTGTCATTGTTCTTCTGACATGGAAATTCTCCACAATTTCTGAATTGACAAATTCACTTAGGACCCCTTCTCTTTTCGAGACACTCGGACTTGGTATCGCATTCCTCTACGACTTATCAACTCCCATTTCATATTTGGATATCCATATTCCCGTCAATCAATGAGTCCCGTCAATATCAACATGGTTGAATGCTTTGTCACCTGTGGTGATAGGCATGGTATGTGTGTTCTCACTGTCTCCTAACTCTCCATACACATTGGCAATATCGACTTCTTCAATGACACCTATTGCTAACTTAATCTCTGAACTAGCAGGGTTCATCAACCTAAACAATGGTACTTGATTGACAGATGAAGTGAGATATCTAGCACCTCACACATGTAACCATTCTGCAATAGACTCAATCGGCTCAACAACGCCTAACTTAATGTACACCGGCAACAAAGTTTCATCGTGTGGTGGTGGTGGTACCACATCACATATACATGTAACAAGGTTGGTATTAATCTGAATAGGCAATGAAATTTGTCTGTTAGTCCATCCTACAAAGTCAACCTATTATCGCTAATATCAACTTTATCCTTCTGGCTTCTCAAGAAATCTAAGCCTAACAACACATCAATTGATAAGGCAAAAAGACCTGAAAGTCCTGTACAACACATAGCTGACTATCTGTAAGAGGAATTGTAGACACACCAAACACATTTAACGGTTTCCCATCTGCACAACCAATGACCTTGCACCTCATTTTAGTTATAGGAAATCTACACTCACCTCCAATAGATGAGAATACATTTGAATACATACAGCTCAAAGTTTCACCTGAGTCACATAGGGCACTGTAAGGCTTTCCAAATATCTTAACCCTAATACTGCTGTGAGATAAGCCCATACTACATGTCAAGACAACAATCTCGCTCAAATCACTTATCATTTCTATGATCTGGTTCGGTATTATTTCTCATTGTAAAAGTGTGGCCTATGATGTTATCGACATTATCAAAATCAATATTTGCTATATTGGCAGCAGCCACAAATCTTCATGTAGCACTGCCCCTGTTAACCCTTGCACACATTTGGTTTAATTAGAAAAACAGAATCTGCTTAGGTGGCCTATCCTACAGCATTGAAAACGTTGCATAGATCTCGCAAGACTCTCAGACATACTAAAATGTGTCCTACCTCATTGTCCACAAATGTTCCATAATTGTGGTCGTGACACCCTATGCTCCTCGGTGTTCATATTCCTTGGAGCAGGGCTCCAGTTTTGTCCACAGGGCACATCATTGTCACTCATGTCCCTGATATCAACATGTATTGATGCACAACCACTTCTGTGATGTTGATGGAATGTTTGTGTCACATTCTTCACTGGTTGTTGGTCATCAGTACACTCAGTCGCAGATTTAATGTACTGCTTTCTGTACATAGAGTCATCCTGATGCTCGTATGAAAAGTTCCCTCCTGTTCGAGTATTTTCAGCACTGGTCAATAAGGATACTTGTCCAACGAGCTCCTGTATAACAGACACAAGTCTGTCATTCTCTGATGTGGCCAGTCCAAATGCAGCATCTGCTATTCTTGCACTTTCCAGGACTTGATCCTTGGTCTCATGCAATCTTGTCAAAATGAACTGTTTAATGTGAGGTTGAGAATTCCTAATGACGGCATCCATGAGAAAGTTGTCGTCCAGTATATGATGACGTTTTGCCTCATATTGCAATTCTTGAAGAAAATCCTCAAAATCATCAGACTGTTTCTGTTTCCTATTATAAAGCTTGTCTAGTCTTTCATATCTTTTTGCTGAACTTAGTTTGTACCTTGCAAGGAAAGCTGCCTTCACCTCATTCCAGGAATTTTCACTAAAGTCCTGAGCTTCATGCCACTTTAAAGCATTTTTGTCTAACCATAAACTAAATGCTGTCTTTGTCCATTCTTCTGAGTAAATATGTAAAGAAGTAAAGTTCTCATATCTGTTTAACCATGATCATGCAATTTCTGGATCACTTCCATTGAATTTCTCAAGAGAAAACTGACTTAGGGAAAAAGCCCTTGCTAAAGCAGCAAAACTCTTGTCTAATTTGTCCTTATTTCCAAGTCCTCCTGAAAATATACTGTCATTTGTCTCTGTAATATCAGAGCCAGAACAATTTTCATTGTCATGAAACATTTTGAGTCATCTAGTTCTTCTCTGACAATATGTGAATGTCCAACTTCATGTCAGAATTTCAAGACTTCTCGAGCTCAGTGTTGGTGTAGCAGTGACATTTTGAGGGTATTTTAATGTCATAATTTGGTGTCTTTGTATATATCTATTTTACAAGTATTGGATGTAACATGGTGTTTCATATTTTATGGTTTAAAGGTAAAATATGAATAAAAATAATGTATAAGTCATAAAAAGGTTGTTAAAAATATTGATGGTTGGTGGCAGTATTCTAATGTTTGTGGTTTTAAGCGAAATGTCAATTAGATTGACATTTGATTTTGTTTATCATTAGTTCCTATGAATTTCATTCATCTGAATGGTTATGACGTCAGAGTTATGTAAAGTATAATGCTGGATCAAGAGTATTGCCTCATTCTGGATCCAGGATGAAAGTTGTTTATCACCTGACCCTTATTCTTAACTTCTCATTGGCTAATTTAAAAAAACTAAGATAGTCTTCTTTGCACCAATCTAACCAACTCACAATCACAGCACCGCACAGGCAACAACAAGGTGGCAGTAGGATTCAACAGGCAATCTATGGTCATCGGACGTGAGTCACCACGTTCAATTACATGGCTCATTCCACAAATAGGTAAGGCTCATTAGCATGTTTAAATATATTTTATCTTCATGTACACTTTGTATGTAGCTTTTGATGGTTACTACGTGCTTATTTAAATGTACGTCAGCTTACTTGTGGAATTATGTGTATATTAGGTATATGTGTAAATATTGTTTTAATTTTGAGTATGTGGGCAAAATGTTGTATTTGGCGGGAAATTGTCTCCCTTGGCGTGATAACATGTGTCATCACTAATGGATTAATTTGTAACAATTTACAATGTATTATGAGATACCATAGTATTAATATATTCTTTATATAAGCTACTTGTGATATGAATGTATAACTGATATAATGTATGGCCGTTTCTATTCTGTTGTAATTGTTTCAGGGCCATTTTCTCCATTTTCTCCCTTTCTCCATTCCGTCATTGCAACGTTTCTTCATCTGAATAAAAACCGATCACAACCCCACAGCGAGTCATATATTGGCGTCAAACCAGCTGTAACATTTGGAGCCCCCAGTGAGGAAATTATTCAGATAGGATCTGCACCTGATGGTGACCGGAAGTTGATCTGATGTTGACCGGAAGTTGATCTGATGTTGACCGGAAGTTGATCTGATGTTGACCGGATGTTGATCTGATGATGACCGGAAGTTGACTTGTTTACATCATGTGATCTGCCTTGCTGTGAGTTACCTGTCTTTGCCTTGTGATATCTATTTTGCCTGTTTTAATTAGCGTGCTGTGATAATGCTACTTTGCTGAACTCACCATGAACACTGGATCAATAGATTGTTTATACAATCATGTGAACATTTTACAGCATTGAACTTTTAACGTACAGCAGGGATCCAGTGAACATTACAGATTGACATGGTGTATTGGACATTTACTGATTCTGTGATATTTTATATTGTCTGACTTTTATATATATTTACATTGTATCTGAAGACTGTGATATTTGTGTATCTACGGGTTGTGAAACAAAAAATGAATTTAGTAGTTGCCCTGATTGATCTCATATTGCCCATGTTTATTTTATAGGTTCGTTTTTTTGCCTTTGTTATGTGTGGTATGCGTATGGTTACATTGTGACATGTGTGATTGAATGATGAATTTGGTCACTGGTGTGTAGTCCCTGTGTTGTGTTAGGTCTTAGTCAGTTATATAGTTACATATAGGTACACTTTAATTACACTTTAATTAGTATATCAAAACAAACTTGGTTTTATATTAACTAAATTACCTAAATAGTACTTAGTCAATTTAATTATTTATCCAATCTCAACTAGGTAATAATACAGTTTAGTTTCAAGGCACCCAATATTATACTTGTTGTTGCCCATTTACTCTTCTTGTTTAGGCACTCATCACTCAACTAACCCTTTAGTTGGTACAGCACACCTAAGTTTTAAGTTAACTCCCATGCAGCATTTGTTTTGCGTTGTAGACGGCTTTTAGTGGTGTTTGGATAAGTGTACTGGTACTTAGTTTTGTAGTTGGGCAGTTAGGTCTATAAGACATGGAGGGATTTGCAGGTATCAAGGAGGAGGATCCAGAACAGAAGGAGCAACCAGGGTCTGATATCATGCCAGCCTTAGAGTCAGATGTAGGCGAGCTTAGTCTCACTGGACTTAGCGATACTTTGAAGCAGATGGGTGTAGTACCTGTGGTAGATAGCCCTGAACATTTTCAGGATTGGATGGTTTCCTATTTGCAGTCGGTAGGGAAATTGCCCGGTGGTATTCAGGCTGATTCTGATGGTACATGGGGTAACAAAGGTTCTGTGGTTACTAAGGCTTTTCAATCAGATGCTAACCCATTAGAGAGTAAAGGTCCTCAGTTTACTCCTGTTACTCAGGCAGACATTAGTAAATCTGTAGTCACTTTAAGTCAGACTCCTAAGTTGTCATCTTTCTTTGGTGAAGCTGGTAAGGGTGAGGCTTCTTATGATTTATGGCGCTATGAGGTAGAGTGTCTCTTGGCTGAGAGTGCTTATCCTAAACATGTCATATTTGAGGCTGTTAGGCGCTCTCTGAAGGGTAAAGCTGGTAAAGCTGCTTCACTTTTAGGTCCGCAGTCTTCCCTTGATTCCGTGTTAGCTAAACTTACAAGTGTTTATGGCAGCTGTGAGGAAAGTGAATCCCTGATGGCAAGGTTTTATAGTGCCAAACAGATGGCAGAAGAAGATGTTTCTTCTTGGGGTTGCCGACTTGAAGACCTATATGCTAAGGCTAGACAGAGTAGTAAGTCATCACCTAGTGAGACTAACCAAGCCCTCAGGAGTGTTTTCTGGCAAGGTCTTAAACCAAATTTGAAGGATGTATCTGGCCACAAGTACGATGCTATTGAGGACTTTGATAAGTTGCGTGTAGCGATTAGAAGGATTGAATTTGAGTTGAATCAGAGGAAGCCCCTAGAATCTTTAAAGAAGCCAATTCCTTCTAAAATGGCTGCTAAATCTGACAGTGATTACCAGGAATTGAAGGGTATGGTTCAACAATTAACAGCAGAGTTTGGTGCCATTAAAAGGCAATTAGCTGACATTCCCACTCTCACTCCCACGCCATCTCCTTCAGGAACTAGAGGAGGAGGCAGATCAGATCGTGGCTCATTTTCTATTCGTGGCAGATCTAATATGTCTCATTGGAACAATAATGGACGGGGTCAGTTCAGCGCTAGAGGTCATCCTACATATGGTCCTTCACACTTACCTTATCAGGGAGCTGTTCCTCCAGATGGTAGGCAGGGTATTGTCTGTTGGAAATGTGGACAGATAGGTCATTTGTGGCGTGGATGTAGGGTTATCATGGACCACAACTGGACTTTAAACATGCACAGGCCCATGGAGGCAGGCGATTCATGGGCCAATCCACAAGCAAACCAGAGACAACGCCTACCACAACTCCAGAAGGATTGATCGGGAAAGCGAATGAAGCCAGTGTCACAGTGGGAGGTAAAGTATGCAAAGCTTTACTTGATACAGGTTCCACAGTGTCTACTGTTAGTGAATCATTCTACAGGCATCAATTATCTCATCTTCCAATGCATCAACTTGACCGTATTTTGGACATAGAGTGCGCAGATGGTGGAACATTGCCATACCTAGGGTATATTGAGAGTGAGTTGTTAGCCCCAGGCCTTGATTCAATGGACACTTTGCCTTGTTTACTATTAGTTGTCACAGACAGTAGATATAACTTGTCAGTGCCAATCTTGTTGGGTACTAATATCTTGTCATCTTTGATGGAGAGATGTAAGGCAACAGTGGGTACTAGATTTCTTCAGAAAGCATCACTTCATACCCCATGGTATTTGACATTTAGGAATATGGTCATTAGTGAGAAGGAGCTAGCGAAGAATGATTGGAGGTTAGGACTGGTCAAGAATGCTGAAGACAGGAACATAGTTATTCCACCAAATTCACAAGTCATTATCCAGGGTTATGTTGACAAGGAAATCAGTTATCCTCAAGCTCTTGGTACACTACAGTCATGTCAGAGTTCAACTATTCCATCAGACATCGATGTTTCTCCTTCACTTATGTTGTACAAGTATAGGAAGCAGGATCCAATCCAGGTGCACTTGTCAAATGTTACCACTCGTACTGTTGTTATTCCACCCAGAGCTGTACTCTGTGAAATTCAACCAGTATCTGTAGAAGAGTCCAAGCTGAGTCAGTCATACAATACTGAGTCTATTTTGAGCCTTATTGATGTCAATGATAAAGGACTTACCCCCGAAGAACTAGATAAAGGTGTTAAACTTATCTCAAAGTACATTGATGTCTTTTCAAGTGGGGAATTAGATCTTGGTCATTCAACTGCAGTACAACATCGTATCGAGTTAATGGATAAAACTCCTTTTAAACAAAGGCATCGACGTATTCCCCCAGCCATGTTTCAAGAGGTGAAAGATCATCTTAGACAGTTGCTAGCATGTGGAGTTATACGTAGATCACATAGTCCTTGGGCTTCTAACATTGTCCTGTGTAGGAAGAAGAATGGAAAACTTAGAATGTGCGTGGACTTCAGACAACTAAACAATTCCACTATTAAGGACAGTTTTGCTTTACCAAGGATAGAGGAAATTTTAGATTGTCTAGCTGGCAGTAAGTTTTACACTAAGTTGGACATGAAGTCTGGGTATTACCAAGTCGAACTTGCAGAAGAACATAAGGAGCGCACTGCTTTTACAGTTGGCCCTTTAGGTTTCTTTGAGTATAATAGGCTTCCGTTTGGACTTTGCAACAGTCCGGCAACATTTCAGCGTCTCATGCAAGATTGTCTTGGAGATTTGCATTTATCAATCTGTGTGATATACATTGATGATCTTATCATATTTGCTGATAGCTATGAGGAACACTTAGAACGTCTCACCAAAGTTTTTGAACGCCTGCGCCAATGCAACTTAAAACTGGCTCCAGATAAGTGTGAATTCTTCAAAGAGAAAGTTGCCTATGTTGGACATGTCATTTCCAAGGATGGAGTTGAACCAGATCCTGCAAAAGTAGAAGCAATCAGAAATTGGCCACGACCTACTAACCCTTTTGATGTAAGGAAGTTTTTAGGTTTCGCAGGATACTACAGACGGTTTGTAGAGAATTTCTCTAAGATATCGAAGCCTCTATCCCAATTAATGCCTAGCCCAAAAGACAAGAAAGGAAAACCTTCAGTGGACTGGATTTGGGGAGATCCTCAGGAAGCAGCATTCCAGGAGTTGAAGGATAGACTTTCATCGCCGCCGGTACTCGGTTACTGTGATTACTCAATCCCCTTTGAACTCCATACCGATGCCAGTCAACGTGGCCTAGGTGCTGTTCTATACCAGAATCAAGGCGGGAAGCAGAGAGTCATTGCCTATGCCAGCCGAGGATTGTCAAAGTCGGAGCACAACTACTCAGCCCACAAATTGGAGTTTCTTGCATTGAAATGGTCAATCACTGAGAAGTTCCATGATTACCTCTTTGGCAATCAATTCACTGTATATACAGATAACAACCCACTGACATATATTCTGACTACCGCGAAGCTCGACGCAACTGGCCACAGATGGCTAGCTGCCTTGTCAGCTTACAATTTTGATGTCAAATACCGACCTGGAAAATCAAATATTGATGCAGATGTGCTGTCAAGGATTCCAGGAGATCATGCAACAGAGCCTGCAGATAATCAGATTTCCTCAGAATCTGTCAAGGCTATCTGTCAGTCTGTTTCTGCACCCAATTATGTTGAGTGTTTAAGCATGTCCTCAGAGTCGGTAGATGTTGGTGATACAGGTCATGACCTGAAGAGCATGTCTCCAAAGGATTGGAGACATGAACAGTTTTGTGATCCGACACTTGCAGATGTCATCAAATGGGTCAGAACAGGACAAAAGCCAAGAAATGATTACATGCAATCCAGTGAATTTACATCCCTTTCTCGCAGATTTGACAACCTTAAACTCAAGCAAGGTGTGCTATACAGAGTGACTACCATGGATGATGAACTTGCAGAACAGTTGGTACTTCCTTATCATCTCCGTGCCCAAGTTCTCAAGAGTCTTCATGACGATATTGGTCATTTAGGACGGGATAGAACATTGGCTTTGGTAAGAGAGCGATTCTATTGGCCTGGAATGGCAAGTCAAGTTGAGAAATGGGTGAAGGAATGCCAGAGATGTTTATGCCGAAAGTCAACAACAAATACCAGAGCTCCCTTAGTGAATATCGAGACCACATATCCATTGGAGTTAGTTGCTATGGACTTTCTTACCTTGGAACCTTCGAAGGGGAACTATCAGCACATCCTTGTAATTACGGATCACTTCACTAAGTATTCTCAGGCTGTTCCAACAAGAAATATGACTGCCCGTACAACAGCAGAAGCATTTCTTAATCACTTTGTAGTACATTATGGTTTACCAGCCCGAATCCATTCAGACCAAGGTGCAAACTTCGAAAGTCGTCTGATTGAGGAGCTGTGTACAATTACCGGAATGAAGAAGTCGAGGACAACACCGTACCATCCTATGGGTAATGGCCAGACAGAGCGCTTCAACAGAACACTTTTGAATATGCTTGGCACCCTTGAACCTGATCAAAAGAAGGATTGGAAGATGCATGTTTCTCCTCTAGTTCATGCCTACAACTGTACCAAACATGAAACTACGGGTCATTCTCCCTTTTATTTAATGTTTGGACGTCATCCAAGATTGCCGATAGACCTTGCATTTGGAATTGACAGAGACCATGCCAACCAGTCGTTACAATTATACACAAAGTCTCTGCGTGACAGACTAAAGAAATCATATGAATTGGCCTCTAAGATCACCAGGAAGTCTAAGAGAAAGCAAAAGCAGAACTATGATCAGCGAGCAAGAGGAGCAGCTGTCCATGTTGGGGATAGAGTACTGGTAAAAGCCCTTGCCTTCGAAGGTAAACATAAGCTAGCAGACCAGTGGGAGGATGATGCATACATTGTCAAAGGACACCCAAATCCCACTATACCCGTGTTTGTAGTGGAGCCAGAGAATGGAGAGGGTCGAATAAGAACTTTGCATCGGAATCATCTCCTCCCTATTGGAAGTGTTGCTATGGAAACCGTAAGACCTAAACCAAAACCAAGAAAGAGAACGAGTATTCAAACTGTGACAGACAAACCAGATGACATACTGGAACATGATGAAGACCATGACGAGGTTATTTTGTCAGTTTCATCTACTCCTCATATTGATTCTGTCTCTTCAGCCAGTGATACATCCACAGGTAACATGGTTGGTGCTGAAGTTCAACTGACGGAAATGAAGCAACAGGATGAAGGTGATTTAATCCATGTTGAAGATTTTGTACAAGATCGAACTGAGGAAGAAACTGAATCAGTGGAAGTTGATCGTATTGGTGATTCTCCATCAGAATCAGAGTCCACATCAGTCACTGAAGATCAAGATGTAATGGATGTTAAGGTCGTTTCGGATCTTGCCAATATCACAGATGTCTCCGATGCTGCCAATGGCATTGCAACGGATGGTGCTCATGTCACAGATCTTGCAACTGTCCCGGATGTGGCTGATGTAGACCACATCAGTGATGTTGCAACTGTCATGGACGTCATGCCAGAAAATCTTGAAACAGAGACTAAAAGTAGTCCCGAGACATCTGGAGTGAACAATGCAAGGACTGGACCTCCTGTGCAACCTATTCCCCCAAGTCGGCCCAGACGATCAGACAGAATTACACGGAAACCTGCATGGCAAACTAGTGGTGAGTTTGTCATGTCACAAACAGGTCGACCACCAGACTGGCTGGAGAAAGCAAGATTTCTAGAACATCTGGCAACCAGTGGAACTTTTGACACATTGCCTTCTAAGGTATCAGATGTTCTTTTATCCGTCGTCAAAGATAAATGATAGATGACGGGGACGTCATTTATTGATAGGGGGGTAGTGTGTAGCAGTGACATTTTGAGGGTATTTTAATGTCATAATTTGGTGTCTTTGTATATATCTATTTTACAAGTATTGGATGTAACATGGTGTTTCATATTTTATGGTTTAAAGGTAAAATATGAATAAAAATAATGTATAAGTCATAAAAAGGTTGTTAAAAATATTGATGGTTGGTGGCAGTATTCTAATGTTTGTGGTTTTAAGCGAAATGTCAATTAGATTGACATTTGATTTTGTTTATCATTAGTTCCTATGAATTTCATTCATCTGAATGGTTATGACGTCAGAGTTATGTAAAGTATAATGCTGGATCAAGAGTATTGCCTCATTCTGGATCCAGGATGAAAGTTGTTTATCACCTGACCCTTATTCTTAACTTCTCATTGGCTAATTTAAAAAAACTAAGATAGTCTTCTTTGCACCAATCTAACCAACTCACAATCACAGCACCGCACAGGCAACAACAAGGTGGCAGTAGGATTCAACAGGCAATCTATGGTCATCGGACGTGAGTCACCACGTTCAATTACATGGCTCATTCCACAAATAGGTAAGGCTCATTAGCATGTTTAAATATATTTTATCTTCATGTACACTTTGTATGTAGCTTTTGATGGTTACTACGTGCTTATTTAAATGTACGTCAGCTTACTTGTGGAATTATGTGTATATTAGGTATATGTGTAAATATTGTTTTAATTTTGAGTATGTGGGCAAAATGTTGTATTTGGCGGGAAATTGTCTCCCTTGGCGTGATAACATGTGTCATCACTAATGGATTAATTTGTAACAATTTACAATGTATTATGAGATACCATAGTATTAATATATTCTTTATATAAGCTACTTGTGATATGAATGTATAACTGATATAATGTATGGCCGTTTCTATTCTGTTGTAATTGTTTCAGGGCCATTTTCTCCATTTTCTCCCTTTCTCCATTCCGTCATTGCAACGTTTCTTCATCTGAATAAAAACCGATCACAACCCCACAGCGAGTCATATATTGGCGTCAAACCAGCTGTAACATTGGTGATAAGAGATAATAACAGTAAAGTCAAGCTCACCTTACAACTTTCCATTCCAAACTGTCCTGTGTAGTAGCGAACTAAGGGAAATCAATACCACCTCCCTGCAAGTGAGGCAACTGACCAACACTTAATAATCAATAACTGCTCCCCTTAGTGCCACTGTCCCTCTGTGAGGCCGGGCAAGCAAGTGACTAACCCTTCTTAATGAAGCCTGTATGCACGGATGCATGGCTGAAGTAGAACTGCATTCACACTTCCATCGTCAGATAAACGTAAGATATGGTTCGTCCCTAAGTTCTTAAGTCTTGATTTCTTCCTGTGGTGGGTCTTCATGAAACAAATTCTCTTGAGCATTGGCACAAAAAGTCTGAAAAGACTCTCCTCCTGTCAGGAACCACAGTCTCACTTCACTGTAAGTCTTCTCGCTCCTTGTTTCATGAGATGAGCATGGTATGGTGATCTTAGAGCAACTCCGCCATATGTAACAAAACTACAGAGAACCGTTCTGTTCAGCTGTATGCTCCCGACTCCCCGCACCACTCTCGGACAACTAACAAAATACTATCGATGATAATTTTAGCTCCTCCCTCCAAAATCACATTTGACATCATGAGAAATGAGTCATGATTGTCATTCCCCAATTTCCATAGTAATTAGTTTTACCATCAAGATTTTCTTGATGAACCACTTTGATTACCTCTTTAGGGTCATTGGTCAACTTGGACATACTCATATAACCAAATCAAATACCCTCAAATACCTCTGCCAGACTGGAAGATACCCAATCCTGTTATTTAGACATTCCAATCAAGCAGTAGTATTCAGAAATACTTGATCACCACTAATCTAACAATCCCGTTCTATCCATCTGTCTCTCTTCTGACATCTTTATTGCAGGACCGTATTCTACCAATTTCCTTGGACTAACGAAAAGTTATCTCTATCACTCAAGAGAAGCAATATCCATAATCATTTGCCCTGGGGGTTATGCCCTCACCCTGTACGGTCACTTCTCTCATATGCATCCATATTTTCACCCAAAAGCTTAATTTCGTAAACTACATTCTAAGTAAATACTAAAAAACCTTTTTTCCAAAATACCCTGGTTATACAAACCTACAACTACCACTATAGTCTGCTTTTACAGATAAACCAACAACGAGGCAGTGTTAAACTAACGATCATCAACTCGTACAGTTGTTGTTTTGTTAAATATCTCGGAATATTTACATCACAGAAAGGTGATACATTGATAAAGGTCCTAAAATACTCGAATAAAGCGAAATTGACACAAAGTGCACTGTGTGAAGTAATTATGTTGTTTTATGCTGCAAAGCACCTTCTTTTCAACTCAAGCCAGATGACACCACAAGTAAAGTAAGAAATATTGAACTTAATATTGAGTGTTGTACATAAATACAATAAAGATTGTGGTCCAGAAGACCTTCAGTGCATGATGTATGAACATGTAGAAAGTGGTCAAATGTAACAAATTTTATATATTTTATACTTTCTTCGTCAAGTACAGATTCTCGCACGTTTGGGGGTTTTGTCCAATCCGGGATTCAAACTCACACTGCCAGAGTGAGGCATCTAATCTCCAGCACACAAAGTCAGCAATCTAACCCACTCAGCCACCGAGGCTTCCACAAAAGTGAGTCTAGATCTCATACTTTGTGTACCCCTCTGACAAGTGTAAATTGGCCCGGCTCCCATTTCTGACAGTTATGAAAACACGATATCATTTAGAAAGTGGTCAAATGTAACAAATGTTATATTTGGGGGATAACACTTTCTTTGTAAGATATCCCAAATATAACATTTGTTGCATGATGTATGTTAGATTTGGTTTGAATTATTAAGCAAAAGGGTTAGGGTTAGGCTCCATGTGTGACTTCACTAGAAATCCTGAGAGAAAATAGTTGCTGCCATCCAACATCCATAATCTTAAACCTGAGTGTCAGACAGGGTAACAAGAAATACTACCTCTTAACATCTTTTGCTATGGCGCATGGAACACTCTTCCAGACGGACATATTTGAGTTAGTAAATCATTTATCAGGGTCCCACCTGCCTTTAAACTCAACTTGGTAAAGTTCTAACATCAGGGTCCACCTACCTTTAAACTCAACTTGGTAAAGTTCTAACATCATGGTCCCCCTGCCTTTAAACTCAACTTGGTAAAGTTCTAACATCAGGGTCAACCACCTGCCTTTAAACAGAACTTGGTAAAGTTCTAACATCAGGGTCCACATGCCTTTAAACTCAACTGGGTAAAGTTCTAACATCAGGGTCAACCACCTGCCTTTAAACAGAACTTGGTAAAGTTCTAACATCAGGGTCCACATGCCTTTAAACTCAACTGGGTAAAGTTCTAACATCAGGGTCAACCACCTGCCTTTAAACAGAACTTGGTAAAGTTCTAACATCAGGGTCCACATGCCTTTAAACTCAACTGGGTAAAGTTCTAACATCAGGGTCCACCTACCTTTAAACTCAACTGGGTAAAGTTCTAACATCAGGGCCCACCTGCCTTTAAACTCAACTGGGTAAAGTTCTAACATCAGGGTCCACCTACCTTTAAACTCAACTGGGTAAAGTTCTAACATCAGGGTCCACCTACCTTTAAACTCAACTGGGTAAAGTTCTAACATCAGGGTCCACATGCCTTTAAACTCAACTGGGTAAAGTTCTAACATCAGGGTCCACATGCCTTTAAACTCAACTGGGTAAAGTTCTAACATCAGGGTCCACATGCCTTTAAACTCAACTGGGTAAAGTTCTAACATCAGGGTCAACCACCTGCCTTTAAACAGAACTTGGTAAAGTTCTAACATCAGGGTCCACCTACCTTTAAACTCAACTGGGTAAAGTTCTAACATCAGGGTCCACCTACCTTTAAACTCAACTTGGTAAAGTTCTAACATCAGGTTCCACCTACCTTTAAACTCCACTGGGTAAAGTTCTAACATCAGGGTCCACCTACCTTTAAACTCAACTGGGTAAAGTTCTAACATCAGGGTCAACCACCTGCCTTTAAACTCAACTGGGTAAAGTTCTAACATCAGGGTCCACCTGCCTTTAAACTCAACTGGGTAAAGTTCTAACATCAGGGTCAACCACCTGCCTTTAAACAGAACTTGGTAAAGTTCTAACATCAGGGTCCACCTACCTTTAAACTCAACTGGGTAAAGTTCTAACATCAGGGCCCACCTACCTTTAAACTCAACTGGGTAAAGTTCTAACATCAGGGTCCACATGCCTTTAAACTCAACTGGGTAAAGTTCTAACATCAGGGTCCACATGCCTTTAAACAGAACTTGGTAAAGTTCTAACATCAGGGTCAACCACCTGCCTTTAAACAGAACTTGGTAAAGTTCTAACATCAGGGTCCACATGCCTTTAAACTCAACTGGGTAAAGTTCTAACATCAGGGTCCACATGCCTTTAAACTCAACTTGGTAAAGTTCTAACATCAGGGTCAACCACCTGCCTTTAAACAGAACTTGGTAAAGTTCTAACATCAGGGTCCACATGCCTTTAAACTCAACTGGGTAAAGTTCTAACATCAGGGTCCACATGCCTTTAAACTCAACTGGGTAAAGTTCTAACCATTGATAAAGCAACCTACCTATTCACATGCAAATCAACCTCTTATGTAAGTTTAGTATCACAGATTATGAAGGGGGGGGGGAGGGGAGAAGAGGAGGAGGTCAGGTTTTGCACCTCATTTGGGCTGTTGCACATTTTAGTTTGTTTGTTTAGAACCACAGTTTGTTCGTTTTATAATAAACAGTAAACAAAGACTGACATACCTGTTGTAGAGAATTAGGAATCAAACTTGATCAGTTTCAACACAATGGTGGAAAACAGTCTACAGTTAATCCATGCTTGAGTATATAACTCATTGTGTTGTTTGAGGGGCCAAAATGAGCAGTAAGTAAAATTCAAAGAACTGTTGAATATCTTCTACTTTTGCTGCCAAAACTGTTGAAAGATACAGTTTTTGTCTTCATAGTCCACTCTGAAACAGACTCACCATTTCCCCACTAAACTTCGACATATTTTTCCATTTCACAACATTTAACCCCTAGTTTCCAGCAACTGTAATAATATTTCCTCACAACTAATCACATATACATGATTAATGTATCAGACTTTTGCTTGGATCCTATTTGTCAAGCAAGACTGAATGAGGGACATAGTGCAGAATATATATAGCAAGTGGATGATAACAATAGAGGATTAACAGTAACCTATTATTGTTACTGTTAATCCTCTATTGTTATCATCCACTTGCTATATATATTCTGCACTATGTCCCTCATTCAGTCTTGCTTGACAACGGTATAAGGATCTATACCGAAACGTCGCCTTTTACAGTATTAAAGAAGTTGTTATCCATAAAAAATTGTGTCTATCTTGTCATCCATCAACTTCTAAGTAATGCCTATCAAACAAACTAATTGGTCTGTTTACACTGGCATTTGTGATGTATTGTGTGACCATTCTGCATTCATTTGTGTTTTTAACTTATTGAGTAACTTGTGGTTTTCGTTGATGATTTCAACATTTGATGACATGTTGCAATGAATAAAGTATGTATGTATTATTTATACTTATTTTTGCGTTTTTAATTTTTGCGATTGAGTCTCGTTCGCAAAACTCGCAATAATAAAACGGTCGCAAAAAATTCCCTGTTTACAGTAGGTTGTCATTTCAGGTTGTTACAATTGTGATTGTTTATCGTTTTACCTCTAATAGTATCATCTTCAAGCGTTAGCCTATAGTTATTTTAAGTCTTTGTCACGTCTATTACAGGTATAAGGGGTGACAGGTTGTTTTGTGTCATTGCCTGTCTTATGTTCTTTGTCTTGCGTGGCCCCTTGTGTTGATTGTCTTGTTTTAAAATACAACAAACTACTTGCAGGTCAGCCATTGCACTTCACAACAATCAGAGCACGTCAACGATCGCATCTCAGAGGACTAAACAACAAATCTAAAGGTTAGTATAATGTTTTAAGGATTGTATATATGTTATGTACTTAGTAGTAATGGTATTGGTGTAAATTAATTATTCTAGTGCATCATAATGTTTGCTTAAATGTATAATCGTGTAGTTGTGTATATTTTGTGCAATGGCGTTCAAACATAAGTTTAATACTGTTCAGCATTATTTACATAACGCATATGCTTAAAAATGTTAGTGACTCGTGTATAAATGGTTGAATGAAAGAATGAATTAATGAACGAATGATATGACCTGACATTTCATATACTTTATCGTCATGAAGTTCATAAGCAATTTATACAATACCACATAGTTTATTTTTATACCGGCGCTATATTCCTCCAGAGGAAGTGGAATAATCTCCACCCCAGTGTCACACACAGGGTACGAAACTTCTTATTCTGTCATTATATTGCAATTGTGTTGGATTCACAGTTTCTCTATCTGTAGCATTTAATTTGTTTAACGTTCATCGCAACGTGTACGTTAGTATGAAGTATTTGCCTTGTGTTCGTCTTGTCACGAAGTTATCGTTCTTGGATGGTTGCCTCAATTAAAATGTTTTGATGACAATGTCATTATTTCTGTATAGTATTATTAATTGTGCACATTTTCTGAGGAACGATATTAGAATTACTCCTTTTGTAATAGAAATGGTTTGTGATATTAATTTGTTGTATTTATTTATATATACTACTCAAAAGATGTTAAGGAACACCTGATTCTTTGATATGACCATAGTTAATCTGACATGTCATAACAGATAAACTATAATCATATTAAAGAATCAGGTGTTCTTTAACTTCTTTTGAGTAGCATATGTGTATATATTTATCCTGAACTAGTATTTATTCCCCATACATGTGTCTCAGGGTGTCTATCTGTCAATAGATAAAGAAATAAAGTCTCAAACCCGTAGCCTGTGTCTGGTCTTCCTGTATACCTACACAATCCTGATTACAGTACATTCAAAATATTCAGTAAATTGCCATTGTGTGATTCCATACTTCCATCGAATTACAAAACACCATTTATCAGCAGCTTGTTGGGTTTGATGACACCGCTGCAGTTTTTGTAGATTTTAAAAGAATATATTTAGCAATTTTTTACCAATTCAAGGAGTTGGTGATCAAATTTTAAACACAATAACCTGGATTCATCTGTGTGTGATTTATTGTTATAATACATGAAATTCAGCCAAAGAGTCAAATTTTAAAAGGATTCATTTCAGTAATTAGATGCAAGGAGACCAAACAATTGTTTATTCGTGTTTGACATGAAAATGCTTCACAGATGTTTGTTTATGAGATATATACTGAGTCAAATTAAAAACTTCACATTTTAAAAAGTAATCCCATATATTATGATATACAACGGACAAATGTATCAGAGAAGGTAATTTTTAATCATTAATGTCCAAAGAAGGATTTTAATTAACGGTGGTAACCATAATTTGTTCCAAGCACCTACGGTATTCGGCAGTAACATCAACAGTTTAAATCATAAGTCCGAAGCACGAGAATCTGATGGCACACAAGTTCAGTAGCATGTATGGCCACCATGTACGTTGACAACTGCCACACAATGCCTCGCATGCATGGACCTTGTGATGCTTGTGAACACATGATTGGGAAGACGACGCCATTGTTGCTGCAAAATGGTGCCAAGATCTTGCAAATTCTGTGGTTGGTTCTCGTGAGTGCGCAGACTTCCGACAAGAGCATCCCAGACGTGTTCGATGGGATTGAGGTCGGGAGACCTTGAAGGCCAGTCCATGACGTTGACTCCCGCATTCTGAAGGAAATTCCTTGTCAAAATTGTTGTGTGGGGTCTGGCATTGTCATGTTGGATCAAAGCGGGTCCATGTGCTGCCATAAAAAGGCTGAAGTTCTGGTGCCAGTACCTGGTCGCGGTAAGCAGCAGCGTCGGGGTTGCCACAGATGACAAGAAGCCTGGAATGTGCATTGCCACAGAAAGCACCCCCGCCCGACACTTCCGCCTCGAAATCTGTCAACTTCCTGTACACAACACTGGGCGTAACGTTCATGACGGAGTCTCGACACCCTCGCCCTACTATCAGCAAATCGAAGATTAAATTGGGATTCATCACTGAAGACAACTTGATTCCAATTCCTCTGAGTCCATCGTAAGTGTCGCTGTGCCTACAATTGACATTGACGTCTGTGTATTTGAGTCAGAATCGGCCCGCAGTATGGCCGTCGTGCTTGAAGGTGAGCAGTTCACAGACGGTTTCGAACAGTTTGCGCACTCAGTCTACCCCTAAACAGTTCATTTCTGGTTGATGTAGCCGTCAAAGATCGGTTACGGAGGCAACGTAAGACAATCTGACGATCCTCTGCAAGTGACGTCACACGTGGTCGACATGGTCGACCTGGCCGAGGGCGACCATTTGCTGTAGACGCGTCTGTAAATCATAAACAGTCCGTCGACTACAACCCATCGTCCTTGCCACTTCAGCTACGGACATTCGCATCTGCAACATGCCAATGGCACGTTCACGTTGCACATTTGAAAGGCGTGGCATGACAATTGTCCGTAAAGACTTTTGTTTTCTTGTGTTTTTCTTTTTTTGTTAATGACTGCTAACAAGTATGGCTGAAAACACGTGCGGTATTATGGCCATGTGACCAGTTGCACATGAAAAAACACTTTTGCCACTATAGTGCTTTGCACCTGATTTTGATCGATTCACCTGCACAAAAACGGGTGTTACCTGAAGACAATACGTGGCCCTTACTGTCTTAATACACAACAAGGGCCCACAATGATAACTGGTCAAAATGTTAAAAACTTTAGGATTGTGAAGTTTTTAATTTGGTTCAGTTTATTACAAAATACTTTTCTGAAAAGTTGGTAAGTATTGACTGCTGGGATCTTACCAGGGTTGCAATTACCACCTACATATAGCTGCAACAGTACCACCTACATATAGCTGCAACAGTTCCACCTACATATAGCTGCAACAGTTCCTCCTACATATAGCTGCAACAGTTCCTCCTACATATAGCTGCAACAGTTCCTCCTACATATAGCTGCAACAGTTCCTCCTACATATAGCTGCAACAGTACCTCCTTCATATAGCTGCAACAGTTCCTCCTTCATATAGCTGCAACAGTTCCTCCTTCATATAGCTGCAACAGTTCCTCCTACATATAGCTGCAACAGTTCCTCCTACATATAGCTGCAACAGTACCTCCTTCATATAGCTGCAACAGTTCCTCCTTCATATAGCTGCAACAGTTCCTCCTTCATATAGCTGCAACAGTTCCTCCTACATATAGCTGCAACAGTTCCTCCTACATATAGCTGCAACAGTACCTCCTTTATATAGCTGCAACAGTTCCTCCTTCATATAGCTGCAACAGTTCCTCCTTCATATAGCTGCAACAGTTCCTCCTTCATATAGCTGCAACAGTACCTCCTTCATATAGCTGCAACAGTACCACCTACATATAGCTGCAACAGTTCCACCTACATATAGCTGCAACAGGTCCTCCTACATATAGCTGCAACAGGTCCTCCTACATATAGCTGCAACAGTTCCACCTTCATATAGCTGCAACAGTACCACCTACATATAGCTGCAACAGTACCACCTACATATAGCTGCAACAGTTCCTCCTTCATATAGCTGCAACAGTTCCTCCTTCATATAGCTGCAACAGTACCACCTACATATAGCTGCAACAGTACCTCCTTCATATAGCTGCAACAGTTCCTCCTTCATATAGCTGCAACAGTTCCACCTACATATAGCTGCAACAGAAAAACCTACATATAGCTGCAACAGAAAAACCTACATATAGCTGCAACAGAAAAACCTACATATAGCTGCAACAGAAAAACCTACATATAGCTGCAACAGGTCCTCCTACATATAGCTGCAACAGAAAAACCTACATATAGTTGTGTCATAGCGACTGATTTACGACATCCATTGTCTGAAGAACATTTGATTGCAAAGGCTCATTACCCTGGAGCCATGACATCTATATGCCTTGAAACACTTAATTGCTGTTATTTATTAGATGCTAATCCTATTTGTTAATCCCCATTTTTGTGTACATCGACCGTCTGCCATCCTGAAAAGGATGTGCAAGTATGTCACTGATGATTTACTGTTTACATTAATATTTATTACTTACTAAATGTCAGGTGACCTTGGCTATATAAGCCTTGGTCCAGAAAGGAGAAAAAAAAGGTCTTACCCTTAGCCTAGCTAGGGTTAGGCTGGGTGCTCCGGGGCACCAAGACAACAAGCACTACCACTATGTGCTGACTTGGCACATAGTGTCATTTGTATGTATATATCAACATGTATAAAGTAGAACTGTAAATACTGCAAGTCATCGTCTCCAAGTTGTCACTTCCTACTGAGAACCATACGCCGACCCCTTGCATATACGAGTATGCAAAATTGTTCATTAATCAACATCAGACCGACCAGCGCGTTGTTAATTTGGTGGAGCTATCGGGTATGACAGACTTCTTAGTCTGTCCTTTCCTGTACCTCTTTGCAGCATGGCATATGGTTCACAAAACTGTAGGAAGTGACAGTCTCTTATTAAAAGGATATACTACCTTCCTGGAGGCCAATCACCAAGAACGAAGAAATGGCCTTTAACAAGATTGAAGAAAACAAGAATCTCTCCGATCAAGAACAAGTTCTCCAATCCCAAACCTTTCCTGCTCGAATATCTTAGCAACACTGCTAAGACTTGCCCTTCAAGATGTCGTTCCTCCACATTACCTAAGAAAAGAAGTATACACGCCTATCCCACAGTGACCCGACCACAGCCATAATCATGCAGACCCTGCACAATACAGAAACCGCCTCACGGGCACCTACAAGATGGACACTGTGTACAAGATATCTCATTGGGACTTACTAATTTGTGTTTACTTACATGGACTCAATCAAGGATATATATTGTGTGACTGTTGAAAAGTGCAACCAGGTATGTTTGATGAAAGCCATTATAATAATGCCAAAATGTGTCTTTCCAAAATTCAGTTTTGTATGTGTGCAATATACTCCAAATTACATCTTTAGTCAAGCTAGATCTTTGAAGTTATTGTGTAGGGAATCTTTGAAATGTCTCCAGGCCACGCCAGACATATAGTTGCAGCTAGGGCCCAGACAAACCTAAGCTGTAGGGTTATCGAGTCACACCTCTAAGCTCGACTCGTAATTTCAAAAATCTAAACGACAAAATTTGTCATTTGTTACAAGTAATTAATGTGCACAGTTTGGTACAAAACTGAATGTATTGTCTAGGACTTTGAATTAAGATTAGGGTTATTCTTGGGTGAGCCACCCCTACACATATGTTTATTGTATGTCAGTATTAAGTAATTAACAGCACAGCAGTATTCAGCATTTCAGAGTTTTGATGTCGGAATTAAGGATTTTAATTTTTTTTTCTTGGGCATCGCACCCACAATATCTGGGCAAGCTCCGTCAAAGACACGGGAAGAGCACCCATTGTACTTAAAAGGGCAATAGTACCCACAAGTACCGTTTGAGTCACGCAGTAAAGCTAGACTCCTGGTTTCAAATTTCTTTATGCGAAATATTTGCTGAGATGTTTAATTTGTACTTTTTATGACATTACTCATTATCATTATTCGGTACTGAGTCGCACCGCCAAGCCAGACTCCTGAATTCAAAGAAATTTCAGTGATATATTTATTGAATCTGTGAAAAGCAGTAATTACCTTGTAGTGAAATTGCACATTATAAAGATTACTTGGTTAGTTTTCAAACTGGCACTAAATCAAATTGGCTAGATGATCACTTCCACACCGTCATTGCATAGATATATTTGTTGCATAAGGATTTCATATAACTGATTTTGATCACATTTGCATGGTTGTTTTCCTTGGTGAAAAAGTTCACACATTTCAATTTGGACTCATGTAAACATGGGGTCCAAGCTTCACGTAACGGAGGGAAGTTGTCATAGCGACTGATTTACGACATCCATTGTCTGAAGAACATTTGATTGCAAAGGCTCATTACCCTGGAGCCATGACATCTATATGCCTTGAAACACTTAATTGCTGTTATTTATTAGATGCTAATCCTATTTGTTAATCCCCATTTTTGTGTACATCGACCGTCTGCCATCCTGAAAAGGATGTGCAAGTATGTCACTGATGATTTACTGTTTACATTAATATTTATTACTTACTAAATGTCAGGTGACCTTGGCTATATAAGCCTTGGTCCAGAAAGGAGAAAAAAAAGGTCTTACCCTTAGCCTAGCTAGGGTTAGGCTGGGTGCTCCGGGGCACCAAGACAACAAGCACTACCACTATGTGCTGACTTGGCACATAGTGTCATTTGTATGTATATATCAACATGTATAAAGTAGAACTGTAAATACTGCAAGTCATCGTCTCCAAGTTGTCACTTCCTACTGAGAACCATACGCCGACCCCTTGCATATACGAGTATGCAAAATTGTTCATTAATCAACATCAGACCGACCAGCGCGTTGTTAATTTGGTGGAGCTATCGGGTATGACAGACTTCTTAGTCTGTCCTTTCCTGTACCTCTTTGCAGCATGGCATATGGTTCACAAAACTGTAGGAAGTGACAGTCTCTTATTAAAAGGATATACTACCTTCCTGGAGGCCAATCACCAAGTACCGACTCTCTGAGGCACCCTTAGTTATTTGTTAATTGTTCTTGTAAATAAAATTGTAATTAGTCTCCTGTGACTCTGGCTCTTTGCTGACTAATTCCCCAAGAAAACCAGCACGTCATTTGGAAGGTATTGTTCACCCAGAACAGTTCCATGATAGCTGCAACAGTTACTCCTAGATATAGCTGCAACAGTTCCTCCAAAAGAAGTTGTTATCCATGAATTGTGTCTACTTTGTCACAGATATAGTGGACCAGGTTGGTATTTCCGTATCAAAAACATGGGTGTTGAATTCTATTGATCATTTCCACCATAATGTTTCACTATTTAGAAATATATGCACTGACAATGTAGAAATCTTATCTATCATACATTATGCATAGTCACATCTAGTCCTTGGCAATGAGAAGCAAAACAAAAAAAAACATAACTTCTATTGGCAAAATCCATTTGCTGAGAAATGAAATCCTGGAACATTTCAACTAAAAAGAGATTGAATGATGTTATTGTAGCGTATGTTCAACTTTTTTGAAGTAATTACAACACTAACAATTCATTCTATTGTATTTGATTATATCTGTGCTGTAATTTAACAACTTTAGTCACACGAACCAAACCATGCGGTCACAACCATACCTTTTAGCGGTCGTCACTGCCACTTTCGATGAAAACATGCCATCATTTGACAGGAATTGAACCAGTTATAACACGAGCTATCGTTCTGTTTTAGACAGTTACATAACCAGCAAACATAGTTCTGGCACCACCAGAAAAATGGATAAGTTTTCGGGCTGTTGCCTCCTGGTGATTTGAACATTGCACATGTATCTGCCACTATTATGCAAGATGGGAGTTTCAGACACAAATCAAACTGGGAGGTTTGAATGGTAGGTTTTATGGAATCTTCCTGAAAATATTTTGGAAACTTTGTTTGTGCTGATCCGCGTTTCTGTGACAATTACTACTGGGTATTCACGGAATGGTCATCGTTATTCTTGTTACCAGTTATCTGCAGGTTTGGATGTTTTGGAACATTCAACTCCTAGACAAGGTGTGTACGGGCAAAGTGATTAGTAAGTTGTTGTGATGTGTACAGCCTGGTTGCTTTACACGTTTTTTTATGACTGGACGATTCGACTTCCTCAGTACAATTTCCGACACACTATTGGGCACAAGACTTAGGCAGACCATCACATCATCCTTCATCAAGACACTGCTCATGGGCATTATCTGCATCTGTACTTGTGACAATCCACCACAACTTCCAGACCATCTGTATTACTCCCCCTTTGTCTATTGCCTTAAGCCTTACAATTTTTTGTCCTGCTTTGTGGATGTGCCGACCTTAAAATCCAACTTTCACAAAAAATATAAACAATCAGAATATACAGCCAATGGTAAAGATCACTTTTAAATTAAATACAAACAAAATAATTAAAGGGTCTTTTAGATGACAGTTTTTCTAAGAATATATTGTCATTATTTTTTACCACCTTACCGATCCAAATCGAACATTAAGACACATAATAAATCCTGTTCAATGCAAAAGTTGTGTATTTTCTTTTCACCTTGTATCACAAAAAGTCTGTTCTTGGCCATATGGCAGCTATATGACAGGGACAATGCACCCTTGTGGGGAATCCAACTGGTTCTTCTGTGTGGTGAGACAATAGTCAACCTACTGGGCTACCCACAACAACAGGACCAAAGGGTAAAGCAACATGGGATTTCAGGACAAAGGAACAGGGGATTTCAGGTCAAAGGAACAGGGGATTTCAGGTCAAAGGAACAGGGGATTTCAGGTGAAAGCAACAGGGGATTTCAGGTCAAAGGAATAGGATTTCAGGTCAAAGGAACAGGATTTCAGGGCAGAGGATCAGGGGATTACACTTGAAAGGAACAGGATATTTCAAGGTACAGTAAGAGGGGATCTCAGGGCAGAGGAACATAGGATTTCAGGGCAGAGGAACATAGGATTTCAGCACAGAGAAACAGAGGATTTCAGGTGAAAGGATCAGGGGATTTCAGGTCAAAGGAACAGGAGATTTTAGGGCAGAGGAACAGGGGATTTCAGGTGAAAGGAATGGGGGATTTCAGGTCAAAGGAACAGGGATATCAGGTGAAAGGAATAGGGGATTTCAGGGCCGAAGAACGGGGGATTTCAGATGCAAGAAATGGGATTTCAGGTGAAAGCAACAGGGGATTTCAGGTCAGAGGAACAAGGGATTTAAGGGCAGAGGAACAGGGGATTTCAGGTGAAAGGAACAGAGTAAGGGTATCTCAGGTCAAAGGAACAGGGGATTTCAGGTCAAAGAAACGGGATTTCAGGTCAAAGAAACAGGATTTCAGGTCAAAGAACAGGGTATGTCAGGTCAAAGGGACAGGGGATATCAGGTCCAAGAAACAGAGGGTTTCGGGGCAGTGGAACAGAATTTCAGATGAAAGAAGCGGGAGTTCAGGCAGAGGGAGAGGGATTTCAGGTCAGAGGAACAATTAAGGGATTTCAGGGCAGAGGGACAAGGTATTTCAGGGCAGAGGAACAGGATTTCAGTTCAAAAGGAACAATTATTACATAGCAACCCATTGTTTTTAATTAAGAAATTCAGAGTCAACACATGATTTTGGAGCAACAGCCCCTAAATTCAACTGCCACACCTAAACAATTCTCAGTTGAAGGATGTGTTCATAACTTATGTTTACATGCACTGTCCTATATCAGGGCTTCTTCACTAAAGGCAACTCCCATACTGTATTAAACAGACTTCTATGAGGGTAACTGCCAACTCCCATAGTCATGTACTATTACTGAAATATATGGACAAACATCGAGAGAGGATTTCCATTCCCGACAGACTGGTCTTGGAACAATGCCAGAGTAAATGCGGTGTGACGATGAATAGTGTGAAAATTAAATCACGTCATATTGCTACTGTCTTAGACAGTGTCTACATGTAAAAACACAAACCTATCCTGAGATGCCAGAAGATAACTTGGACACAATCATCTTTTTACACGCCGTTATATTTTCACATTTTCAAAAAAAAACAAGCGAAATACAAGATAGTTCTTCTGCTTGATCATGTTGATACATTGGTGCAGAGACCATTTATCGGTATAATTATGGTCTCTGATTGGAGCAAAGAACGGGCAAGATCGGTGGGAAAATCTGAAGGTGAATAATTGCAATATTTTACTAAAGCTTCTCAGTATCCAGGATATAGGATACTTACCTACAAAGACACATCTCGTATCATAGTAAACCCAAGTCATCTCTTCTCACACAGCTTTCTGCTGTTCAGAAATATTTCGTAAATCAACACTGAAGTGCTTGCCTTCTCATTTCTGGTGAGATTCCGTTTTGCACGTGCCATGAACCCTCATAGAGTTACCTCCCCTATTCCGCCTCGGTCGAAAGCGAGATATTCAGCTGGTAAGTCCTGTCAGGGAGAGGAGGCCAAGTCACTGCTCATGCAAATCGAATTATATAAACAAAACGTCACACTTTAGTGTTTCAACATCATTTGCTCATAAAACACGATGCTCCACCGAAATGAATATTTCGCATTTCAGGAGGCTGTGTTATGAGCGTGTTTTCGCTAACCTGAAGATTATGAACTGACGTCAAAAAGAAACTTATCAACTGAAAATATAAATTTCAGACAAAGTATAAAAAAAAATTCGATGAAGTCTATCTAAAACACAGAACCTAAATACAACAATAGTGAATGCAGAAAATGTAAATCGTCTGTTACATATGTTTGCGAGATAACACGCGAAAAAATGAAAAACACGTGCACCACGGACCACTGCAAATGCACGTGCGGGTAAGGGTATAAAACGATTGCAACGGCAAGTCATATCCACAGTGATAAAAAAAAAACACAAAAGAAAAGCCACGACCCTCAGTCGAACAACGTGAACGAGCCTTGGGTATGGTACAGATGGGAGCCACCCACGCCCATATTGCACGAACCTTCGGTTGCTCCCGTGTTGCCGTTACCAACTTGATGCAACGTTACAGACAGACAGGGCGGGCCGCTGACAGGCCAAGAACAGGCAGACCCAGGGTGACCACGCCCCATAATGACCAGTACTTGCGTACCTTGCACCTCCGAAATAGCTTCCTGACAGTGACGTCATCGGCGACAAATGCCTGAGGTCACAGGGTTAGTCTACAGACAGTGGCTAGGAGACTCAGGGCTCATGGAATCAGGGCTTTTAGACCACACAGAGGACAGCTATTGACAGCGCAACATCGTCGTCTGCGATTGAGATGGGGCCGGAATGTACGACGTCGGCAACGACGTGACTGGCAGAGGGTTGTCTTCACTGAGGAAAGTCGATTCTGTATGTTTAGGGCTGATGGAAGACAACGTGTTTACCGCCGATGGGGTGAACGAACGGCGGCGTGTTGAGTGCAGGAGGTCGTACCATATGGTGGAGGGAGTGTCATGGTGTTGGGAGGGATCTGTAGGCAGGAGAGGACACCGCTAGTCATCGTTGACGGAAACTTTACAGCTACAAACTTTACATGGATAACATTCTTCGTCCAGTTGTCATAACAGTTCTCCAACAGCAGCCACGTGGTGTCATTTATCAGCATGACAACGCTAGAGCCCATACAGCCAGAATTGTCACTAACTTCCTCGCAGCCAACAACGTCAACGCCCTGCCGTGGCCTGCACGCTCACCTTACATGTCCCCCATAGAACACCTCTGGGACTTGATGGATCGTTGTGTTCGACAACGACCACACTCTCCAGCCAACCGGCAAGAACTGATCTGGGCCCTCCAAGACGAATGGCGTCAAATCCCACGTGACCTCATCAGACGACTGACTTTTTCTGTCCGTCGAAGAGGTTTGCGTGTATTGAGGCATTTGGTGGTCACACACGCTACTAATGACTTGTTATTGAACGTGAGCGATTGTTTATGTACTCTGCTTATTGTCAATGATTCTGAAAGCTCGAGTTTTGTACCATACCCAACTTTAGGGGGCTCTGACGTCATTCTCGGTCGCGGTATGATTGTCATTTTCAGTGTTGATTATGTTGATATATTGATCTTCTCAATACACTTTACTTCATACATGTTGTTTTGCTGTTTTTGAGCAAGAGTGATTTCAAACTCTGGTAAAGTTTCTTTTGGACGTCAGTTTAGTTCTCCCAATTGTGACAAAACATATTGGCTGGGCCTTTTTCTACCAATATAAGTTTAAAAGGCTACACGCATCAGGCTTGTGCGTTAACCAACAGTGGAACCAGTTTACGAAATGTCTTGCCCGAGTCGTAACCAGTAGATGTGATCTTTCATCCATGGTGACCGAGAGGGGACAAAACTTTCTCGCCTTCAATTACGGCCGGAGGGGTCATGTTGTTTTCATGATATTTGGGGGTGATCAGGTGATTTTTGTCTAGAAAAGAGAGGTGAGATTTTTTCAAGTCGCTTTTCAAATAATGACTATGAAGAGAATGTTAAAATTTTCTCACATAACTATAGATGTAGGGGATTTTAAAACAAAGTCCAGATTTCGTCGTAAAGTGGTTGATCTATGGCCCTAATTAGGATTTTGATGAGACCATTGCGGCGTCAGCGCGTGGCGGATCATGGCAATTCTCTCAAAATAAATCAGGTTAAAATCTATAATATACTTTTCCAAAAATGTTAAAGAATTCCCGATTCCTTCATATGACTATGGTTAATCACTCATGCCTGATTGTATTGCAAAGTAAGTCTTGATTACTTGTTTTTAGAGTATATGATGTTACATAGTGAACGCCATAATACTGTTGTCCGTAAGTATCCTTCTTGACGTTTGATTTACGATCAGCAAGTATTGTGTCTCTTGTCTTGTTCAAATCTACATGTACATGCATATCGTAAGTTGATAAACACAAATATAAGCGAGTATGATTTTACGCCGCTTTTGGAAATATTCAAGCAATATCACGGCGGGGGACACCAGGAATGTCCTTTTCACGTTAGACCAATGCGGGCATGACAAGCGAACGCTTTAACCACTAGGCTACCTCACAGCCCCCTCGTTATGACAACGGTGTTGATATGAGTACTTGGGTAAACACACATGGAGAGACGTCCGAATTAGTGTGGCCACACAGTTGACGCTCATAACAGTATGGAGCGCATTACAATGATTATCTATAACATATGTTAAATCAGTTTTCAGTCTAATATTCTATGTATATTTTAAGTATAGTTTTGTCAAATGGATGTATACCCTACATACAAGCGTTAGGTGATTTTAGATGTATATCTTATATGCATAATCAACAGATGGTAATCAATTGTTCAAAAATTGGCAAACATCATTGTCATCGACCCAGGTTCCATTGGCACACACGAAACAGTAGATTATCAAGGTGAAGGTCATCTGTTTCTCAATATCTTGTATGGCCACCATTAAACTCCAAAACTGACTGGGATCGTGGTCCCACAGAATCAATCAGATCCCGAATTGGGGCCTGGGGAATGTCCACTTACCCCGCCTGCAGTGCTGTTGCCGGAACTGTCGGAGGTGCTGTGGTTGTTGATCCAGTGCATCCTATAAATATTCGAGTGGGTTTAAATCTGGAGACCTGGAGGGCCAGGGCAGGACCCGGATGTTGCACAGTGGGAAGGACGTGTGGCCGAAGAATCTCATCCGTGTAACGTTGTGCCGTAAAAAATCCCCAAAACTTGCATCAAGTCTGTTCTACCAGTGTAGGAGATTACAGTCTTGTAATGGTGCGGTAGAAAACCCTGACTATAGCTGGAGATGATTGTCCTTTCTGCACTCGGCCGATGGCGTTGTTGCGTTGGGCTTCCGTCTGTCATGGCATGTTTTCGCTATTCACTTTCTGTAAGATTGTGATGGCACGCAAATGAAAACCCAACGTTTTTAAGTGATGTTGCACGTGTTTTTCATGTTTGTATGTTTCGGCGACAGGCTCTCACATGGTTGTGTTTTGGCGATTTTCCCATCTGTTTACCAAGTTTCTGCAGTACAGCATTCTTATCACACAAGAAGTGTTGAACATGTGCTTGACTGCCGTCGAGTTCGGACGTCTTTTGCTTCTCAGCAACTTGTCTAGACTTATACAGCACACTTGACTGCTTATGTTACTTCCTCTTTGGTTCTTTTGGCTTTTGATTTCTCTTGTGTTGGAGTGCATTCAACCTTTTCATTTCTATTTGGTGTTTGCTGTTTGTTACAGTCAGTTGTTGGGGATTGTCCTCGGCAATGGCTGACAACAGAATGGAATGTGAGGACGGATTTAAAGTGGTGGCTTCAGGGAGGAAGCGAATTGGTCGTATTCCAGATGGTACTTCTAAAAAGGCCTGTGTTGCCAAGCCTCCTACTACTGTACCTCCTACTGCTTGGTCTGATCTTACTTTTGTATTTGATGATTAAGCGCAGGTCAAATCAACCACTGTCATCTTTAAAGCCGATGTAGATGAATATGATGATGGTTCAACGACACTCTGTCAACTTATGACACAGCGTGCTTTGGCTAGAGCCTTGGCTAAGGTCACTACAGAAATAGTCAGTGTTAAGCGGATGGCCAGGGGAGATGTTAGTGTCACTGCAAAAACTGTTGAGGCTGCCAAATCACTTTTGCAAGTCACAGAACTTGATGATCATTTTGTCACCCCTCATGAGCCTGAATCCTTACTGAGAACACGTGGAGTCATCTATGGTATTGATCTGGATATTGAGATGAATGAAATTGAGGACGAGTTGAAACCTGTGTTACCTCTAATGTGCTCTGCTGTGCGTCTGACTCGTGGGCCTGATAAAGTTCCTACCAAATCTGTTCTTCTTACATTTACTGGCCAGTCTTTACCGGATCATGGTGTCATTTTCTTCCAGAGATTTCCAATCCGGATGTATGTTCCTCCTGCTCTGCGATGCTTCAAGTGTCAGTCCTTTGGGCATGTCTCTGCTAAGTGTAGGAGCACTCATCATGTGTGCGCTAAATGTGGAGGGAAGCACAAATACGAGGAGTGTAATGAAAGTTCACTCAAATGTAAGAACTGTGGTGGTGCACACTCTGCGGCATACAAAGGCTGCATTAAATACCAGGAAGCTGTCCAGATTCAGAAAGTCCGAGTGGAGGGTAAGTTGTCTTATTCTCAGGCTGTTCGACAGGTGCGTGGAGATTTAGCTGTCGTTCAGGTTCCATCTGTTCCTAAACCACCTCCTGCAGCTAAACAACTGTCTCAGGTTGTTACAATTTCAGATGTTGTGTCTTCTCCAGTCATGGTGACTGCTAGTACTCAGACTGAAACTTTTGAAGTTGAATGTCAGACTGATCCTGTTGTTGACATCATGCCTGAATCGTCTTGCAAACCTCTATTTAACAAGGTATCTCCTGCTGATTTTCTCAACTTTGTTATTTGTATAGTTGCTAATCTTGGCTCTACTCGTGCATTCAAGTCAGATGGTCTCCAGACGATAGCGTCAGCTGCCCAGTCCCTCTTGGGGTTAAACTTTTCCCCTGATGATCTGACGAGCATGATTAAGGGTCAACAATGGAAGTCTTAATCCATCCTTCTTATGGCTCTCTTGATGCTAGATCACTAAGTGCTAACGGTCCAGGATTTAAAGTTTGTATTAACAGTCTTGACCCAAAGCCAGATGTTTTGTCTTCAGGAGACATTCTTAACTCCTAACATAACCAGCAATTCCGTTGGGAAGGTTATGTCTGCCTGCGTAAAGATCGTCAGTTTGGTTTTACAGGTGGAATTACTAAACTCACTCACTCACTGTCGTTTAGTGAAATAAGGTTCCACCATCCCAATTACAAGGAAATTGAAGTCCATATTCATTTGAAGGATAAAAAAATCAGTCTCCATTTTTCAAATCTATAATGCTATTGCTATCTACGATGACCATTGGTCTCTGTTGAATATGTCAGCCAATCTTAATGTAGTGTGTGGTGTTATAAAGCGTGTGGCAGTTTCACTACTCTATGACCTATCTAGGTAATTAGCAAACCTTTATTATGGGCAAGGTGTACATGGGCCGAGTTGCCCGAACACCTATAAAACTTTCTAAAAAATCAGTCAAATCAATCAATTATCACACAAGTAAACCCCGTGGATAATTATGGGTTGTGAGTTAGTCCATGATCAAATTGGACTTCCTAATGCTGATTCAGTACCAATAGAGAGAGCACACCGTTTAAACAGTAAGAAAGCAAATCGGCCGGTCATTGTCAAATTTGCGTCTTACAAAGAAAAATCGAGTATTATAGAGGCAGGCAGAAAGCAGCTTAAAGGTGACAATAACTTTCTCATTTCAGAGGACTTCAATTAAAGGGTAAGGTGGCTTCGATCACAGTTGTTCCCGTTTATGGACAAAGCCCGGAAGGAGGGGTGTAGCGCCTTCCTTAGCTACGACAAGCTAATCATCGACGGCTGCGTGTACATTCTAGATGAATCAACGTCTGAGCTACAAGCGAGTGCATGGGCAGCGACGTAACTGGCTGAAGAGATCGTCTTCACAAATCCATTCTCATAGAGAAAATCAACATTTAGATATTACAAGGGGAGATAACTCTGTGATTATATCCTTTGAAGAGGGACAACGCGAGACACCACGTAGGACAGCCATGGCCCCAGTGAAAAAACAGACTTGTGATGTCCCTCAACCAGTATCCACCTTTGCTACTGTTCCCAAAAATATTTTGTTAATTTGCACGTGGAACCTAAATTGCCCCGATCTCCTCTTTCCTGAAATGATTTTGTATCTTTTTGTACAAGATTTGACATATTTTTTTAGAGACGATGTCTTGTGGTGCACAAAGTCTGTTGTGCAGCCCTTTTGATGAATATCTTGGTTTTAAATCCTAGCCAAAACGTCGACAGAAAAGGGGATGATTTCCTTGAGGAATTTCTTTTTCATAAGCAACATATTTTAATCACTTTTCAGTCGGATTAAATGTAACTGGGGAAATTCTTTCATTGTTCAAGTACTTAATGTTAATTTGCCCTATCCATTGTTTCTTGTATTCTTCTGTATACAAGCGACCTACTAAGAGACCAACTTGAGGAGGTGAAGCAGGAATATGGAGCTGTCTCTACGTTTATCATGTGTGGAGAGTTTGATGCTAGGACAGCAGCCTCTGAACCCGATTCTGGACGACGACCCCAGTACCAGTATGTACCAGTTGATGTAGACTTATATGATGAAGATTCATTTGTTAAGCCAAGATTATCTTGTGATAATCTAGTAAACAATTATGGAAAACAAAGCCTTGCTTCGTGCAGAGCCACGACTATACATACTGTACATTATTGTACAAACGGCGACACCCCAAGTAACCTTTTGTATCAAATATAGGAACTAGTGTTGCTAACTATTTTATCATTAGCACTGCCTTATTCGCTAATCTCCATCATATGACTATATGATATGACTATATGATATGACTATGATATGAGTATATGATATGACTATGATATGATTGTATGATATGACTATGATATGATTGTATATTATGACTAATATATGAAGGTATCATATGACTATGATATGACTGTATATGACTATGTTACGACTGTATAATGTGACTATGATATGACTATGAGATGACTGTATGCTATGACTATGATATGACTATATGATATGACTATGATATGACTATATGACTATGTTACGACTGTATAATGTGACTATGATATGACTATGAGATGACTGTATGCTATGACTATGATATGACTATTAGATAACTGACTATGATTGTATGATATGAATGTATGTTGTGACTGTATGATATGACTATGATATGACTGTATCATATGACTATGATATGACTCTATCATATGACTGTATGTTATGACTCTATCATATGACTGTATGTTATGACTGTATAATGTGACTGTATGATATGACTATGATATGGCTGTATGATATGAATGTATGGTATGACTGTCTGATATAACTATCATATGACTGTATGATATGACTATGATGACTATCATATGACTGTATGATATGACTATGATAGGGCTGTATGATATGACTATGATGGGGCTGTATGATATGACTATGATAGGACTGTATCATATGACTGTATGTCATGACTGTATAATGTGACTGTATGATATGACTTTGATTTTACTGTATGATATGACTGATAGGACTATGATACGAGTGTATGATATGACTGTATGATATGATTATGCATGGACGGATACAGAGGGGGATGCGGGGGTGCGCCCATGCTATGTGATATGACTGTATGATATGGCTGTATTATATGATTGTGTTATATGATTGTGTTATATGACTGTATTATATGACTGTATTATATGGCTTTATTACTTGCCCGTGAAGAGATCACCCGTTTAATAAACATACAGCTGTATTACGCATTGTGTAATACCAAAACGCGTGCTTAGAACTCTCGGCACACGTTTCTAGAACAAATATTGAAAGCTCTCAACATTCCTTGGCTTATTCAACGACATTGCATGTGGAGATGATAGATCACAGAGAGGAGCTTATGCACACGCGATGACCCCAGCAACCTTGTTGCTAGGCTGACGTCACATGGCATTGTTTCGCCGAAGGATCTTGCAACAAAATTCCACAAATTACGTCATCTGGTATTGTGACGTGATTGTAAACTTTGAGGTGCAAGGCCCCGTTCCACAAGGCGATCGTACTGTTAGTCAGTTGGCCACCAGCGGAAAAGAGGCTTAGTTTAGATTTTCGTTCCCACATTTTCCTGTATACCTTAAACCTTGCATGCTTGAATTGCATGAAGGAGGTATCTGTACACAATTTTCATCGGGTAGTAAGCTTGCAAGTGTGTGCAGGAATTTTCAGGGGGTCAAAATTGCATAAATTGAAGGAAAAATGCATTATTTGACAAAATTGGCTGTAACATTTTTATTAAGTCATTAAACTATCCAAATTATGTCTTTGATTACAGGTAATATGTTCGGTTATCTGAATTTGGCACGCATTTTGTTTCATTTTACTGTAGTCGTATACATTGCAGGAGGCATCCATGACATGCATCATCATTCGTGTATCTGCCTCTTCATGTGCTTATAGTAGATTTGGTATTGCTGCAGATTGATCTAAGGAAGATATTACATCATCATGGTATGAATCGAGGTGACAAGCTTTTGTCAGAGTTCATTGACAATCGATTGGCGGATTATGCTAAGAGTATTCATGACAAAATATCAGAAAATACGCCCAACAGGACATGTTCCGCAGTGTACACCATGCAGGTTTCAATAGAAGTCAACTCGAACCAATACCTTTAAGCAAGGAAGAAATTTAATCAGAAGGTTGCTGAGTGCCGCCCACAGTGGAAGAGAAGTAAACGTACCACATCTTCTAACACGAGCTGTCCCAAACCCCACCTTCCCTGGCAACACCAGATGGCCTACTTTGAACAACAAAGCTGCATTATCACATTTCCTTGCAGATTCTCATGCTACCATCAACTGATGATACAACAAGCATTGTTGTTTCTGGCATGGCTCTTGTACAGGCTATAGGCAAACCAAGCAAATCTAGGACCTTTGGACATTTGGCTGATGATTTCAATTGGAATGTGCTGAAGAACTTCAGTGAAACTTGTACTTAAGTCAATGATGTCTTTGACCAATATGTTGCAAAGTCAGTAAAATCTGCGACTCGGACAAAAAGAGGTGATCGATCAAAGAAAATTTGAAGAATAATAGATAAATGAGACATCCTTCTGCTGACTTCATTGTCCAGTTTTATTGAAATGAACAAGCAAAATTTGATACAATTCTTGACCACAGAATTGCACACACAGGCACAGCATCTCCATCATAATCATCAAATCATCATCATTGCAGGTGGATTAAGCAGCCCAGATACAGCAGTATCTTCCATAGATCAATCTGAAGCAATGCCAAATCAACTGTCAACACATAAAGAGGCAGATACACGAATGGTAATCAATGTCATGGATGCCTCCTGCAATTGATACGACCACAGTATCATTCACAGTCGAGGCACTGATGTGTTAGAACAGTTTAAACATCATAAACATCGGTTTTCTGCTCAGATGTGAATGGGTGCATATCAGTTGATGATGTACATCAATCTCTCATTCTCTCAGATGTTGTAGCAGCTCTACCATCATTCCATGCGGTCACAGGTTGTGGACCTGGAACATATTTATCGACAACCATATTTGTTGCAACCAACAGAAGAAACTGGTGCCTTCAACATGAAAGAGACAGACTCACTTGTCATCAAAGTGTATAATCCAGCATCGACTGCAACTAGCATTAATACACTTACAGCTAACATGTTCCAAAGAGTTGGAGACCTAGAGGAACTCCAACCACACAACTTCTACTCAGATGTCAGCACCAGTGCATCACTTGGTTTTCTGCACACAAAGGAAAGGATGACATTCCACCCACCAGAAGTGTAAAGGTGGTCGTCTACTGAGGATTTCATAGAACCCATCCCAATGAATCAGAAACGAATGCCAGCACTGTGTCTAGAATTGCTCACCTGTAAATGCACAACAGGCAGATGCACCGCATCCAGGTGTAGCTGCGCCAAGAACATCATGGGATGTTCCCTTGGATGCAATTGTGGTATGTCATGCCTAAACAGAAACAACTTACCTACCTTTCCAGATGAGACAGACTCTGACGGTGACTAGAGATGACATTATTTCACATTTTATTTTTAATACTTCATAATACTACAAGTATTCTCATGTTTGTTTCTTCACTCCAATTATAAACTAGTGAAATGCTCAGACAAAAGTGCAGTATATCTACAATTTTGAGTGAAACGATGTCCATTTTATTAAAATACGACTTTGGAGGTTGGTTGGTGTTGCTAGAGAAATTAGCTTTCGATATATCATTTGTTGTATTATTGGGGGATAAGATAACCACAGACGTCAGTGAATAAGGTACATCATTGAAAAGACAATATGAAAAAGCTTTCATATGATATATTACATGACCATGTTGAAGAACTAAAGTGCAGTATATCTAACAATTTTGAGTGAAAAGTCGCGAGAGAAATTAGATTTCAATATTTCCTTTTTTCATTGTTGGGTGTCAATTTACCACAGGAGTCAGTGGATAATGTACATCATTGAAAAGACAATGTAAAAGGCTTTCATATGATATATTACATGACCGTGTTGAAGAACTATATAAGATCTTGATTTTGAAAACAGGTCAAAATGGCGGCCATCTTGAAATTCAAGATGGACACCATAAATGCTCACAGAAAAACTTGAAACATCTTTTTTCTTTATGAGTTTACTATTTTGGTGTTTTTAAGCATTGTTGCAATTATCCCACTCATCCACTACAGCAACATCATCTACCACCATATCTCAATAAGTAATTTTCGTCAAAATTGGTTTTCGGGGGGTGGGGTAACATTGTATACAATATCTCAACCCCTATGTAATATATTTTCATTTTGTTTTTTGTATAGCATAGCACAATGGTTAAGGCAGATTTTAGTACCCAGTTGTAGTGGTTTTATTGTCACAATTCAATGGAATTAGTGTTTTACCTACTCACAAAATTTGAAAATGAAGTAAAAAAACATGATTTTTACCAATGTTTCCACTGATAATTAGAATAACAGTAAAATGAAACAAAATGTGTGCCACAGATACCTCCTTTATGCAATAGAAAAGGTTTAAGGTATACAGGAAAATGTGGGAACGAAAATCTTATTTTTCATCCCTGGCCAACTGACTATGTAGAGCAACGACAGTCGTTGGTCTAAGTTAAAGTATGTAAGTTGCGATAACCTTAACGCTACGATAATTTTGTGGAACGGACGCCTGAATTCTAAAGGTGGACCGTTGTATGGTATTAAATTCATACGTTTCAACTTTTGACATGTTTGAAGTATTATTCTGTTAAACTCAATTGTATTATGCCGTGGATCGTGTAGGTGTCAGCCTATTTACACTCGATAGTATAATTCTAAAAACGTTATAAATGGCAAGTGATAAATAAAATACTAAACTCGCTCCCGTGAAAAACAAGTGAATAATTGTGGTATCTGACGAGCGAAAGCGAGTCAGATACCACAACTATTTACTCGTTTCATAAAATTTGTATTACACGGGAGCTCGTTTAGTATTCTATATGTATGATATGACTGTATGATATGGCTGTATGGTATGACTGTATTATATGATTGTATTACATGTATATGGCTGTATGATATGACTATGATATGACTGTATGATATGGCTGTATGATATGACTATCATATGACTGTATGTCATGACTGTATAATGTGACTGTATGATACGACTTTGATTTGACTGTATGATATGACTGATATGACTATCATACGAGTGTATGATATGACTGTATGATATGGCTGTATGATATGACTGTATTATATGATTGTATTCTATGACTGTATTGCCGTGAACAGAGTGTGATCATTTGCCACTGGAATGTAAAAATGTGACTGCGAGATGATTCTCACTTGAAGTTTGATATCTTAATTACAGGCAACTCTTTAAGTTTGATGATAGAAGAATATTTGATGTTATTGACTATTGCAGTAGTTGAATTAACTGAATTATTTGGATTTTGTTGCTCACAAGTTGGATATGACAGCTACAACCTTGCTCAGAGCACAGCTGGTCAACCACCATGATGAAGACTATAATGATCGACAGGATGCAAAGTGCAAATGTCTTTATAAGTTAAGGAAATTTAAGTGCGAAAAGAACATCAATGATTAAATGTCGGCCAAATCCGACTTTAAACATTGCTGTAAACAAAAAAAGAGAGTTTATATGACAGTAAAACAGCTGTTGATATAAAAGATGCCGCCTCCCAGAATAACTGTATAAAGTTTTGGAAATCATTAAAACGCCTTAGCTATACAGTTATAAAGGCAAATCATTTATTACACCAGAAGTGTATTCCTATTTAAGAATGTGTTAAACCCGATCAACGAACTGGTCATTTATTGTTTCATCAATATATACTCACACGCAAAAGAAACGCAAGTCGAGTATGCAGTATACATGTTATTTATTTTCAACAGTAAAGGCATGCAATACTAATAGGGCAAGAATGACAAAAAAATGACTGAAGACAGTTTAATGGATTAAAAGGCAGATGACATAACTGGTTTTTTTCAAATGTTAAGGGCTTACACAGTTTCGGGTCAATACCCAAAATGTCAGTCAATACCTGGTGTGACCACCATTAGCATTGGTCACTGCCACATATCTCCTGTACATTGAGTGGATCAGACGATTTGTGAAGGCCCTAGGGATCCTCCTGCACACATCCAGAGCAGCTGTGCGTAGTTCATCGGCAGTTGTAGGGACTGGGCGCACGTTGTGCAGAGGCCTTTGAACCTCATCCCACAAGTGTTCAATGGGGTTCAGATCAGGGCAGAGGGCTGGCCACGGTAGAACACGGATGTTGTGTTGTTGCAGAAAGGCCATGGTAGCTCTGGCAACATGGGGATGAGCGTTGTCCTGATGGAAAATGTGTTGTTGATGTTGTGCAAAAACGAAACAACGTGGGGTCTGATCACTTGGTCGATATACCGCTGAGCAGTGACGCCGTGTCCCCGATCTTGACCAACATTCAGAGAGCACATGGGTCCAAGTCTCGCATTAAGTCCAATCCCTGCCCATATCCCATGGATCCCTTTTCACAACGTTTCTGTTAGCGAAACGATCACCTCGGCGCCTCCAAATTCTGAGTCTTCCGTCTGCATGGGAGACAGAAAAGCGACTTTCACCAGAGAAGGTGATTACCCTGTGCCCACTGAAGTCGTGCTTGTCGATGCCGTGGTTGGAGAACAGGACGACGTGGTGGTCGGCGACATCTGAGTTTGTTGGAACGGAGACGTCGGATCACAGTGTTCCTATGGTCTGTCGAGCACTTTCACTTGCAGTTAGGAACGGATGTCGCTGGTGTTGACGAGTAATCTGCCGATCTTGTCGAGGTGTGGTGACTTTAGGACGACCGCTACGAGGAAGGTCATCTGTGGTCTGTGTAGCATTGAATCGATGCAGGAGACCGTAAATTGTGGTTATGTTAACGTTGAAATGACAGGCAACATCTTGGACAGACTCTCCTGCTTCCAAACGTCCGATAGCCTGGTTTCTCTGAATTTGAGTTAGGCGTGGCATTGTTGACCAAGGAGTGGTAGGCCCAAGAATGGGCCACAGTTTTATACCCACTACAGTTCGTCACAGTTCGTGCATTTTCGATTTCGCGAGAAATGGGTGCATGATACCCACATATTCATTGAAATGGTGCGTTTTGGCGAATCGTTTTTTATGTTGCATTTTTACTCGGGGCTTCCAAAATGCAACCAAAAATATTGATAACACCATCAGGCTTCACTACATGCTAAAACTCGTATCAATTTATGGTTCCGTGTTTGTTACGTATTTGCTTAAAACCACTTGCGTTTCTTTTACGTGTGAGTATAAATATACCTCATACAGACTCTGTATGTAAAGACTATGACTTTCATTTAGTAGAGGATGAATACGATGTAAGAAATATATACACTTGAGAAAAGTTCTTACCTCACTACAGAAACATTCTACAGGTAGAATTAAGTTTGCAAATTTATTTAACTCCTTTGAAATTAATGTATTACTAGTAACTCCCATGAAAAGGGGCAGGTAAGTTTCATCTCTCAAAATATCCCTGGAGTTTCTGAGAAGTTTTTGCGAAATAAAGTAAAAGTAGACTGTCTGTTGTAGTGCATGTGAATCCAGGTCATTTACTACAATACGAGACAGTAAACACATGCGTGTATACACATGAAACGAAACAGCATTCTGTATATATATGTAACAAATTTATCTACTACAAAATGTTGAAAAATTCTAGGTATAAAAGGCAAAATAGCTGTGAAAATTTTAGAAATTGATCACTGAATATCAGCAAAAACCTTTTTAAAGTACGACATCATGGGAAATATCACTTTCTCGCTCTGTCGCATTATGGCTTTCTCTCTCTATCGGTTTCTCGCTTTCTCGTGTCATGTTCTCGCTTTCTCGTGTCATGTTATCGCTTTCTCGTGTCATGTTCTCGCTTTCTCCTGTCGTGTTATCGCTTTCTCGTGTCATGTTCTCGCTTTCTCCTGTCATGTTCTCGCTTTCTCCTGTCATGTTCTCGCTTTCTCGTGTCATGTTATCGCTTTCTCGTGTCATGTTCTCGCTTTCTCCTGTCGTGTTATCGCTTTCTCGTGTCATGTTCTCGCTTTCTCCTGTCGTGTTTTCGCTTTCTCGTCTCTGTTATTTCTTTATCGCTTTCGCGCGGCGGAAATTGAAGGCGAGAAAACGATGTCCCCACCCGGCCCCCATATAAATCACAATCCAGACTTAATGTGTACGCAATACGAAGCTCAAATGAAAACACTTTAGTTCAAAACAGAGTTTACTGTCCCATACGTTAGTTGTTACTCGGCATTCAAGGAATTAAACGGTCCACGGCCATCCAGCGAAAATCTATCTTAAACTACCGAGACTGTCTTTCTTGTACCTGGCAATGCTTCATACACCTCAGATGTTTTCCCTATCGGCACTTGTTGATTATTACCATGACATTACATGGTAAAGGTACAGTTCATAGTAACGTAGACATAGGTTCTTATTTTGACTGTACAGCTTGACGCTGCCACGTCCTGAATCAATAAGATTTAGTTTGTTTGTTTGTTGTTTAACGCCGCACTCAGTAATATTCCAGCTATATGACGGCGGTCTGTAAATAATCGAGTCTGGACCAGACAATCCAGTGATTGACATGATGAACATCGATCCACGCAAATGGAATACGATGATATGCATCAACCTAGTCAGCGAGCCTGACCTCATGATCCTGTTAGTTGCCTTTTGCGACAAGCATAGTCGCCTTTTACAGCAAGCATGGGTTGCTGAAGACTATTCTGACCCGGATCTTCACCAGTCGGACTAAATTAGAACCATATATAATTTCGCATTGCCTTGGCAGTGTGTGGTATTTGGTAGGTGAATTATAGAACACTTGTATAAGTAATGAGACCCATTCACTTCCACAGTAACTGTTGATGTTGGTTTATTTGCAGCTCAGTGGGCTCGCACTTTTTAACCGGCATTAGACCGGACATTACAACATCTCAGAAACACATATCTACTCTCAGAAACACATATCTACTCTCAGAAACACACATCTACTCTCAGCAACACATATCTCCTCTCAGAAACACATATCTACTATCAGAAACATACATCTACTCACAGAAACACACATCTACTCTCAGCAACACATATCTACTCTCAAAAACACCTATCTGCTCTCAGCAACACATATGTACTCTCAGAAACACCAATCTACCCTTAGCAACACATATCTACCCTTAGCAACACATATCTACTCACAGAAACACCAATCTACCCTTAGCAACACATATCTACCCTTAGCAACACATATCTACCCTTAGCAACACATATCTACTCTCAGAAACACCAATCTACCCTTAGCAACACATATCTACCCTTAGCATCACCTATCTACTCTCAGCAACACATATCTACTCTCAGAAACACATATCTACTCTCAGAAACACATATCTACTCTCAGCAACACATATCTACTCTCAGAAACACATATCTACTCTCAGAAACACAATTTCCACTCTCAGAAACACATATCTACTCTCAGCAACACATATCTACTCTCAGAAACACATATCTACTCTCAGCAACACATATCTACTCTTGGGAACACATATCTACTCTCAGAAACACATATCTACTCTCAGCAACACATATCTACTCTCAGCAACACATATCTACTCTCAGCAACACATATCTACTCTCAGCAACACATATCTACTCTCAAAAACACATATCTACTCTCAGAAAAAAACAATCTACCCTAAGCAACACATATTTACTCTCAGCAACACATATCTACTCTCAGAAACACATATCTACTCTCAGCAACACATATCTACCCTTAGCATCACATATCTACTCTCAGAAACACATATCTACTCTCAGCAATACATATCTACTCTCAGAAACACATATCTACTCTCAGAAACACATGTCCACTCTCAGCAACACATATCTACTCTCAGAAACACATATCTACTCTCAGAAACACAATTTCCACTCTCAGAAACACATATCTACTCTCAGCAACACATATCTACTCTCAGAAACACATATCTACTCTCAGAAACACAATTTCCACTCTCAGAAACACATATCTACTCTCAGAAACACATATCTACTCTCAGAAACACATATCTACTCTCAGCAACACATATCTACTCTTGGGAACACATATCTACTCTCAGAAACACATATCTACTCTCAGCAACACATATCTACTCTCAGCAACACATATCTACTCTCAGCAACACATATCTACTCTCAGAAAAAACAATCTACCCTTAGCAACACATATTTACTCTCAGCAACACATATCTACTCTCAGAAACACATATCTACTCTCAGCAACACATACCTACTCTCAGGAACACGTATCTACTCTAAGAAAATAGAAACGCATCGGAGGTAACAATATTTTCACAAGTAAATGTCGTGGAATGCAAGTATCCCATGTTTTACCGCACGTTAAACGTTAAGTGTGTATTTCTATGCTTTCTATCATTCAAAACTGGCTCCCACAGGAGATATAGCTTGGGTGAGATCAATCGATATCTACATTGTAGATATCTCTTTTATGAAATTGCACCCCAATGCTTTGCAGACCATTGTGACGTCATTGGTTACCAAGGGCGTTAATTTCATAGAAGAGTTTCCGCAGGTGACACTTGACTGATCGTCTCCTCGTGCTGATGGAGGGCTACAGTTACAGCCGCCACTTCACAATGTTAGTACGATGAATTGGGTGACCCAATCGTATATACGGCGTCTATAAAGCGATGTAGTCAGCTATGCAGAGTTGCGTCCCTTTGGCGTGCCAGGATCCTACATATATACCAACACGTCACTCCGTTAGTAAGATGGTTTGGCGAAGCAGATGGTTTGTGCAGGGTTGGCAGGCCCGGACTCTGCTTACTGGCTGGTCAAGATCCGGGCTGTCCGTTTCAAGCCCTACACGTCCATCCAACCAGATCACTTCGTTTTTTCTACCAGATGTAGCTATCAGATCAAAACTACTAGGTCGTAAAACTGAACCAGCAACTGATATTATGCTCCACAATTCACGCTGTCGAGGATTAACCGTGTCACTGGGTGAACCAAGGCAACGGTTCCATCTACAAAGGGATTCCAAAATGGGGAGGGTCCCTGTGCCTTTCTATCGATACCAGCCCACAGGCCGGTGATACCTGCAGCGACCGGGGCCCTTTTGAGCTATTAGGGCCAGTGTACGGGAGTAATCTGTCGAAGCGATCATAAAATCTCTGTAAGTTGTTTGGCGTCGGGAAAGTTACATGATACTCCTCCAACAATAGACTGATGCTCTTCAAACAACAGACTGACCCTCCTCCAACAACAGAATGACACTCCTCCAACAACAGACTGACCCTCCTCCAACAATAGACTGTCCCTCCTCCAACAATAGACACTCCCTCCTCCAACAACAGACTGACACTCCTCCAACAATAGACTGACACTCCTCCAACAATAGACTGTCCCTCCTCCAACAATAGACTGTCCCTCCTCCAACAACAGACTGACCCTCCTCCAACAATAGACTGTCCCTCCTCCAACAATAGACTGTCCCTCCTCCAACAACAGACTGACACTCCTCCAACAATAGACTGACGCTCCTCCAACAATAGACTGTCCCTCCTCCAACAATAGACTGACACTCCCCCAACAATAGACTGACCCTCCTCCAACAACAGACTGACACTCCTCCAACAACAGACTGACACTCTTCCAACAATAGACTGAAACTCCTCCAACAATAGACTGACACTCCTCCAACAATAGATTGACTCTCCCCCAACAATAGACTGACACTCCTCCAACAATAGACTGACACTCTTCCAACAATAGACTGACACTCCTCCAACAATAGACTGACACTCCCCCAACAATAGACTGACCCTCCTCCAACAATAGACTGTCCCTCCTCCAACAATAGACTGACACTCCTTCAACAATAGACTGACACTCCTCCAACAATAGACTTACTCTCCTCCAAAAAAAGACTGATGCTCTTCCAACAATATACTGATGCTCTTCCAACAACAGACTGACACTCCTCCAACAATAGACTGTCCCTCCTCCAACAATAGACTGACACTCCTCCAACAATAGACTGACACTCCCCCAACAATAGACTGACCCTCCTCCAACAATAGACTGTCCCTCCTCCAACAATAGACTGACACTCCTTCAACAATAGACTGACACTCCTCCAACAATAGACTTACTCTCCTCCAACAAAAGACTGATGCTCTTCCAACAATATACTGATGCTCTTCCAACAACAGACTGACACTCCTCCAACAATAGACTGTCCCTCCTCCAACAATAGACTGACACTCCTCCAACAATAGACTGACGCTCCCCCAACAATAGACTGTCCCTCCTCCAACAATAGACTGACACTCCTCCAACAATAGATTTACTCTCCTCCAACAAAAGACTTACTCTCCTCCAACAAAAGACTGATGCTCTTCCAACAATATACTGATGCTCTTCCAACAACAGACTGACACTCCTCCAACAATAGACTGTCCCTCCTCCAACAATAGACTGACACTCCTCCAACAATAGACTGACACTCCTCCAACAATAGACTGACACTCCTCCAACAATAGATTTACTCTCCTCCAACAAAAGACTGATGCTCTTGCAACAATAGACTGACTCTCCTCCAACAATAGACTGACTCTCCTCTAACAATAGACTGACTCTCCTCCAACAATAGACTGTTCCTCCTCCAACAATAGACTGTTCCTCCTCCAACAATAGACTGACACTCCCCCCAACAATAGACTGATGCTCCTCCAACAATATACTGATGCTCTTCCAACAACAGACTGACCCTCCTCCAACAACAGACTCCCTCCTCCAACAATAGACTGACACTCCCCCAACAATAGACTGACACTCCTCCAACAATAGACTTACTCTCCTCGAACAAAAGACTGATGCTCTTCCAACAATAGACTGACTCTCCTCCAACAAAAGACTGACCCTCCTCCAACAATAGACTGTCCCTCCTCCAACAATAGACTGACACTCCTCCAACAATAGACTGACTCACCTCCAACAAAAGACTGACACTCCTCCAACAATAGACTGACACTCCTCCAACAATAGACTGATGCTCTTCCAAAAATAGACTGACACTCCTCCAACAATAGACTGACTCTCCTCCAACAATAGACTGACTCTCCTCCAACAAAAGACTGACTATCCTCCAACAAAAGACTGACGCTCCTCCAACAATAGACTGATGCTCTTCCAAAAATAGACTGACCCTCCTCCAACAATAGACTGACAGTCCTCCAACAATAGACTGACCTTCCTCCAACAATAGACTGACACTCCTCCAACAAGAGACTAACACTCCTCCAACAACAGACTGACACTCGCATGCGGACCATATGGCTCGCTCCAACAACGAGCTGAAACGCTGTGGCATTGTCCCTCATCCTCTTCTCGTCGGACATCTCGCCATGCGGCACGGGTGTCTTATGTCAAACTGATATTAGTAACACTCTTAACCCATTGACCAACAATTAAGCGTGTTATTACCATTTTCACGACAAACTAATATTTATATACACAAAGAAAAAAAGTTAAGCCCACCCTAACATATTTCATTATTGTTTGGTCCCAATATTTGTAACAGTCATTACGGGAAGAATTATGTTTTCTCGAGGTGACGTTATCAGTCATGCGTGACGAAAGCTCAATTGTCATGCATGGTATTTCCGTGCAGCATTCCAGCAACGTATATCCAAACGTTAAAATTGCTTTCTTAAGCTCGGTTTTAAGCAGTTATTCCATGACATTGTGTGACCATGGCACGAAGGCGATTGTCAAACGCCACGAGATGGCAGCTAATCAGCATGCATAACGCAGGAATGTCATGCAATGCCATTGGTCAGAATTTGGGGTATCATCATACTGTCGTAAGCCGTTTAACCCACAAACATGCTCAGACTGGTGATGTACAGGAACGTCCCAGATCCGGAAGACCTCCGGTGACGACACATCGCCAAGACAGGGACCATCTTCGTCTCATACGCCGAGAACTCTTTTTAACAAGTACTCGTCTGAAACAACTGTGGCTGCCCAATCGTCGTTTCAGCACCAGAGCCGCCATGAAGCGACTGAAAGCAGCAGGACTGAGGCCTAGACGAGTCATAAAGCGTCACTTGTTGAGAGATCACCACAAAGCTGCTTGTTTAGCCTGGTGTATTGCACGACAGAACTGGAATCTGAGAACTTGGAGATGGATCCATTGGTCAGACGAAAGTCGCTTTTTGCTCCACGTCACTGATGGAAGAACGAGAGTTTGAAGGCACCGGAACACGGCCCACCCCCCCAGGAACATTAAACCGACTGCTGCATACGGCTGGAGCTCGGTAATGGTTTGGGGGTGTATCTCTCATGATTGCAGGTTGGATTTGGCCACCATAAGGGGCAACTTAACAGGGGCTCAGTACATCCGAAGCGTTTTGATGCCAGTCGTCGTTCCTCATTTTGACAACCACCCTCTTGCTACTCGACCTCAGTACATGGATGACTATGCCAGGCCTCATCGTTTGCATAGAGTCGTGGATTACATGAGGGCCAATGCAAGAACGACTCTACCCAGGCCAGCAATGAGCTCAGATTTAACCCCCCTTGAACATGTTTTGGATATTCTGGGGTGGCGCATATACAGGCACCAGATCCTCCTATACAAAATTTACGCCAATTGGAAGCAGCATTGCAGCAGGTGTGGTTGTGGTTGACCCATCAACAGATCCAACGTCTGACTGGAGGCATGAGACGTAGGGTGGTATGCGTCATCCGGGCACGAGGCGGTTATACCCGCTTCTGATCTGTTTCACGTGGCTTTAAGGAACATTTACACATGAAACATCAAACGTAACTCGTTTACTTAATAATGCAGGTCCATACCTTTTTGAGGTATAGGTCTACCATAACAACAAAAACATCATGGTAACATGGTATATATATATAAAATGATGTTTTTGTCAGTAAATTTCAATCACAACTCCCCAATATCTTCTTTATTTGTTGTCAAATGTGTGTTCTAACCGATGACATTGGTATGCCCCAGCTCCTGTGGTCAGTCATCCCATGCCAGGATTTGGCCATTTGTCATGCTTCAGAAATAGGGGTGTGCTTAACTTTTTTTCTTTGTGTATAGATGCTGTTTCCACATCCATTTTCTTAAAATGAGAATCTGTCGGAAATACATCCGTGAATGGGGAGGCCTCTGTGTAATGAGATACGGAAATACGACTGTTTATTGTGCATATTCATGTTGTTGATCGATGGTCGTGGGAGCCTATTATATACCTGTTAACTAGCGGATAAACATCATTCCAATTTGGAAACAGGAAAAGGAAAAGCAATGAAGCTCACATCGTGCAAAACAGTTTCTCCACGTGACGTCAATGACCACGTGGGTGGACCACGTATCCTGCAGTGCACGCGTTCCCTGTTCCGGAAAACAAAACACACGTTACACAACCCACTTGCAGTTGCGGAAAAGAAACCAAAGACAGCTGAGATGGTTGTAAGGACTGTTGCATGTTTTATTAGAACACGATTCCAGCACTTCATCAAGGGTTTAATGGCCCACACATTTCTATATACAGTATTCGTCTGGAAAACACGGACACCTCGTTACTATCCGGATAAGTGTGAAGCACTGTGGGCGTGGGCGTGGGCGTGGGCGTGAGAGTGGGCGTGGGTGTGGTTGCTTGGTTTTTTTACGCCGCACTCAGCAATATTCGAGCTATTGTCTGTAAATAATCGAGTCTGGACCAGACAATCCAGTGATTGATATCATGAGCATCGACCCACGCAATTCTGATCGATGACATGATTTAACCAAGTCAGCGAGCCAGACCACCCGATCCCGTTAGTCACCTCTTGCGACAAGCATGGTCGCCTTTTACGGCAAGCATAGATTACTGAAGACCTATTCTACCCTGGATCTTGACGGGTCGCGTGGGCGTGGGCGTGGGCGTGGGCGTGGGCGTGGGCGTGGATGTACAAACATGAATAAGTAATGATTTATTTTTGTGTTTGTAGACACCTGAATACAATACCATAGATCTATACTCAACAACAAAAGTTCCTGTGACACCAATATTTTAGTGTATTTTTCAATATTGTAGTACATGTATAGAATCAAGTCACCAAAAACGCAACTGCTACAGAAAAGCATGCATTTCGTGCAAATGTTTACTTTTATGCAAGCCCCATGTATTTCACTACCCAAGAATGGGTATAAAAACATGTGCGTTAACGGGATTCCATATGCACTGTTTAGCATCGTGCTGACAACAACCACTCAGAAAAAACAACAAAATTACGCAATTATTCAACATTACAATGCCACGCCTGTCCGAAAATGAGCGTCTGCGAGCCATTGGTATGCTTGAAGCAGGATCGAGTCAATGTGATGTTGCAAGACAATTTAACATCCACAGAAACACCATTTGGTGTTTATGGCAACGTTGGCAAAATACGAATGCAGTCAGAGACCGTCCTCAGAGTGGCAGGCCACGCGTAACCAATAATAGACAAAACAACTGGATTCGAACAACACACCTACGAAATCGATTCCAGCCAGTAACAGTGACTACAAGTAGCATCCCTGGCCTTCGACGAATATCTTCACAAACCGTACGTCGTCGCCTCAGATACGCAGGGATTGTCGCCTGAAGACCCGCCAGACGTCTCATTTCGACAGGAAACCACCGTCAAGCACGTCTACAGTGGTGCAGACAACGTCTACGCTGGACGGCCATGTTCTATTCACTGACGAGTCTCGTTTACACCTCAGCCACAGTGATGGACGGATTCGAGTGTACCGACGTCGAAGTGAACGTTACGTCAATCATTGTGTCATGGAAGAAGATCGGTTCGGGTGTGTGTTGGGGGGTGGGGGGTGGGGGAGGGGCGTTATGGTATGGGGTGGGATTACAGCAAGACAGGACCCGTTTGATGGAAATCTCAATGGAAAGCGCTACCGCGACGAGATCATCGTCCCTGTTGTTCTACCGTTTGTGCGTCGTCATGGCCAAGGCATTACCTTTCAACATGTCAAACCCGGCCTCATATTGCTCGACTTGTCCAGGAGTCCCTTCAACAAAACAATGTCAATGTTATCCCCTGGCCGGCACGCTCCCCTGATCTCTCACCAATCGAGCACATGTGGGATCAGATGGATCGACGCCTTCGACGTCAACCACGTGTTCCACAGTCACTCCAGGAACTTCGAAACATGCTACAGCAGATATGGACAGATATCCCACAGGACTTTGTGCGACGCCTGGTCCATTCCATGAGACGAAGTTGTGTTGCTTTCATCGCAACCAGGGGTAGACACACACGCTATTGATTTGTAAACTGACATTTTTGCACGTTCATGTTTTTTTTATGAAATCACGCATTTTCTGAAGTCAGTATGGCAAATTATACCATTTGAATACTTACGGGAGTCTTTTATCTGTTGCAAACCGAAATTCTACCATGAATTTGGAATTTACTCGATTCTGATTGGTCAATCAGAGGCTATTAAATCACAATAAACCCCCTCTGATTGAAACAGCTGGTTTGACGGTCGCATCACCGCGGAAGCTAATATTCATAGAATACTACTATTTTCAGTCATTGTCGGTAGGCATATCTAAATAACTATATCTACAATTACAGGTTACAAAGTGCACAGATACGGTTACTACAATACTCAAAGGATGTGTGGCAATAAATTTCGTGCAGAAAAACACGACAGAAATCAACAAAGGGAATGTATTTACGTTTTGGAGACAACAGAGAGCTTGAAATTTTGGCGCATTTCTATATACGACTGTGACGTCATATATTTTGCGTCACAATGAGTGATATGACGTCATAATGGTAGAGCAAAAGCCTTGCAAAGCTTGCTTTTTTCTTAAGGGATGGCCACCTCATGTTAGCTTACCAAGTTGCCGTGCCTATATGCCTGTCATATGTTCGAGTGAAGTATTACGGAGTAAACAAACTGCTTGAGTATATACAGAACCATATTTTGTTCGGTGATTCCGTAATTCAGATCGATAACCCACTCAAAACATTGAACTCAACCCATGCCGCTTCACTCAGTATATTTTCTAACACCAAAGAGTTCGCGTTTTATTTAGTCATGGTAGAATGGAGATAAACATACTGTGTTTTCAATGTAGAGCTAGGTTACCTGTAGATTTAACCGCGCTAAATTCAACATTTGAAACCTCACGCTGCGCGTTCGGTTCCAAATTCAATTTAGCGGGGTTAAATCTACAGGTAACCTAGCTCTACATTGAAAACACAGGATGTTTATCTCCTAATTGTTTCAGATTTGTATAAACATAACTTTGCATTAAACTTTATTCAGTGTCACAGGAACTTTTGTTGTTTTGCATATTTCTTTGTGTGTACAAACCTCAATATGATTGGCTTATCAATGATTTATTCCATGCAGACACTTGATACATGACCTTTTCGTGCGAGTATTTGTCTTAGCTCTATTGAGTCTGATACCCATTCGACTCATTGAAGCGCTTCAACAGCACTTGCCCCAGATATTGTAACACATATTGATTTGAGGACCCCCACAGAGACACAGGTTGTCATATGATCAGACTATCACACAAAGGGCTCATTTATTGTCAGTAACCTTCTATGTTGTCAAGACTTCCCAGGAAGGAGATGACATTATACTTCTACTGTCCACGTCTGTGATACAACACAGACAGTCTCGTAGTTATCAATGTGTCGCGTCTTGTTTGGTGGTAGAAAGGCTGTGAGTTCCTCCAATCACATATTGTTCATGAGATCATTGATCTCGTGGTTACCGACGTGAGGCATTGTTCTGACATCGATCACTAGTGATTAAATCATTGATACACATGCGGTATTATAGTTGTAATATTTCTGACGTTAAGGTTTATTTATGGAGAGATTAAACAGAACTTAGTTCACTTAAGCGTAATATTCGTGGAAAGCCAGATATTATACATTTCGTAGACAATTACCAGTTTGATGGAACTCACGGTCATGGCTCTGACAAACCAAGTACCATAGATCACCACACACAGCGCAAATCTTGGATTCGAAACCAAAAAACAGTCTGTGGCAATTAAACTGTTTTATGATAATTGATGGACATGCGTATGATAAAATCGGAATCGTAAAATGGACTCTTATGATTGTTATGATTGAGGGAACGTTTTTGTTATCACACTTATTCACTTAATGCACACGTTCCCCTCTCAACATTGCCGTCACTGTGCACGTGTGTGAGATGACATTCCTTTGTGTTTATTTCATGTGTACAGCTGCGTATGTTGGCATGCGACGGCTAATACAGCAAGTATTTTACACCCAACTGTCCACTGTTTACAAAATCTGTTCGCTCATTGTGCAGCTGGATAGCACTTGACTTACATTCAAACGTCGTTAGTCCGGAAGCCCCCTTAGTCAGGAAACGCCGTTATTCTGGAAGCCCCGTAAGATTGGAAGCCTCGTTATACCGGGAACCCCGTTAGATTGGAAGCCTAATGGTAGGGCTTTTCCCCCACATCAAACTTGTACGCCATGATATTGCTGGAATACTGCTGAAAGCGGCGTTAAACAGAACTCACTCACTCACTCTTAACAAATGGAAAAACAATTTCCTATATATGTGTAAGCAATAAGGATCGGACGATACACCTGTGGAAGATTCCCTTTTAAAAGTATATCTTAAAGACGGTTCTCTTTCGGCAAGATCTGGAAGCAATCTGGACTCAATTGATGAACAATTCATGCCCGTTCATCACGACAGTGTTCCGATCCACAGGGCACCGTCCAGACTACACAGTACATTGTTACGATTTTTATCTGATACATCAGAATCTGTCACAACATAGTCACGACTGTAATCCGACTAGACAAAATCGACTCAGTTTCCCGAATGTTACGGGACGCACAATACTGTCTGGAGAGCTTGGCTGATCTCTCTGGACCTTTCCCGATCCGTTGGACTCTGTTACGAATGAATACGACTGCTTTCAGACAATGATAGGACATTCCAGATCATTGAGGATAGTAATCTAACTTTTACGCTTTTCGTGTCGTAGAGCTGTCTGATCTCAAACGGGAACCATAATCGGCACTGTGTGAACCTGGCCTTACACTGGGTCGCCATCTATTGCAGAAAGTGTCAGGGGATTTGCCCAGAACAATCCTTCTTCATCTACCAGGGATGTACAATCACAGGCCGCAGTACATGGTTGTCCATTGTCCAGGCATGAACATTCTGCTCCACATCCATCTGGATGGCCCTCGCACACAAGGTCATGTAGCAGCTCTGCGGCAGCTGGTGACTGATTCATCAGTTTGGGCTGGAGTCCAGGGCCATCGGAGCTTCTTTCATATCCATGTGTAGTAGTGAGTGAGAGAGCAATATTTCAGCCATATAGTGACGACCATGTGTAGTAGCATGAGGAAGTGATGCCACGGGTACGGCGGCCAGCATACCGGAAGCTGATAAGAAAAAGGAGATGCTGATGGAAGACATCTCGAATTGGTGGAAGTTTCTTTCTCAGAATGTTCTTCTTGGCTGTCTTTTCACAACGTAGTGCATTTAGCGAAGCACAGTTTGCCTTGAGCAAGAGATTGAAACTTACCAGCCTTCTGCATCATTAGGTGGTAGGCAGAACACTTTCCATGGCCAAAGAAAGAGCTCACAGTATCACATCCAGTCAGACAGTCGACTGATTGTAGGATCTTCTGTTGATCCATGCAGAGCAGATCATATATTGTGTGCACAGGGATATAGCGGGTCAATTGGGTGTGTTTCCCATCACAACCTGTCAAGAAGACGACTTCTTTCGTATTGATGGCTAGCCGACGGTGTACCAATATGACAAGGACATGTGTGTCAGGGCTTTGCATCATAATTGCCTGAGCACCATCTTCTACTGCAGCTATTGCATGGAGTATCCTTGTATCTGCTTCATCCTTGTAAGAGAACAGGGGGTCAACCTCTATCAGGCCTTCTTGTGTGATAGATATACATTTCCCCTCCTGACCGCCACTGACACACCTAATCTGCCTTTTCTTCAATAGTGCTGGAGCACATTTCATCATATACTCAATGTAGTATTGTTTCAAGTTTGTTTAGTTTTGACCCTTACTTGTGAACTTTTTCAAGTTCTGAGGGACAGCTACATCTTTTGATACCATCCTCTACAAATAGGCTCAATGGCCATGGCACTGGATCATTTTCAAAGGACAGAACTCACTTGAGAGGCACCTTCTTTTTTGCAAGCAGTCTCGGGTACATCACCTCTCCATCGACAGTCACATAGTTATGATGTACTATCCCTTTATGCCGCATGTCTGACATGGTCTTGACCTTGGGATTGCATCATATAGGCTCTGCTTGGGAACACCATCTCCTTCAAGTGATATGAAGCGATCAACAATGAAAGTTGATAGCATGATGTCACCCTTTGATACGGCATTGTACATGCTGTCCTCAATTGGTGGTGGTGCCACTGCTGCAGCTGCAAATTTCACCAGATGAGTAGAAGTCTCTGCAGATAGCTCAAACGGATCAATGTTGGCTCCATCAAATATCTTTATTCCACATCTTCTGTGCAGCTCTTCCACCTGCATGGTGCTGAGGCTACTTATTTGTTTCAACCTGGCCAGCATGACAGATAACATCTCGGGAACCTTGTGGAGTACTGTGCAGTCATAGGACGAGCCAGACACAATCTTGCAAGTGCTGGACCTCTAAGCGTCAAGCAAATAATCCCTCCTTCCCCTTTCAGAGCCTTGTTTTCTGTTGTCTCCAGAGTATAGTCCATCCAGACAGAATAAAACTTTCCACGAGACAGCTTTGCAATAAATCCTCCATCTTCAATTCCTGTTACCACCTCTGGTGGTAGCCTGTTCATCATCAGCAGTGAGACTGGCAAGTAGTGGGAGTAGTTTGTACGGTCGGTTGCAAACAAGAGGGGCAAGAACTCGGTTTTTATATCCTGGTTCTCATGCCAAAGTCCATTCCTGGTTGTGCTTCAAAAGACCTTCAATGGAAGCATCATTGTCACCAAGATGTCATTCCAGACTTTGAAAGAGGGTGATGTGGACCTGAATGAGTGAAGATAGTCTGGTTGTGATCTGTGTGATGACATCAGCCGTCGGTTCTTGATAAAAAGTGTTCGATGAAATCTTTTCCCGATAGCATGTGCTCTACACTGCCTGCAGCATACACCCCAGATTCGTGTAGAAGCTGTTTCAAGCCAGCATCCCCATACAGGTAAATAATTGCTGAAAAGTCTGGCATCAATAGGTGCATCCCCCCTTCACATGGTATGACACCTCTTAAGTCATCTGGTTTGGACCAAACTATTTCATACAGTAGTATAGGTAATAGGGGTTCTGGCTCACTTCAACTGGAGCCAGATTTATACACCTACACTGCTACTACGGATGGATTTTTTTATGTGTAATTGGTGATGCAATTTAATGATAGTCATGAGATTAAACTAAATTGTAATGAAAATATTATTTTTATTCATATGTATACCATTATTTTTAACGAAAAGTGATACTCAACATTTTTACTAAGTTTTTCATTCATTTTACTAGGAGACCAGACTATAAACTCTTCTTGGTAAATGGAAAAAAACAATTGATGACCGTATTTTTTGGTTTGACATCACTGATATAATATATACCTTGTGGTAATTCTCTCCATTTGATAATTTTGTCCCTGAACATAAATGTTTCGATAGCATTTTTGAGTTCTTCCTTTGTTGGTTTGTAATTCTCCATTATTGTATATTTATGTAAGCATTCTTCTAAATGAATGTATGATTTTTTTATGCAGTGTGATCTAATGATAGTAAGCAATCTATTGTTAATCTCCAACCAGTTCTTTGGTTTTGGCACGGAATAATTGATGCGCGTGTTGTGTCCCCTGATCTATGAACCTTTTTTTCTTCGCTAATACAACTGGTCTTACGAGAATTTGAGCGAATCTCCTGCTTCATTACGTTGTATTTGGTGAGTTCTGACAACACTAAACGAAACTCTTCCTCTGATATCTTACAATCAGAAATTGCTGTTGAAACATGATCCTCAATGCTGTTCAACTTTGGTTGGGCAAGTATCTGAATATTATGGTGTTTTAATGCTTTCTTTTGCAACTTACGAGAAATGAATTTTATCGCTATTCCTGCCAGTCCTGAGACTCCAGTCACTATTTCCATGCCAAGTATGATAGGTGCGGCGATTATAGTTGATGGTAAACCAACACCGAGTCCCATGCCAGCCATTACAAGCGCGGTGTCAACTCCGTCTAGAGCATTCACGGCTCTACGATACTTTTTATTCAATCCAAGTCTCAACTCCCTCTCCTTCTCTATTCGATGTTTTATGTCGCTTATTTGATGTAATCGAAATCCATCAACAGTATCCATCTTTTCCGATGCCTCATCGAGCGCCAGATATAAACCCATAGTGTATATTATTATTATATCATATAATAGTCTTTAACTGGTCTTGCTTAAATGTTTTGAGAGTATACATCAATCGTATCAAATGTATATCATACGGCATGAATATTTTAGTTTGAGAAATGCTGTCACTTTTAATAATTTGGACCCCCTCAAGGGTTGCAACGGGTGATGTTCCAATATGAATAATACTGCAACGTTGAGGCTGGTGTTTCTTTAGCCATTTAATCGATAGACCTGGTAATATTTCGAAGGCATCTTCCGGTGCATCTCCGAACAAGACTTCAATAATAAGCGTAGGTATTAAGTTCTGTTTTATATTATTGAATTCAGTAACCAAATTTAAACTAACATTTTTTTATGCCGGACAACTATATAACATATGACCTGGGTTTTCTGTCAGGGGAGAGACTAACACACCTTTTCGTTTTGATGGGATATAAGCCCCGAGTACGATCCCACTATTTATTATCTAAGTTAAATTATGTGCCTTACCCATCATCACATACGGTGGGGTAATGACGATATTCAGTAGCCACTCGATGTTTGCTTCAACCATAGTCCATTTATTATCATCGCTGAGAGTAAGATTATACGAAGTGTTTTTATGGAGTCTACTAACGTCAACATCGGTTAAATCTCCTAGATTACCCGTGAATGTAACTTCTTTCCGCTTGTATACATTAACTTGTAAGTGTAAAGCGTATAACTTACCATCGGTACTGGGTTTACCGAATCCTTCTGTGTCTCCGAGATCGGAAAGCGCAATTGTATTACATTGTCTGAGCGTTCCAGGGCCTGATGAATCAGCCATTATTCATAATATGGAGTGTTACACTCAAGTTTCCTATATGTACAGGTTGATGTTTTACATCTAATACAGAAATTTTGAGATCTGAAATAATACCACGCTTTAATTTTTTATATTGTAATGATGAGAAAGATTCCGTTCTACCTCTATTGTATTTTTCATCTTTGATTGGAACAGCTCTGAGTAGAGTTGAAGGACTTTCGAGTTGAATATTATCCGTCATACTGATTTGATCAAGATGGATGCACAACTCTTTTTATGGAACTAAATTGGGTAATTTAACTCCATGCACTGTTTTGTTGGGGTTTACTTCTGATTTTCGATTAAAAAATTCCAAGTGTAACTGCTAAGCTTGGACTTATAATTACAAGCTTTTCTCCAATGCTTAAAATCACCATCCCATTCGACTCATTTTGTGTGAGACTAATTCCATTGGGCTTACAAATTTCATCATTGAGTAAGCATACACTGTAATACCCATCAGGTATAATAATGTATTTATCAATACCACTGTTTTCACCTAATATATATACCTCATTATTTCTTTTCACAGCATTTATATTGGTCCATTATCATTTCACGTGTACTATCAGATTAGACGTATACTTAAAGAAATTAGTGCCCCATTACCGCAGGATTGAGCATGGAATTCCTCAATTAATCTGTACTATAGGTTCGCGTATGAACGTATTTGTCAGGAATTTAATATATTGCTACGAGTGAAGATTGGCATATTAAAGGACTTACCATGGTCTATGTGTTCCGTACAGTGGACAAAAAACAGTTAAAGAAGAAAGCGATGGTTTAGTTAAAAAAACTAATCAACCATTCAATCCATTTAAGTTGTTACAGAAAAACAATCTTTTTGTAAGATTGCATAATCTTAATCATGCCTGGGGACTTTCGAGTAACGATTGGAGAGGAGATCTTATGAGTTTTAAGGGTGGTTTGGCTTATATTCTTACAAAATTTGTACAACTGAATGATACTGCAAACGCTTGGAATGAATTTCTATATGATAAAACAGAAAATACTTTTACTAACCCAGGAGTTGTAAGAGTTAATGAATCAATAAGAACTTATGTATGGGCAATTCTCGGTGCACAATCGCAAACACGAACGTCCATTATTGGTTCTGGGATGGTGCTTGATGCGCAAAAACAGTTTGTCGCAAATGTGGAGGATGCTATTAATTCACCAGTTGACATACCATTGTCTATAAAGCGTTATCAAGATGTATTACAGTACGCTCAATCCAAAGTAGAATACGTTTATGTGCCAGGACTATACATGTCTCCAAGTAATATTGAACTTAAGATGGGTCAAGTGATCGGTTATAATAATAAAATTGTTATTGCTACCGATCAACAAAAACCAGGTATAAATTCAGATATTAACACCGAATTAATAACGCAAACAAATACTGGCGAAACTGGAATAGTCAAGCTACAGACACCACATGTTTCACAACCATCTACTAACACACAACCACAAGTGCCACCCCATATTGCAGTTAAAAATCAACAACATATCGATGGTAGGTGGAGTCAGGGCTGGTTTACTCATGATTTGGATAAATAGTTCTTAGCGGATACGTACAACAGCCCTGCAATTGCTACGATCAGTGCCCACAAGTTTTGACTAAGCCAAGTGGTGGTCTTAGCTAATAAATTCAAGAGCCAGGAAACTATGCTCCCTATTATACCATGAAGTGCAGACGTGGCTTTCCCAGGAAGCTTTCCCAGTGCTGAACCTAATGCTTTTAAATGCTTTTTTATCAACTCTGTATACCACCCCTATCACTAGAGGGTGTGGGAGGTGTGGGTGATCCACTGCCACCGGTTAACGCGAGAGTCAAAGTCGATATAATAAATCCCAATGCGGTTAAAATACTGGCAATTGTTATTCCCTGTTCTCTGAACAATGTTTTAATTTTATCGGCCAGGGTAGTATCATCGTTGAGGACTTGATCGATAGTTTCTCGAATTGGACTGATTTGTGAACGAAGTGCCTTTTGATTACTAGAAGCTGCTTCGAGGCGGGCCGATCTTTCGTCTTCTAAGTTACACAATCTTTCAGCAACGCGACGTCTACTGAACTCATCACCCGCCTGTTCAAATTTTGTTTTCTCATAAGCTATATGCTTATCGACTTCGGATAGCTTGGCTATATTATTGATGAGTTCTCCCCGCATTGTTTGCATTGCCTTGTCAAGACCTCGTAATTCTCTAATACTGAACTCTGAGGATGGTACACTGACCGTGGAATTATCGTAGTAGGTATCCAAGATTTCTCCAAGTCCGTCCGAGGCCACCTTCGAACTTTCTTCCAAATTATCTATGGTACCGAGTTCATTACGCGCAGTCCGAAGAACCTTAGTAGTCTTCGCGGAAAGTTTTTCTCATCGTGAGTAGTCTACAAAACCTTATTCCTGACGAACAAAGTTGATGCCATGTTAAGCTGCTATCGTAGACAAAGCTAGCGGCCTACGAGTACGATAATGCAGAAGGTCAATATCAGGTTCGCCAATCAGTCGCAATATTCCTTTACTATCTATTGTAAACTTTGAATAGTCACAACCAATTGGGCTAACATCTTTAAAGGTATCGTAATAATCATTAACGGTTGATTGTAAAAGTTCATCGTTAAGTTTAGTAAAGCTGGATTCATCAGTACCCTCTTCGATTGTACTAGGGTTATCAAAGTCATCTAGATTAAAATCATCCATTTTTATATTAAACATAAGGTTACATAATTTCAATATAACAATGTCTTCGCAATACGGACGCAAGTTAAACCCACAAGGTAGACTTCGAGATCCATTTGGGGTCAAAGCAATTAGCCAGTCTGTAACTATAACTAATAACCCGAGTACCATTCATCAGAATCAAACGCTTCTGGTTCGCTTTCCTAATCTCAGCGCACATGATGTGTTAGTTCCGGGAACTGTCCGAATAGCATTTACGATTAGTTTGACTTCTACCAACGTTGACAGGGAGCCTGTTCATAACATAGGTCGTGCTATCGTTAAGAAAATCGCAATTAAAATTAGTGGTAATGAGGTTTTGACTATCAACGATAGCGATGTATACTATTGTTACATAGATCTCTGGAGAACGGATAAAGAGCGGGAAAACTTACAGTACCAAGGTATTTGTAAAAGGAACACATTGAGACTGCGTGTGGGTGCTGAAAATGGTGATAATACTGTCGTAAAAGATCTCGCTGTTGCCGGCGCATTAGGTAACCGATTCTATATTCTGCTCGACTTTGAATAACTGGATTCCCACATGCCCTTTTATCCAGCATTCCTAGGCGATAGGTTGGAACTCACTTTTAATGACTACGGTAGAGTAATCAGAGCTGCTGAAGATCCTAGCTATTCCATTTACAATATCTCACTGGAGTATGATATGATAACAGATCCTGAATTTGCCCGACAAATTCGTAACCAGTATACCGGATGTTTAGCCATTTTGTATGATCGCGTGCTTCGACATCGAGAGATCACAAGGAACAAAAAAAATATGACATGGAATATCAATCTAAACATCCCCATGAGATCGTTGAAGTGTATTTTAATGTTCTTCGAAGACCCCTCCGATGCTTTTAAAAGAAATACCGAGAAGTTCTACAATCCCAAGATTACAAAAGTAGAATTGACTATCGAGGGCGTTCCATATCAACTATATAGTCAAGGAATCCTAGCGTATCTACAATGGGATGAGATTGAAAAAACGAAGCTCAGAAGTTATTGCGGTCGTGAAAGATCTGTCTCTCGGGGCTGTATCGATGGGTGTATACCTCACCACGAAGTACGCGCTATGGCTCGACATACAAACCACGGACAATGACCAACTACACAGCAGTGGGCGGAGAATAGAAAATGCTAGTGAGGGTGTCACTATACAGATAACGAAGCTCCAGGAATTAGCTGGTAAATTAAACAGATATTTGTACGTGATTATGGATGCGCAACTTAATATACAAAATGGACGATTGGTGCAAGCAATCTATTGATAATCCTTTACCTAAAGAACCGCACTGTGCTATCATCTGCGGGCAAACGGGGTGTGAAAAAACAGCTTATTTTAGAAAGTCATTATCGGGACGTTTTCGAACATATTATTATTCTGTGCCCGACTATAAGCGTTAATAAAACATACCTATCGAGAGTTGTGGAAAAACAGCTTATTTTAGAAAGTCATTATCGGGACGTTTTCGACCATATTATTATTCTGTGCCTGACTATAAGCGTTAATAAAACATACCTATCGAGAGATTGGGTAATGAGTGATGATGGGGTACACAGAGTTGATCCGGGTGATCGTTTACAAGACTGTTTACGAGTAAGTCATGAAAAATACATAGGAGAATCAACCCTTTTCGTAATAGACGAGTCCATCACGAGTAAAGAACTCACAAAAAAGAAAGATATGCTTTTATATTTAGCATTCTCCGGTCGGCATACTCAGCATAGCAAAAATACAACTCTGTCCTGAGGGATCTGAGAGAGCAGACAAAATGAGTAGCCCTGTTTCATTGCAAAGACCGAGATTCATTTGAGGAATGTCTACGCGAAAATGGTTATTCATACCAAGTCTGAACGAGATAAAGTCAGAAAACTGTTAACTTCAATGAAGCATTGTAAACTCGTATTAAAAACCGATCAACCGGCTGCTTATGCAATGTAGCAGAATTATAGCAAAATAGCAAAAATATGGCAAAATCATAGCAAATATAGTAAAACGATAGCACAAGTAAATCTAACATTAGCGGTTAATATGTAATAATGTGGCTTGAAATCCTCATTCTTTCGCAACAGTTTATTATTACAGGCTGTATTGGATATGTCATATTATATTATGTTACGCTTAAATATCTCCTGAGGTATTACATTATTGAATGCGACAAACTAATCGAACAAATGCTCAAAGAACCAGATCAAGATGTAGATAAATCTTCAGATAAACATGGAGAAAGACTTTGGCAGCCAGTCGAAAATGTTCCGAATAATTTGGGGAAAATTATACCATCGAAAAATTTGATAACATGACCGATGAAGAAATTAAAAAACTGTACGCGCGTTACGAGTCTAGACTGGGAGCTTACAACTATACACAGTCATAGCTAGTACGTTTGTTCCTATCCCAGCAGAACATCGCATGTATTTATGCGAATCTCTCGAGAAAGATCCATTCATCGAACACGCTATCAGCTCAGTGAGCTGTGAGTTTTATCAGAGATATGGAATGTTCTTAGCTCCACTCACCACCGCTTTAATAACGGCTAGGTATTGTCAATTTAAACATACGTGCCCACTTAATAATAATGGAGACTCAAGTGACACCACCACAGATTGTACAACAAGTGACACCACCACAGATTGTGGAACAAGTGAACGAGGATGCACAACAGATTGTGAATGAGGAAATACCAGCAATATCACAAGCCAGAGTGATGATGAACATTAGTCGTCCGATTAAAACTTGGGCACTAGGAGTTGTTGCTATAGCGGTGGTATGGTTGTTTTATAAGACTGGAGAAGAGAAAACCTCACCCTCGATTACACAACAACAAGTTCAGTTAGAGGTTAGCCCTCATATAATGCTATAAGTAGTATGACTACTCCAGTTACAGATGGTAAAATGTTGGTAAACGCAACGTATCATTCAGCGGTGGTCAGCGGCTTGGCCATTGGCTATGCCCGTATAGCTAAAATGATTACTAAAGCCACACCACCCAAGCTAGATTTTAATGGTTATGATATCGGTATGATGATTCTCGATATTGGATTGGCTATGGCAACAAAAGATATACTCATCAAACAAGGGCTTATCCCGGAAGACATAATGAAGTAATTAAACATTTGAATATTTTACATACTTATAAACATGGCATCAATTGCGATGATGGTCGGTGGGGCTGTTGTTAATGCTCCAGCTTTTTCGGGGAGTAATTTTTCATTTTCTATTATGAGAGGAGAGGAGAGTAAACGACATAATAAAGCATTAGAACAACTCGAAGCAGCCCAGTCACAATGGACCAGACAGAGGATATTAAGATTAGATTTTATTAATGAAGAACTGCGTAAGCAAGGACATTCAATTCAAAAGTTTAAGGATGTTGAATCTGCCATGCACGAATACTTCCTCGTTTATGATGATGTTGATAAAAAACAACAAGAATTAAAATTTGTAGCCACATCCGCCGGCATTGGTAAATATCTAAGAGGTTGGAAGATGGATATTAATTCCAACATGGATGTTAATGATGTTAAGCCCATCATATCGAGCAAAATCAATGAGGAATTAGATGATTTACATAGTATAAAATACCAGCTGACGATTAAAATATCATTGAGTAAAAGTAGCGCAGACGATAGCACTGAATATACTGAACCATATTTCCCAAGCAATCAAGAAGTTATAACCGAATCTGATACTATAAAGGCATCATTAGATACATCAATTCAGAGGATACAGGAAACTTTAGAACGCTGGACTAATAGAGGTTCTGGTTGGGGTGTGGATAAAATCGATAGCTTATATTTAGATATAGCAAATTATATGCCCTTCAAAGGTGGATCTTATATAGATTTACACCCGTATTATAAAAAGAAAAAAGAAATAATTAATGTAAAAAATAAATCCGATGACTGTTTCAGAATGATGATAAGATCTGCATTGTTCCCCGTAGACAAAATTCTGGATAGACCTTCTAGCTATCCCCAAAACGATGAACTAAACCTTGATGGTATAGACGAACCTACAGCAATATCACAAATTGATAAGGTGGAAAAGCAAAATAATTTAGCTATAAATGTTTTCGGACATTCTTCTAAAGGAATTGTTGTACACAGGATAAGCTCCGCTCCGGAACATATTCCCAGAATCAATTTTTCTGATCGAAAAAGATGGTAAATATCATTATACATGGATAAAGAGTTTAAACAGGCCAATATATGATCAAACAAAATATAAGGGAAAGAAATATTTCTGTGAAAGATGCCTACATGGGTACAGCAGACAAGATCTATTAGAAGCGCATAAAGAAGACTGCAGAGGTGTTGGACAGAATGCTATCAGGATTGATATGCCTAAAGAGGGGAAAAATATATTAAAATTTGAACATTATTGTAATCAAATGCCAGTACTGTACGCAATTTACGGCCACTTCGAAGCACTTATCAAACCTATAGAAAATATTGAACACAATAATCAAGATAATCAAGATAGTTTTACATACAAAACTCAAGAACATATTCCTTGTGGGTTTGGATATATAGTTGTAAGGTACGATGGGAAAACAAACCCGCCCGTGATTTACAGAGGTCCCGATGCAGCGGGAAAGTTCCTAGAATATCTACAAAATGAAGAGAGAATAATCAGGGAAAATGTATCGCATAAAAACCCATGTGTATGACGTAAGAGATCATTGCCACATCACGGGTAATTATCGGGGAGCCCCGCATAATGAGTGTAACTTGAAACTAAAAATGAATTCTCAAACAATACCCATCCCCGTTGTGTTTCATAACCTTAGAGGATATGATTCTCATCTCATTATGCAAGCTATCTCAAAGACCAACGGCAGCTTAACGTGTATTCCTAATAATATGGAAAAATATATATCATTCTCGTTGACTAAACTATACATTATATTGAAAAGGATGGGAAAGCCAGAATAAAGCAAAGTAATGGGTTTAGATTCATAGACTCCGTACAGTTTCTGTTATTTTCCCTGGACAATTTAGCTAATGCAAACAATCCCGATGACTTTGCAATTACAAATCAATATACCGATAGGTGCCGTCATTTGTTGTTGAGAAAAGGTGTATATCCTTACGAATATATGGATGATTGGTCTAGATTCGAAGAAACTACATAACCACCCCTTGAATCATTCTACAGTAACTTAACAGAATCTAAAATAACCGATGCCGATTATTTACACGCTTTGATGGTGTGGGATAAATTAGGTTGTAAGAATTTGGGTGATTATCATGATCTGTACTTAAAAACCAATGTACTGTTACTCGCTGATATATTTGAGATATTTAGAAAGACATGTTTAAAACAATATGGCTTGGACCCGGCATTGTACTATTCCAGTCCCGGACTATCGTGGGATGCATTGTTGAAGAAGATCGGTGTAGAACTAAAACTACTTACTGATTATGATATGCACTTGTTTATTGAGAAAGGATTAATAGGTGGTATATCGATGGTAGCGAAAAGGTATTCTAAGGCTAAGAATACATTAGTGGGAGGATATGATCCGATAAAACCTGACACGCATATATTATATCTCGACACCAACAATTTGTACGGATGGGCTATGAGTCAACTTTTACCCACAAGTGGTTTTGAGTGGGTCGATGATATCGAAGTGAATGATATCCCCTCAGATTCTGATAAAGGGTACATACTAGAAGTTATTGGAATATCCAAATTCGTTACATAAAGATCATAACAGTTATCCGCTAGCTCCCGAAAGATTTATGGTTAATAAAGATTGGATGTCAGAATATCAACACTCCTTGATGGGTAATACAACTAACTAACGTAGAAAAACTCGTGCCAAATTTGATGGATAAGACAAAATATATAAACTGAAGTACAAAAGAAAGTACACACCCCTAAAATATCATATATTACGCATATGGTTGAAAAAGTTGTTACATTTTTGGCGCTATCGTAATGTAATGAACAAAACCATTGAGAGCATATCGCAGAAACGTAAACTTGACATTATGATAGGCAACAAAAGCACACATTGTGAAAATGGCAATTTTCTCCATTTGCACGTGCAATATGCGTAGAAACAGTATAAAAGGCAGTGGATTCTATCATTCATTACACATTCAACGAAAAAAACACAAGACAAATGCCACGTTTAACAGCAGTGGAGCGAGAGAGAGCCGTGGGAATGTCCCAAGTGGGGGCGTCGAACAGTCACATCGCAAGGACCCTTGGCTGCACCAGGCAAACCATTATCAGACTCCTTCGTCGTGTCAACCAGACTGGCCAGACATCCGACCGCCCAAGAAGAGGAAGACCGAGAGTGACGACCCCTGCAGAAGACCGGTACATACGCACATTACACCTGCGCAACAGGTTCCTCACCATGGCATCAACAGCGTCGACAGCGTTAGGTCACCACATCAGCAGGAACACAGTCATGAGACGACTACGAGCTGCCGGTATCCATTTAGTTCACTACAGAAATCTCCAGTTATATCTATCATTAGATATGAAACTAAAGAAAATACACAGAGTTCTAAAGTTTGATCAAAGCCTTTGGATGGAGCCCTATAAAAGGTTGAACACAGATTTAAGAAAGATAGCTACCAGCGATTTTGAAAAGAATCTATATAAGCTCATGAATAACTCAGTATTTGGTAAAACTATGGAGAATCTAAGGAAGCGTGTTGATGTTAAATTAGTCAGATCTAATGAGGAAGAAAGACTCAGGACACTTATAGCCAGTCCGGCTTTTAACAGAAGCAAGATATTTGATAACGACTTAGCGGCGCTGCATATGCAGAAGAGTAATATAAAATTCAACAGAGCGGTGTACGTCAAATGTACTTAATGTATGACTTTTATTACAACGAACTTAAGAAGCAATACGGTGATAGATGCAAGGTGTTATATACCGACACACATTCTTTGTTGATGGAAATACAAACCGAGGATGTGTATAAAGGTATGGCAGAAAAAATAGATATGTACGACACGAGCGATTACTCTGAAGATAATCCACTGCACAGCGTAGTAAATAAAAAGGTATTATGTAAGATGAAGGATGAATGTGCTGGGACTCCTATAGCGGAGTATGTCGGATTAAGACCGAAGATGTAGTCTATAAAGAAGTCCGATAATGGAGAGATAAGAAAAGCTAAGGGGGTTAAGAAGTATGTAGTAAAAAAGCATATCAAACACGAACAGTATAAAGAAGCATTATTCAACGGTAGAACATTCAAACATGAGATGAACTCTTTAAGAAGTTACAATCACAGGATATATGGATTAAGAATGAACAAGACATCATTATCCCCCTTAGATACAAAGAGATGGATTGATAAGGATGGTGTAACTACCTACGCTTATGGTTACTTAGGGTGGTAATACTGTATCGTTGGGAACTATGAGCAACTCTTCTCGTACAAATGCCCTGCCCGGTCCATCTTTAAGATAATAAAGAATAGACTCTCCTTCTTTCATAACCAATCGACTAATGTTATATATCTTAAGGGACCAAATCGGATCTGTTGCGCGACGTAGGCCTCCTTCAAGTTCACTGGGCTGGTATAAATATCTTACGCTTACTCTTTCCGGAAGTTTTTGTTCTTTGCCTATCCTCGGTGCTGAAGATTCGGAAGTCACAGATTTCATTTTAATCGCATCTGATGGTTTCTTTCCGATTAATCTCGTTACTTCGTTATTCAGCGTTGATATTACAGCTGATAATCGTGTCACACATTCGGATGATCTCAATCGTTCCGATTTCATTTCGATCCCATACTGATAGCCAAACAAACGTTCCGCTAATGTCCGGTTAAATCTTTCAACGATACCTTGACTACGGTGGGCCTCTTTTTCACCTCGCCTGATTTCAACATCGTGCTTTGTTAACAGTTTAGTTATTGATCCCATAAACTCGCGACCAGGATCTACTTGAAATAGCTTAGGCCATTTTAGTAATCCGCGTTTATATATGCGACTGAGTGCATTAGCTACTTCTGTTGAATCTTTCGAGGTTAATGGCTCTGCCTCTTTGTAGCGACTGGCCTCATCCACTTCGGTTAAAGCGTTTTTATACGTTTTGCGTCTTACCTTATCATGGGGAAGAAACAAGAGGTCAGGCTGATGAACTTCATTCGTTGTAAAATTATCAAACTTCTTCCTCGGTATAAAACGTGGTGCCAGTAAGTATATTTGCCACATTGCTTGTTTCTTTAGCAAATCCTTGGCCACGTATTTAAATACCTTAGCTGCGGTGGCTAATTTTCTTATTCCTCCTATACCTTTCCAATATCCTCGTGGGCTATAGTAAATTTTATTCATTAATCAATATTGATGTTTCTTTTAATTAGTCTCATGACGATCGTTGAATCGCATCATCATTTTTGCATAAAAAATTCCATCTGTAATAGCAGTATAGGTATATAAATCTGGCTCCAGTTGAATTTAGCCAGAACCCCATAGGCCTTGGTGAGCAGCCCCTTTTAAAAAAAACACTGGGTCGTAGTGCTGACCTAGGGATTTGATGGCTTCCTTTGTTCTCTTAAGTGTAGTGTACACAATGGATGGATCAGTTGGTGGCCATTGGGATAGGGTTGAATGCCACAGTTAAAACTACAGGTGAGCTCTCTGCCTGTATTCAAACTTGGAACAGACCCCACGAAGGAACAGTATTTTGTGGCTTATTTGCTGAAGAAACTTTTAGCCTTATTGATGTTTTGCTTATTTCAAGTTGCATTTTGTGTTTTGCAGATGTAGTTGGAAAACATGTATAATTTGGCTAAAATCTAATAAATTTTCATAATTATATGCGCTATACAATATGTCCAAACAAAAAAAAACCAAGATTTTTAAAAATAGAAATATGTACAAAAGTTGCAAAAATGTCCTATTTTTAGCTTTTTTCTGTATAAAATCTCCATAAAATATACAATAATGCTTAATGCTGTTCCGAAATGACAGAAAGTATTCATGTGTACCCCCTCGTGAATGGGAAAACCATTAACAGTGTTAAATAGTCTGTGGAGACAAATACATTCCGATAGATTCATGTCGCAACACACACGTAAACGCGTAACCTGCTTGGGATTAGTGGTAAGACAGTAGCATTTTCCTAAAACGCCATCACTTTTTGGAATGCCATCATAGTTTTTCATTAACAGCACACACCATCCAACCCCATCTCCACATATACACAATACAGCACACATCATCCAACCCCATCTCCACATCTACACCATACAGCACACACCATCCAACCCCATCTCCACATATACACCTTACAGCACACATCATCCAACCCCATCTCCACATATACACCATGCAGCACACATCATCCAACCCCATCTCCACATCTACACCATACAGCCCACACCACTCAAACCTCCACATATACACCATACAGAACACACCACTCAAACCTCCACATCTACACCATACAGCACACATCACCCAACCCAATCTTCACATATACACCATACAGCACACACCATCCGACCCCATTTCCACATCTACACCATACAGCACACACCACCCAACCCAAACTCCACATCTACACCATACAGCCCACACCACTCAACCCAATCTCCACATCTACACCATACAGCACACACCACCCAACCCAAACTCCAAATATACACCATACAGCACACACCATCCAACCCAAACTCCACATCTACACCATACAGCACACACCATCCAACCCAAACTCCAAATATACACCATACAGCACACACCACTCAACCCAAACTCCAAATATACACCATACAGCACACACCATCCAACCCAAACTCCAGATATACACCATACAGCACAAACCGCCAATCCCAAATTCCATATCTACACCATACAGCACACACCACCCAACCCAAACTCCACATCTACACCATACAGCACACACCACCAAACCTAATCTACACATATACACCATACAGCACACACCACCAAACCCACACTCCAGATCTACACCATACAGCACACACCACCCAACCCAAACTCCACATCTACACCATACAGCACATATCACCCGACCCATACTCCACATCTACACCATACAGCACACACCACCCAACCCATACTCCACATATACACCATACAGCACACACCACCCAACCCATACTCCACATATACACCATACAGCACACACCACCCAACCCAAACTCCACATCTACACCATACAGCACACATCACCCAACCCCATCTCCACATCTACACCATACAGCACACACCACCCAACCCATACTCCACATATACACCATACAGCACACACCACCCAACCCAATCTCCACATATACACAATACAGCACACACCACCCAACCCAAACTCCATATCTACACCATACAGCACACACCATCCAACCCCATCTCCACATCTACACCATACAGCACACACCATCCAACCCAAACTCCACATCTACACCATACAGCACACACCCTCCAACCCAAACTCCATATCTACACCATACAGCACACACCATCCAACCCCATCTCCACATCTACACCATACAGCACACACCATCCAACCCCATCTCCACATATACACCATACAGCACACATCATCCAACCCAAACTCCACATTAACACCATACAGCACACACCACTCAAACCTCAACATCTACACCATACAGAACACACCACTCAAACCTCCACATCTACACCATACAGCACACACCACCCAACCCAATCTTCACATATACACCATACAGCACACATCATCCAACCCCATTTCCACATCTACACCATACAGCACACACCACCCAACCCAAACTCAACATCTACACCATACAGCACACATCATCCAACCCAAACTCCACATTAACACCATACAGCACACACCACTCAAACCTCAACATCTACACCATATAGAACACACCACCAAACCCAAACTCCACATGCACACAATACAGAACACACCTGCCAACCCAAACTCCACATATACACCATACAGCACACACCACCTAACCCAAACTCCAAATATACACCATACAGCACACACCATCCAACCTAAACTCCAGATATACACCATACAGCACACACCACCCAACCCAATCTCCACATCTACACCATACAGAACACACCACCCACCCCAATCTCCAGATATACACCATAAAGCACACACCACCCAACCGAAACTCCAAATATACACCATACAGCACACACCGCCAATCCCAAACTCCACATCTCACACCACCCAACCCAAACTCCACATATACACCATACAGCACACACCGCCAATCCCAAACTCCACATATACACCGTACAGCACACACCACCCAACCCAAACTCCACATCTACACCGTACAGCACACACCACCCAACCCAAACTCCACATATACACCATACAGCACACACCACCCAACCCCATCTCCACATCTACACCATACAGCACACACCACCCAACCCAAACTCCAGATATACACCGTACAGCACACACCACCCAACCCAAACTCCACATCTACACCATACAGAACACACCACTCAACCCAAACTCCACATCTACACCATACAGCACACACCACCCAACCCAAACTCAACATATACACCATACAGAACACACCACCCAACCCAAACTCCACATCTACACCGTACAGCACACACCACCCAACCCAAACTCAACATATACACCATACAGAACACACCACCCAACCCAAACTCCACATCTACACCATACAGCACACACCACCCAACCCAAACTCCACATCTACACCATACAGCACACACCACTCAACTCAAACTCAACATATACACCGTACAGCACACACCACCCAACCCAAACTCCACATCTACACCATACAGCATACACCACTCAACCCAAACTCAACATATACACCGTACAGCACACACCACCCAACCCATACTCCACATCTACACCATACAGAACACACCATCCAACCTAACCTACACATAAAAACACAATACAGCACACACCACCCAACCCCATCTCCACATCTACACCATACTGCACACACCATCCAACCCAATCTCCACATCTACACCATACAGAACACACCACCCAACCCAATCTCCACATATACACATGACAGCACACACCACCCAACCCAAACTCCATATCTACACCATACAGAACACACCACTCAAACCTTAACATCTACACAATACAGCACACACCACCCAACCCAATCTGCACATATACACCATACAGCACACATCATCCCACCCCATCTCCACATCTACACCATACAGCACACACCACCCAACCCAAACTCCACATCTACACCATACAGCACACACCACCCAACCCAAACTCCACATCTACACCATACAGCACACATCATCCAACCCCATCTCCGCATCTACACCATACAGAACACACCACCCAACCCAAACTCCACATCTACACCATACAGAACACACCACCCAACCCAATCTCCACATATACACATGACAGCACACACCACCCAACCCAAACTCCATATCTACACCTTACAGAACACACCACTCAAACCTTAACACCTACACAATACAGCACACACCACCCAACCCAATCTCCACATCTACACCATACAGAACACACCATCCAACGCAATCTCCAGATATACACCATACAGCACACACCACTCAAACCTTAACACCTACACAATACAGCACACACCACCCAACCCCATCTCCACATCTACACCATACAGAACACACCATCCAACGCAATCTCCAGATATACACCATACAGCAAACAACACTCAATCTCACCTAGCCTCACCACACCTCACCAAGCTCACCCTGTAATGTATACTGCACCAGAAAAAACAACACAAGTAAAAACATATCATCTACAAAACAAAACCTTAAACATACTTTCGAAATATTTATTTGTTACAGCAATGTTTCATAGTAAACAGGTTATAGCATAACACAAGAACATTTCTTGGCCGTATAGACCTAGAGCATCATATATTATGTACATATACTGCACCATCATCTACATATACTGCAGAATGTACATATACTGCACCACCATGTACATATACTGCACCATCATCTACACATACTGCACCACCATGTACATATACTGCAGAATGTACATATACTGCACCACCATGTACATATACTGCACCATCATCTACACATACTGCACCACCATGTACATATACTGCAGCATGTACATATACTGCAGCATGTACATAAACTGCACTACCTGGTACATATACTGCACCACCATGTACCTATACTGCAGGATGTACATATACTGCACTACCATGTACATATCCTGCACCATCGTGTACATATACTGCACCACCAGGTACATATACTGCACCACCATGTACCTATACTGCACCACCATGTACCTATACTGCACCACCATGTACCTATACTGCACCATCATGTGCCTATACTGCACCACCATGTACATATACTGCAGCATCATGTACACATACTGCACCACCATGTACCTATACTGCACCACCATGTACCTATACTGCACCACCATGTACCTATACTGCAGCATCATGTACCTATACTGCAGCATCATGTACATATACTGCACCACCATGTACCTATACTGCACCACCATGTACCTATACTGCAACATCATGTACCTATACTGCACCACCATGTACATATACTGCACCACCATGTACCTATAATGCAACACCATGTACCTATACTGCAGCATCATGTACATATACTGCACCACCATGTACATATACTGCACCACCATGTACCTATACTGCAGCATCATGTACATATACTGCACCACCATGTACATATACTGCATCACCATGTACCTATACTGCAGCATCATGTACATATACTGCACCACCATGTACCTATACTGCACCACCATGTACCTATACTGCACCATCATGTACCTATTCTGCACCACCATGTACCTATACTGCACCATCATGTACCTATTCTGCACCACCATGTGCCTATACTGCACCACCATGTACATATACTGCACCACCATGTACCTATACTGCACCACCATGTACAATATGTCTGCAGGGTGCCTGTGTGCGTAGTTTCAGCACGGGTCGTGTGTCGGTCACAGGTGCCTCATCTCCCGCTGTCTGCTCATCAATCGATCTTCATTATTCTAATTATATGTCTATATTTACGAGCATTTCACCGGCCATGTCTGTCCAGTCCAAGATCTCCGGCTGACATGAATGTGATGTTCCAGATGATGCCTAACTGACCAGGGTCAATACATGATACACAGACGTGATATCAGTGCAGTACTATTTCAGTAATTGGGTTCTCGTAATGAGGTTATATGTTTCGTCTAAACGATACCAAAAATACATCCTAACATATTTCCCTTTAGTGTTTATCCTCTGGAAAACTAGTGCTGTTTAGGTTTTCACGCTATAGGCCTGATTATGTTTCTATTGTGTTGATAGAATGTCCGACACAAGTAACATGTCCTGGCAATGTCTTTGGTGTTGAAGTGAGGACACAACGCTTGTCACTTTTCTTCTGTAGTTCCGTGTTTCCACACCTGGTGCACCTGGCAACCCCACAGGTCATCATGGCAATGGGGGAATCGAGTTTGGAAGAGTGCTCACTCGTTACAATGGGTTCATACAGTACGCTCCCGTCAGGTTCATGTCGTAATATTATACAATGGGTTCAGTTCAGTTTTACACCAGAACTTCGACAATTCGCACAGTCGGTACACGAACATCCTTTGACGGGTACACGTGATGTTATATCAGAACACCCATCTTGCAATTCCCAATGGTGGAACATCCCTGACAGAGGTTCTGACTTGGTGCGCACATGAACGTGGTTACAGTCTTCGGGTCCACTAGGTTCATAACACTAAACCTCGGTTCAGTTTAGTTTAGGTCACCATACCTCGGCTAAATTTAGCTCAGGTCACCATACATGGATTCCACTTTGTTCACGACATAATACACACGATACCAAGTGGTTCAATATCAAAATATGGTTCCAATAATTCGAGGGAAACAATAAGATCATTTTGTCTCTTCCAATTAATGCAAACCAACATCATTGTGTCCAAGTCGATTATCCATTAGTGTATGCCTCGGTTTCACAAGTAAGAAACAGCTTCATAAAACACACATGAAAATCATGGCAGTTCGCTGAAATTCCCAGGCTTTTCGTCCTCATTGTGCCAGACCCGCGAACATCCACTGTCACCTCGTCACGTTTCCGTTCTAATAAGCACAAACTAACTTCGGCCTTTGTCCAGACCTTAAACACTTCTGACCAGAGAGTCCTATGCCGTACTTCCCGGTTACCATTGGCTTTCACTAACATCTACTTAGATGACCATAAAACTGGCGGAATATTCTCACGCCTTTCACAATTGGTATTGGTTTCATAACATGAAACGATGTTTGTCAGGCTTTGAACAGTTGAATACTTTCGAACCTCGCTCCTTCGTCCTGTGATCGATGACACCGCAACGGACCTCGGCGGCCAGGGAAGCCGCACCTGGTGACCATGCTGAGTGTGTTCCCGACGCGGGTAGTATCCCCGACTAGACCACGAGTCTTCAAATCAAACCACTTCTGTGCACGAATCATATCTGTGCTGTCTGGAGTAACTGGAACTCTATATCCTCCATACTTCCTTTTTGGGATGGCGGTGAGCGGTTTGTGGACGATCTCCTCAAACAGCTCTTATCTCCACACATGATACAAGGCACGATGAAACACGAGTAATAGATGAAGAGTGCAATCTCGTGGATAGGAGGTGATATGTAAACTTTTAAAGAGTTGACAATGTTCACAACGAAATAAGGAGAATATAACAGTGCACATATTCCCGACCCCACCAGGAGGCGGCCAGTCCGCACACAGTCACTCCGCGATACGTCCAGGGGAATATGGCGCCACTGGACCATGATAACTGTCGCCATGACGATCATGAACCCAAACGGCATGACGGCGGTGGTCAAGACGAAGAAGGCCAACCACCCGGCTCCCACCTTGTTGACTGTTGTGAAGTCTATTGAACATATCATAGGACCTGCAATAGAAGCATTATGACATTACACATACATAGATTATTCCAATATAAACACCACAGACTTCGTGTTGTGCTACTGCTACTTTGCACACAGTAAGTGAATGTGTTGCTCTGGAAATCATATCAGTCATATATATATGCTTGATTTATCTTCAAATAGGCTGTTGGCCAATCCAGATTTTCTTTCATGGAAATAAAGTAAGGTTTAAACTGCTTTCATAGATTGATGTATGAGAAGAATGAACACCCATCCGTTGCTTACTTTGAAAAGGTAGGAAGATGGACCGGTACTCCTCCACTTCTGTCAGGTTGACATGGATACTCTCACACAGGAACCTGCCTTGTGACTGACAGTCGCAGTCGGTGTAGGCGGCAGCGAGGAGGTGGCCGCTGACGCTGCTGTCGTGGTAGCTCCGGATGAAGGTTTGCAGGCTGGACGTGGACTGTGCTCGGAGCAGGTACGTCAGATTGGGTCCGAATGACCACAGACGAGCTTGGATACCCCATCGCATCTTGATGCTTGACTGTATTATCTGTCAAAGATCAGCTGTGTTAGTGAAACCTTGTCAGTCCTGATGGTTGTGATGACCCGTTAAGACAGTGACGTCATCTTGATAAATACCTGGATTAACTAATCATGATTATGTAATAATTGCATATCTTCCCAACACTAAAAGGAATATAAAAGGTGTTGGATTATACAGTAGAGAGAATATATAAGGTGTTAGATTATACAGTAGAGAGAATATATATGGTGTTAGAATACACAGTATAAAGAATATAAAACGTGTTGTATAATACAGTAGAGAGAATATAAAGGTATGAGAATATGCAGTATAAAGAATAAAGTTCAAGTACTCGGCCTCACGGAGTCAGCATAGCTTGGCACAACCTTAGTTGGACGACCTACCGGACAACTGCAAGTCTCAGGGGTCACTGTGCTCGGCAAATCGGCGTCTTTTGTCAATTCCACCTCACAAACGCACAAATTATGGAATAAATATCATTCAGTGTCTCCACCCAGAATTATGAAACGGACTGCCTCTGAATATAAAGCTCCCCCACTTTGTACATGTTCAAATATCAGCTAAAAACTCTCCCTTTTCGCGAGTGTTAGTTGTAGTGACTGTAGCGCTCCTAGCTAGACACCGTGTATGGAGGCCGTGGTGAAGTCAACTCACTTTACCATTACTCCGGAGGGGGATTGACGTAAGAATCGGACGTGCTTTTCCCTGTGCCCTCATTAGTCTATTGTTTACCGGGTTCATTTTGTTGGGTCTACGATTGACTGTCGTAAAGCATACACAACACTCACCCACAGTTTTAGGGAGGGAGTTGCTTTGACGATACTTTGAAGAGTTTGTCAGTTTCTGCGTATTGGCTTCCTGTGAGAGGAGGATGACGCAGATCTGAAGCCATGAAACACGGGTACGAAGCGAGCAAAGGATCAAGGATCATAGTCGCATCCATGAACCAGCGGATCCTGACAGCGAAGGGAGGTAACTATAAACAGCACCTTACAGACAACAAGACAACCGCACCCCTGGTGTCCAACAGTTTTAGAAGCACTGCTAGTTACGATTACGACACATGGTGAACTTTGTGTACCTGCGTGAATTCTGTGATGTTCAGCTCGTCCACTGGCAGCGCCCCAGGGCTGGTGTCTGTCAGCATACAGTAGGCCGTGGTGTTACTAGTGGTCAGGTTGGACTGGCTTGTGTTGGAGACCGGGGTGTAGGATGACAGAGACGTCTGGTCCTCACTACCTGCCTCACTCAGGGAAATCGTCAGATGAAAATATCCTGTAAAAAGTGAAAGTTGTTTCTGTTGTTTCTGTTGATGGAAGATGCATCTTTTGCATTATTTTTAAAGTAGGGCGAGATTATTCATAGTTGGTTCTCCAGTGATTAAAAACAGTATTGACTTGTTAGTGGCACACTACATGCCCCAGTGAGTGAGTGAGTTAAATGTCACACCGTCATAGTTGCAGCACCCGTATACCAACCTTGCTGATGCAAGTACTAATTAACTGGTTGACTCATACATATGTACACGCATCAGCGGGGTGGGGTGTGTGTGTGTGTGTGTGTGGGGGGGGGGGGGGTGGTGAAGGTCACCAGCTACCCACGCGATCTGAGGTCAGACTAGGCGACTAAGTTGATTGTGTGTCATCGTACTCCGACGGCTTGAGTGACATGTAAATATAGGCCACAAACTTACCGATATAATCATAAGAAATATCAACTGAAGGAAAATTCCATTTTACGGTTCCGACAATACTTAACTCACCCCTGAACTCCGTGTATTCGCCCCAGCCGTACAAGGGACTGGTGACGATGACAGCCACGAGCAGATAGATGCCGATCACCAGGATGCGGGTGTTAATGTCGGAGAAAATACACTGGTGCTCCGCTGGCAGGAACAACTTGTAGTATCTGAGATAAAGAGGGGCATTTGCTGTTTATGAGATGCGGGTGTTAATGTCATAAGGCGCACTGGTGCTCCGCTGGCAGGAACAACTTGTAGTATCTGAGATAAAGAGAGGCATTAACTGTTTATGAGATGCGGGTGTTAATGTCATAAGGGGCACTGGTGCTCCGCTGGCAGGAACAACTTGTAGTATCTGAGATAAAGAGAGGCATTGACTGTTTATGAGATGAGGGTGTTAATGTCAAAGAAGATGACTAACGGGATCCTGACTAACAGTGTCCTGACTAACGGGGTTCTGACCAACAGGGTCCTAACTAACGGAGTCCTAACTAACAGTTTCCTGACTAACGGGGTCCTGACTCACAGTGTCCTGACTAACGGGGTCCTGACTAACAGTGTCCTGACTAACGGGGTCCTGACTTACAGTGTCCTGACTAATGGGGTCCTGACTAACGGGGTCCTGACTAACAGGGTCCTGACTTACAGGGTCCTGACTAACAGGGTCCTAACTAACGGGGTCCTAACTAAAGGGGTCCTGACTAACGGGGTCCGAACAAAGAGTGTCCTGACTAACGGAGTCCTGACTCACGGGGTCCTAACTAACGGAGTCCTAACTAACGGGGTCCTGACTAACAGTGTCCAGCCTAATGGGGTCATGACCAACAGTGTCCAGCCTAACGGGGTCATGACCAACAGTGTCCTGCCTAACGGGGTCATGACCAACAGTGTCCTGCCTAACGGGGTCATGACCAACAGTTTCCTGACTAACGGGGTCCTGACTAACAGTGTCCTGACTAACGGGGTCCTGACTAACAGTGTCCTGACTAACGGGGTCCTGACTTACAGTGTCCTGACTAATGGGGTCCTGACTAACGGGGTCCTGACTAACAGGGTCCTGACTTACGGGGTCCTGACTAACAGGGTCCTAACTAACGGGGTCCTAACTAAAGGGGTCCTGACTAACGGGGTCCGAACAAAGAGTGTCCTGACTAACGGAGTCCTGACTCACGGGGTCCTAACTAACGGAGTCCTAACTAACGGGGTCCTGACTAACAGTGTCCAGCCTAATGGGGTCATGACCAACAGTGTCCAGCCTAACGGGGTCATGACCAACAGTGTCCTGCCTAACGGGGTCATGACCAACAGTGTCCTGCCTAACGGGGTCATGACCAACAGTGTCCTGACTAACGGGGTCATGACCAACAGTGTCCTGCCTAACGGGGTCATGACCAACAGTGTCCTGACTAACAGTTCCAGTCTGATTCCTGTACACATCCAGCCATTTTCGGTCAGAAATTAAAGTTGTCCTTGGGAAATGACGTTCACTTGATATGAATAGTAATGAAAACGTAAATGCCTTTCGTGGTATTAATATTTGCTGAAAAATAATATATAACTATAGATCATGTAACTATAACTGATTTCTGAAAAAACTTTAGTTTTGTTCTCACACGCAACATGAGTATAAATTGTTTCTTTGTACCAGAAAGCAAGCATGGCCCCGAGAGGCGACAGAATTAGCGCCAGGGAGTCTTGATCCATGAAAGAATAGCTGTCGAAAGAAAACCATCTCTCATACTCAGATGCCAAGCCTAGGAAATACCCAAGTAAAAAATCAATTTCTAACATTCCAATTAAACTATTTTCTTTACAAAAGTAATCCACTGTACATTACCTTTCTAGCCCCGTCAGGGCAAGGAGCCACGCCGAACCCCCCACGGTCACGTGACTGACGAATGCAAAAACTTGACACACCGCCTCCCCAAACACCCATCGGCCTGGAAGAAAGGGATTAGGAAGGATTACATTTCCGGATTGAGTAAAGCAATCCCAGTAGATTGTCGCTGTTATAAGGGAGACAGCCAAGAATATTAAACAGATTTTGAAAAACTGCTTTGAAGCACCTTGAGTAAATGTGGGTAGGACGCATGAAACCAAATTAGCAAAGGTAGTAAACTAGTTTAACAGCTGCACACGATGCATTAATAATGGATAACATGCAAGTCTCGGTGGAGTTAAGATGTTGCAGGATGAATGCACAATACATCCCACTTTAGACTCCAGTGGCAGTGTGTGGTGTACTTCCTGCTCCGTGCTAGTTCCTGGACTTGTCAAGTTTAGTCATGAAGTTAACGCCAGGGAAATGAGACGTTCCCCTGGTAACCGACCAGAATTTATTCATATTGGTCTTTGTAAAGACCAAAAAAACACTCTTTATGTTCGTATAAGTACTAGGTTTTGGGGGCGTTTGTACCGGGAAGAGATTTTGTAGTGTTTCATAAATTAGCTTATTATACTCCGACTGAGTTAGCTACTAAAGTAAAGCACCGATACCGTCGTAGTTCGTTGTCCGCATTAATGATGAAGCGAGTCAGCCTGATGGACAACATCACGTGTAGTCACGTTAAATGTAAGAAGTATGCATCATGAAAGCAATGTTCACAAACCGATAAACGAACGACATTCAAATCCACATCCGACATTCGGATGTTAATGACTATCACACTCATCCACTCTTTCAACACGCCATCACACAATCTGAAAGACGTACACAAATTGAGTGACACCGGTTTCACAAACACTGTCTTGTACTTCAAGTTAAACTACACCTGTGTCGTATGGAAAAGGATCTCGGCGGAACTGACAACAGGGTACTTTTCCATTTCAACAAGACAAGTGTTTACTGATATATTACCTAACGCTTGTGAAGCAGAAGTAATGAAAATTAACACTGAGTGAGTGAGCTGGGTTTAACGGCGCTTCTAACAGTATTCCAGTTACATCACGGCGTGTCAGCTTAATGCGGGGGGAAAGCCCGAAGTGATGGGGGTCTCAGACGTTTACCACTTCGGTGAAACCTACGAGCACGGGTATGGTGCTGACAAACATAATCGGGGCTCACCCGTATTCGAACCAACAATCATAGGTTTCTGGCGTGCCCAAGGGACACAACTCTGCACAGCGAATCGCGGCGCCTTAGACAACTAGACCACCCGTGCCCCAAGAAACATAAACAGCAAACGCAGAGGTATTGACATACACCAACCCAATCAGTGGGGGGGATCTTCTTTCCCCCCTGAACAATCAGCAATATCCCGGTAGGTGACTCATTGTCATACACCAACCCAATCAGTGAGGAAGAGCTTCTTTTCCCCTCTAAACAGTCAGCAACATCCCGGTATGTGACTTCACGTATGGGTTTCAGGCCCAAAACCATGTAGGGAATCGAACACGGGTCTTTGTCATTATGAGCTAACACTTTAACCGCTAGGCTTCCACGCACCAACAGGAATGTTGTGGCGACACGTTCATGTTTTGTGTGTCTGTGCGTCTGTGTCGACTTTCGGACAACAGACAACTTCACAACTTAAAACAATAGAAGATTTTTTTTCGGTTTTGTTTGAAATTGCAATAACCGAAAGCACTTGTCAGCAAGAAATCAAACAACTGTTATTTTAGTATAGTATACATACGTACTTCACGGGAGCAACTGATTGTAAGCAACACACGTTAACATGATTCAGTTCGTCCGCTGTTGATGTAGTGTGATGTGTTTGTGATAAACTGTGATGTACTGTGATGTACTATGATGTACTGTGATGAACTATGATGATCTATGATGTACTGTGATGTACTGTGATGTACTGTGATGTACTGTGGCGTACTGTGATGTACTCTGAAGAACTGTGATGTACTGCGATGTACTGTGGTCTCTATATCACTTCATACAACAAAACGTCTCTCTATCACAAGGCCACAACACGTATCTCTATCACTCAAAACAACAACATGTCTCTCTATCACAAAACCACAACACGTCTCTCTATCACAATACCACAACACGTCTCTCTATCACAACACCACAACACGTCTCTCTATCACAATACCACAACACGTATCTCTATCACTCAACACCACAACACGTCTCTCTATCACAATACCACAACACGTCTCTCTATCACAACACCACAACACGTCTCTCTATCACAACACCACAACGCGTCTCTCTATCACAACGCCACAACACGTCTCTCTATCACCCAGCACCACAATGCGTCTCTCTACCACAACGCCACAACACGTCTCTCTATCACCCAGCACCACAACACGTCTCTCTACCACAACGCCACAACACGTCTCTCTATCACTCAACACCACAACACGTATCTCTACCACAACGCCACAACACGTCTCTCTATCACTCAACACCACAACACGTCTCTCTACCACAACACCACAACACGTCTCTCTATCACAACATCACAACACGTCTCTCTATCACTCAACACCACAACACGTCTCTCTACAACAACGCCACAACACGTCTCTCTATCAAAACACCACAACACGTCTCTCTATCACTCAAAACAACACGTCTCTCTATCACAACACCACAACACGTCACTCTATCACAACGCAACAACACGTTTCTCTATCACTCAACACAACACGTCTCTCTATCACAACGCAACAACACGTCTCTCTATCACTCAAAACCATAACACGTCTCTCTATCACAACACAACAACAAGTCTCTCTATCACTCAACACCACAACACGTCTCTCTTTCACAACGCAACAACACGTCTCTCTATCACAACACCACAACACGTCTCTCTATCACCCAGCACCACAACACGTCTCTCTATCACAACACCACAACACGTCTCTCTATCACTCAACACCACAACACGTCTCTCTGTCACAACACCACAACACGTCTCTCTATCACAACACCACAACACGTCTATCTATCACCCAGCACCACAACACGTCTCTCTATAACACAACACCACAACGCGTCTCTCTATCACAACACCACAACGCGTCTCTCTATCACCCAGCACCACAACACGTCTCTCTACCACAACGCCACAACATGCTCTCTATCAAAACACCACAACACGTCGCTCTATCACTCAACACAACAACACGTCTCTCTATCACTCAGAACCACAACACGTCTCTCTATCAATCAACACCACAACACGTCTCTCTATCACTCAACACAACAACATGTCTCTCTTTCACAACACCACAACACGTCTCTCTATCACAACACCACACCACGTTTCTCTATCACAAAACCACAACACGTCTCTCTATCACTGAGCACCACAACACGTCTCTCTATCACAAGACAACACGTCTCTCTATCACCCAATACCAAAACACGTCTCTCTATCACAACACCACAGCACGTCTCTCTATCATTCAACACCACAACACGTCTCTCTATCACAACACAACACGTCTCTCTATCACAATACGACAACACGTCTCTCTATCACTCAACGCAACAAGTCATTCCATCAATCAACACCACAACACGTCTCTCTATCACAACACAACACGTCTCTCTATCACAACACCACAACACGTCTCTCTATCACTCAGCACCACAACACTTCTCTCTATCACAAAACCACAACGCGTCTCTCAACCACAACACCACAACACGTCTCTCAATCACAACACCATAACACGTATCTCTATCACAGCACCATAACACGTCTCTCTATAACACAACACCACAACGCGTCTCTCTATCACAACACCACAACACGTCTCTCTATCACTCCATACCACAATACGTCTCTCTATCACAACACCACAACACGTCTCTCTATCATTCAACACCACAACACGTCTCTCTATCACTCAACACCACAACACGTCTCTCTATCACAACACCACAACACGTATCTCTATCACAACACCACAACACGTATCTCTATCACTCAACGCAACAAGTCATTCCATCAATCAACACCACAACACGTCTCTCTATCACAACACAACACGTCTCTCTATCACAACACCACAACACGTATCTCTATCACAACACCACAACACGTATCTCTATCACTCAACACCACAACACGTCTCTCTATCACAATACCACAACACGTCTCTCTATCACAACACCACAACACGTCTCTCTATCACAACACCACAACGCGTCTCTCTATCACTCAACACCACAACACGTCTCTCTATCACTGAGGCTATTGATGGATCTTCTATCAGAAACATTATCACGAAGGAAATACAACCTTTCCATTTTTAATGTGTTTCAGTATTACTGCAAAATAGCCCAACAAATTGTCTCTCTATCACAACACCACAACACGGCTCTCTATTACAACACCACAACACGTCTCTCTATCACCCAGCACCACAACACGTCTCTCTACCACAACGCCACAACACGTCTCTCTATCACCCAGCACCACAACGCGTCTCTCTACCACAACGCCACAACACGTCTCTCTATCACCCAGCACCACAACACGTCTCTCTACCACAACGCCACAACACGTCTCTCTATCACTCAACACCACAACACGTATCTCTACCACAACGCCACAACACGTCTCTCTATCACTCAACACAACACGTCTCTCTATCACAACACCACAACACGTCACTCTATCACAACGCAACAACACGTTTCTCTATCACTCAACACGACAACACGTCTCTCTATCACAACGCAACAACACGTCTCTCTATCACTCAAAACCATAACACGTCTCTCTATCACAACACAACAACAAGTCTCTCTATCACTCAACACCACAACACGTCTCTCTTTCACAACGCAACAACACGTCTCTCTATCACAACACCACAACACGTCTCTCTATCACCCAGCACCACAACACGTCTCTCTATCACAACACCACAACACGTCTCTCTATCACTCAACACCACAACACGTCTCTCTGTCACAACACCACAACACGTCTCTCTATCACAACACCACAACACGTCTATCTATCACCCAGCACCACAACACGTCTCTCTATAACACAACACCACAACGTGTCTCTCTATCACAACACCACAACGCGTCTCTCCATCACCCAGCACCACAACACGTCTCTCTACCACAACGCCACAACATGCTCTCTATCAAAACACCACAACACGTCGCTCTATCACTCAACACAACAACACGTCTCTCTATCACTCAGAACCACAACACGTCTCTCTATCAATCAACACCACAACACGTCTCTCTATCACTCAACACAACAACATGTCTCTCTTTCACAACACCACAACACGTCTCTCTATCACAACACCACACCACGTTTCTCTATCACAAAACCACAACACGTCTCTCTATCACTGAGCACCACAACACGTCTCTCTATCACAAGACAACACGTCTCTCTATCACCCAATACCAAAACACGTCTCTCTATCACAACACCACAGCACGTCTCTCTATCATTCAACACCACAACACGTCTCTCTATCACAACACAACACGTCTCAACACGTCACAACACCACAACACCACAACACAACACCACAACACGTATCTCTATCACACAACACCACAACACCACAACACGTATCTCTATCACTCAACACCACAACACGTCTCTCTATCACAATACCACAACACGTCTCTCTATCACAACACCACAACACTTCTCTTTATCACAACACCACAATACGTCTCTCTATCACCCAGCACCACAACACGTCTCTCTATCACAACACCACAACACGTCTCTCTATCACAACACCACAACACGTATCTCTATCACTCAACACCACAACACGTCTCTCTATCACAACACCACAACACGTATCTCTATCACTCAACACCACAACACGTCTCTCTATCACTGAGGCTCTCTATCACAACACCACAACGCGTCTCTCTATCACTCAACACCACAACACGTCTCTCTATCACTGAGGCTCTCTATCACAACACCACAACGCGTCTCTCTATCACTCAACACCACAACATGTCTCTCTATCACTGAGGCTAGTGATGGATCTTCTATCAGAAACATTATCACGAAGGAAATACAACATTTCCATTTTTAATGTGTTTCAGTATTACTGCAAAATAGCCCAACAAATTGCATCATGTCAGCAGAATATTTCGCCAATTAATGCCTCCACCATAATATATTCCAGTATATATTACAGTAGGTGTGCCCAAAAGCCAGAGGACCACCGAATGGACATGTCTTATTTGTTATTAAATCGTGGTGGTGGTCAGTGTTGACCTTAAGACGAGGGATTCGTAATCCCACAGATGCTGGTACAAATCCTTTCGATTCTCCATGCTTTCTTTGTAGGGAAGATCAATGGAGAAGGCATTCTCCGTCCTCTAAGTGAACTCTGTCTCCTTCATCACAGTTAGTAGGTTTTAAATCACTGGGACACTAATTCCCTTTCAAATTATGGACTAGTCGTCCAAAGCCGAATCTAACCAGGCACTGCCTCGAGTGTCTTTAAGGGCGATATAATGAAATTTGATCTTGGAGCGGTATTAGGAATGAGTGAGTGAGATGGATGTAACGCTGCTTTGAACAGTTTTCCAGTTTTATCACAGCGTGTCAGCTGGATGTGGGAGGAAATGTGTACATGTCTCAGACGTTTACCATATTGGTGAAACCAACGGGCACAGCATAGGGCTGACGGTGGGTGAGTGAGTGGGTGAGTGAGTGAGTGAGTGAGTGAGTGAGTGACCTGGACCCTGTTAACGTCAATTACCCTGCATAAGCGGCCTCCGCTAACGCTAACGTTAATAGTCGTGTTAGTCACTGACGTTAGTGGTTTAAATGAAATCAGTTAAAGTCTATGTTAAAAAGACAAGCGGGTTGACTTAAATTTTCGAATAGTTAATCAATATTCCAGCAGCTCCAACCTTTTATATCTACATTTCACAACTTTTGAGCTACAATCAAGCATGCTATTTCTTTTTGTTTAAATATTTCAAAGAGCGATATATGACTCCTGCAAAATAGTTATTTTATCATATATGTACCTAGATGTAAGTACATATATGTACCTTGAAGTAAGCACATGTACCTAGAAGTAAGCACATACATGTACCTAGAAGTAAGCAAATGTACCTAGAAGTAAGCAGATGTAGCTAGAAGTAAGCACATACATGTATCTAAAAGTAAGCACATACATGTATCTAAAAGTAAGCACTTACATGTGCCTTGAAGTAAGAACATATATGTACCTAGAAGTAAGCACATACATGTATCTAGAAGTAAGCACATACATTTATCTTGAAGTAAGCACATGCATATATCTTGAAGTAAGCACATACATGCATCTAGAAGTAAGCATATACATGTATCTTGAAGTAATCACATATATGTATCTAGAAGTAAGCACATACATGTATCTTGAAGTAATCACATATATGTATCTAGAGGTAAGCACATACTTGTATCTTGATGTAATCACATATATGTATCTAGAGGTAAGCACATACATGTATCTAGAAGTAAGAACATATATGTATCTAGAAGTAAGCACATACATGTATCTTGAAGTAATCACACATATGTATCTAGAAGTAAGCACATACATGTATCTTGAAGTAAGCACATATATGTATCTAGAGGTAAGCACATACATGTATCTTGAAGTAATCACATATATGTATCTAGAGGTAAGCACATACATGTATCTATAAGTAAGAACATATATGTATCTAGAAGTAAGCACATACATGTATCTTGAAGTAATCACACATATGTATCTAGAAGTAAGCACATACATGTATCTTGAAGTAATCACACATATGTATCTAGAAGTAAGCACATACATGTATCTTGAAGTAAGCACATATATGTATCTAGAGGTAAGCACATACATGTATCTTGAAGTAATCACATATATGTATCTAGAAGTAAGCACATACATGCATCTTGAAGTAAGCACATATATGTATCTAGAAATAAGCACATACATTTATCTTGAAGTAATCACATATATGTATCTAGAAGTAAGCACATACTAGATGTTAGGAACATTTATTTTTTTCACTGTAACCTGCTGAATGATCAACAATACAAAAGGCCAAGTTTAGAAGCGCTAACCTTTAAGCGACTACAAGTATCAGAATAAACTGATACCACATACATTGGATTGTATAACCTGATTGAAATGTATTGGTGTAGTGGTGGCTAATGTACTGGAGAAACCCTCAGACCCCTCAACACCAGACTCAAAGAACATAACACCTCTGTCAACAAACTAAACCTGAAATCCGCTATTTCCGAAGAGCCCCTCAAATACCAAGACCATTATACCACGTGGGAAGCCACTAACGTCCTAACTAACTGTCGACAAAGGAAACTACAAGAAGCCATGGACATCAGGAGACACCAGCCAGCCATGAACCGTGCCAGGGAACCTATCTGCCTAGTGCTTGGGGTGTTTTGCTTTGATCACTGTCGATTATTGTCTGTGCTAATTACCAAGCTGGCTTCCATCTGTCCATTGCCATTTCCATTCTATTACCTATCAGTGATGATTTACCCCGGCCTCCCGTTTGCCCATTGTCATTGCCAGTTACCTATCAGTGATGATTTACCCCGGCCTTCCGTTTGCCCATTGTCCATTGCCAGTTACCATCAGTGATGATTTAACCCGGCCTTCCGTTTGCCCATTGTCCATTGCCAGTTACCATCAGTGATGATTTACCCCAGCCTTCCGTTTGCCCATTGTCCATTGCCAATTACCATCAGTGATGATTTAACCCGGCCTTCCGTTTGCCCATTGTCCATTGCCAATTACCATCAGTGATGATTTAACCCGGCCTTCCGTTTGCCCATTGTCCATTGCCAATTACCATCAGTGATGATTTAACCCGGCCTTCCGTTTGCCCATTGTCCATTGCCAATTACCATCAGTGATGATTTACCCCAGCCTTCCGTTTGCCCATTGTCCATTGCCAGTTACCATCAGTGATGATTTACCCCGGCCTTCCGTTTGCCCATTGTCCATTGCCAGTTACCATCAGTGATGATTTAACCCGGCCTACCGTTTGCCCATTGTCCATTGCCAATTACCATCAGTGATGATTTAACCCGGCCTTCCGTTTGCCCATTGTCCGTTGCCAATTACCATCAGTGATGATTTATCCCGGCCTTCCGTTTGCCCATTGTCCATTGCCAGTTACCATCAGTGATGATTTACCCCGGCCTTCCGTTTGCCCATTGTCCTTTGCCAGTTACCATCAGTGATGATTTACCCCAGCCTTCCGTTTGCCCATTGTCCATTGCCAGTTACCATCAGTGCTAATTTACCCCGGCCTTCCGTTTGCCCATTGTCCTTTGCCAATTACCATCAGTGCTAATTTACCCCGGCCTTCCGTTTGCCCATTGTCCATTGCCAATTACCATCAGTGATAATTTAGGTTCTGGCTTCCAGTTGTCCATTGTTTATCACCTATAAGCGCCAATTATCTGTTGGCTTCCCTTGTTAGTTTCCACCTTTGCTGTCTTATTACTTTTGTTGTTCTTACATGTACATATTTATGCTTTCTGCCTCATAGCATTTCGACATGGTATCCCACGACGGGCTAATACAAAAACTTAAAAAAATAGGACTCAAAGGTCAGATAATAAACTACATCCAGGATTTCCTAAACAATCGTAAAATAACCGTGGGTATAGACCAAACACTATCGGACCAATGTCCCCTAGCAAATGGCACTCCCAAGGGCAGTATCCTCAGTCCCACCCTCTTCAATATAATGATAAACGATCTATTCGAGGACCTATCCCCTAAAGTAAACACATCAAAATTCGCAGATGATGGAGCCCTCTGTATCCGCACTAAAAGCATTAAAATGGCCCAAAATTTACTCCAAAAATATCTTAATAAAATACAACAATGGGCTGACAAATGGGCTTCTCCCTTAACTCAGAAAAAACAACAGGAATAGTATTCAAACATAAAAACATGAAACCCGCCTCCCCAATCCTCCAGCTAAACAACCAAACAATCAAATTTCAAAAAACAACCAAATTCTTAGGACTTATTTTCGATGAACATCTCACCTGGGATGCTCACATCCAAAACCCAACAACTAAATGCAGTAAAGACCTAAACACCCTAAGGTGCCCAACTGGCTCTAACAAGGGAGCCTCCAAAGATACCCTCCTCTCTCTCTACAAATCACTAATTAGATCAAAACTAGACTACGGCTGCGCCATAAGCAACTCTCTATCTAAAAAACTTGACTCAATACAATATCAGGCTCTCAAACTAATTACACGCACCCAACATGGCACCTCCTACACTTCACTTCAGGCCTTAACAGGAGAAATGCCACTAAGTCTACGCAGGGAACAGCTAAGCTTAAATTTCTGGGCCGCGTCGCAATCAAACCTTTTCATCCAAAACTTAATAAACCAAAATATCAGCCCCAAAAACGAAGCTTTAGCTCGTAATCGGCCCTTACTTACCCTAATATCCCAAAGAATAACTAACTACCACAATGAACACCAAATTAAAAATCTTAAACAAAACTGCAAACAATCAAATAGCTTCACCCCTAAACTCAAAATACCCAAAATAGACACAACACTAGCTAGCCAAATAAATAAACAAACCGACCCAAACATAGCTAAAACCACCACACTAGCAAACATACACGAAAATTGGCCAAATTGGTGTCACATTTACACGGACGGATCCTCAGATCCGACCTCCAAACACACAGGTTTCGGAGTCCATACCACACAACCAACTAAAACCACACAATCCTTCCGACTCCCAAACAATCAATCAATATTCACGGCAGAACTAATAGGCATGGCCTCAGCCCTCCATAATCAAGAATTCAAAAAACACAAAAAAATCCTAATACTTACCGACTCCATAAGTGGACTGCAAGCCCTCCAAAACAAAAATACCCAAAACCGACCTAAATTAATAAATCAAATACTTAAACTATCCCTCAAAATCCCAGAAATAAGCTTAAACTTACCCATCTCAAAATCAGAAATTAAAAGCGTAAACAAGCAAAAAATCAGCAAAAAAAGGCATAACCTATATCTAAACTCAAATAGCCAAATCAAAAAAGTGCTCAGCAAACCACTAACCAAACCAAAAATTCTCCATCCATCAAAAAATCGACAGAGTAATCACAAAACTCCAAACAGGACACACCAACCTAAATAACCACCTAAAAAAATATAAAAAACACACTACAGGTAACTGCCAACACTGCAAACAATTAGAAACCCCAGAACACGCACTCATCCACTGCACACACTACCTAACACATCGAACCGCATTACAAACCACCCTCAATCTAAACAAGGCGCTCGCTCTAGAAGCAATACTAAACCCACAAAATAAAGTAGAAAACTTCAAGGTCTTAGGCGTATTCTTAATCAAAACGGAACTAATAAAACGCATTTAAAAACACAATAATCTACCAAATGAAAATCACATAAAAAAACAAACATCCACCATACCCAGCTCCCTTAGTTCTACTCCCCAACCCTATCGGCATCTATTCGAAATCTCAAAATTCCCAAATTCTATATAAGCAACCCCTAAAGCCCCCTCTTGGGTTGCACATACCACTTTCGCCCCTTTCGGAAACACATTAAATGGCCGGGCCGGGCCCGTGTGCGAAATACGCATCAGTCGGAAAGCGCACGTTAAATCTCCAAAGTAAGTAAGTAAGTAAGCATTTATTCATCTAATGAAGGAGTAAGTGTATACTCCGGAACGCTGTGTTCCTCATAATACAGAAGTTGACATCCATAAATTTTCTCTTCCTTATGTGTATCACTTCTAAATGACATTCAAAGACTTCATGCATGAGTGGTGTCTCCATGACTCTGTGTCTCCATGACTCAGTGTCTCCATGACTCTGTGTCTCCATGACTCAGTGTCTCCATGACTCAGTGCCTCCGTGACTCAGTGTCTTCATGACTCTGTGTCTCCATGACTCTGTGTCTCCATGACTCAGTGTCTTCATGACTCAGTGTCTCCATGACTCTGTGTCTCCATGACTCCGTGTCTCCATGTCTCAGTGTATCCATGAGTCTGTGTCTCCATGACACTGTGTTTCCATGACTCAGTGTCTCCATGACTACGTGTCTCCATGACTCTGTGTCTCCATGACTCAGTGTCTCCATGACTCAGAGTCTCCATGAGTCAGAGTCTCCATGAGTCAGTGTCTCCATGAGTCAGTGTCTCCATGACTCCGTGTCTCCATGACTCAGTGTCTCCATGAGTCAGAGTCTCCATGAGTCAGTGTCTCCATGACTCAGTGTTTCCATGAGTCAGAGTCTCCATGACTCTGTGTCTCCATGAGTCAGAGTCTCCATGAGTCAGTGTCTCCATGACTCAGTGTCTCCATGAGTCAGAGTCTCCATGAGTCAGTGTCTCCATGACTCAGTGTCTCCATGAGTCAGTGTCTCCATGAGTCAGTGTCTCCCTGAGTCAGAGTCTCCATGAGTCAGTGTCTCCATGAGTCAGAGTCTCCATGAGTCAGTGTCTCCATGACTCAGTGTCTCCATGACTCCGTGTCTCCATGACTCAGTGTCTCCATGAGTCAGAGTCTCCATGAGTCAGAGTAATCTGTGTAGTGTTTAGGCCCGTATTATCTGTTTAGGAGAGTCTATCAATGGACATAGGGGTGTTAGATAGTGCTACCATATATAGATTATAGCAGTGTATTTATCCAAATACTTAGTAATAGGATACGATTAATTAAAGGTTTGTTTTCTTTCCATTAAGAAATGCAGGGGAACTAAGATCGTGTGACTATATAGAGATTACTAGCAGATAATAGATTCAAACTTTTTAATTACAGTTTTTTTTAACTAAGAACTGTGACTAAATGCTCGGAGCAGTATAACTGGAGTACGGATAACATTACACAGATTTGGAGTGGGGTGTGAAGTTTTGCCATCTCACGCCTCAGACGGTCACAATAAGCACTTTGACAAGGTAATGCCCATCTTGCAATGAACCTGAATCCATTGCTCCGTGTCTCCATGACTCTGTGTCTCCATGACTCTGTGTCTCTCACGCCTCAGACGGTCACAAAAAGCACTTTGACAAGGTATGCCCATCTTGCAATAAACCTGAATCCATTGCTCATTTGATACTGGAATATCAAGACCATGCCCCAGCCCAAGTTCGGTTAAAACAAGAATGCAGTTAGATCCGCTATATGTCGGAGATCTCCTAAAGCCAAGATAAGCAACAGCGAAGGCCAAACTAACTCTATTTCTGAGAGATGGACAGCTACTCGAACGTATATGAACAGAGCAGTCAAGGATATTCTATCCAATTAAAAAAACACACTCATTTTTTTATCAATACTAAAACGTCACAACAGATATGTATACCCTATTCATACAAAGGTGGACTCTAAATAACTAATTCATGCAATAAACTATAAATGAATTGTGTGCACCTTGCAAAAAACAGTACAATGGGTCATAAAGCATAACATAAAAAATGCTTAAATCGATTCGCCGATAACATTTGTTATACATCATTGTATAAATCAATGGATAATTAGTAAAGCTTGGTATATTAGGTATATATTAGGTACAGTAAATTACGTTTATAACGAACTGACGGATATAACGAACATATTTTTTTGTCTCAGTACATATGCTGTACATATGTTTATGACGAATGACAGTTATAAGGAAGTAAAATTAGTGTCCCCTTTGAGTTCGTTATAACTGTGGTTTACTGTATATTATATATCGGTAGTAAGCGTTGTCATATTGATTCAGCACACCTGTGGTGAAGTAGTCACAACTCACCTGCAGACAAACAGACCACCAGGACGGACAGGTTCAGCAGACATGTGCACACACTGGCGTAGGTCAGGACTCGCAGCAGGGAACACGTGTCTGGCACTGGTCCACGGAGTCGCCCCATCTCCAAGTCAGACATGTCACAATGAGATCCCAGGAATGACCAGCACACGTCCCTTCTCCGAACTACGGCTCTCGTGATGTGATTATCTTTAATTTGTCCTTTTAAAAAAACTGAAGAAAAAGGCTAACGTTGATCTGTTCATTCACGTGTGTGTTTATCAACTTGAGAGTAAGTGTTGGGTGGTTCCCAGCTGCTGGACCTGACATCATCCCTCCCTCTCATCACCAGATTAAAACCATAGAGAATCACTGAGATTCAGGGACCTTCGGCTTTGTCTCGGATCTCGAGTAAAGAGGCACTGTTTTTAGTAATTTAACTTGATTTATAAATTTGTTTTCTTTATTTTGCGTCCCATGGTGCAAGTTGCCGTATTCCCACTGAATAATGATCGGACTGAACATTTACATCGCTATCATGGATGTTGATTTCTTACTTACAATACTAAATTTGAACACTTAGCCCAACACAGCTCGCCCAACACAGCTCGTCCAACACAGGTAGTGACGAAAGTAACTGGTCGACTCGGGTAACGGCATCCACATCAATTCAAGGTCACAGCTGGGACATCTGGGTATGGCGGGCATCCAACGACTATCACTATAAACCTCACCACACGTGATTACTGGGCAGTTGGCTGGGCTTCATTGTATGATCGTCTTTATCTGCATCGCAGTCCATATTGAATTAGGGTATCTTCCCATGCTAATCACCCTCATGTCCATTCAATTAATCCTCCAGCTGCTGATTACGGAGATTATACAGTCGATGCTATTTCAATGCAGAGACTTGACGCGAGTCAAGGTCATTGGTTCCGTCTATTCACACTGAGCACCAGGAGATCTTGGGAGTCTCCAGGCATCCTGGGGGAGATCTTCATGCTGTCAGTGATTAACTGCGGGACGGGGATTGAAACCAGATCACACGCTGTTACTGGAAATAAAAGTTGAGATCGTTATCCCCGTGAATCCTGTTTGGGATTTGAAAAAAAATAGGGTGTCGGAATAAATCGTTCTAACATGGACATAAGCACAACATTCCAACTACTTCAACTAAGACGACGGGTAATTGTGTATTCTGGATGAAGAAATGTTTTTGTGGGGAGTTTGGAATTATATTTGAGTTGTTGAATTTGAATAAGTGTTGTGACGAGACTTTGCACTAAAGGCTGTCAGTCCGGGGATTAAACCAGGAATGGATTTCATATGTTGTGATTGTTAGCATTTAGCATTTAGGCCCTTCATTGAGTGGCAGCAATATGTAGGACCTTTATGCTGTCGTCAGTAAGGTTTAGGGCCTTCATTCAGTGGCAGCAATATGTAGGACCTTTATGCTGTCGTCAGTAAGGTTTAGGGCCTCCATTCATTGGCAGCAATATGGAGGACCTTTATGCTGTCGTCAGTAAGGTTTAGGGCCTCCATTCATTGGCAGCAATACGTAGGACCTTTATGCTGTCGTCAGTAAGGTTTATGGCCTCCATTCATTGGCAGCAATACGTAGGACCTTTATGCTGTCGTCAGTAAGGTTTAGGGCCTCCATTCATTGGCAGCAATATGTAGGACCTTTATGCTGTCGTCAGTAAAGTTTAGGGCCTTCATTCAGTGGCAGCAATACGTAGGACCTTTATGCTGTCGTCAGTAAGGTTTAGGGCCTTAATTGAGTGGCAGCAATACGTAGGACCTTTATGCTGTCGTCAGTAAAGTTAAGGGCCTCCATTCATGGGCAGGAATACGTAGGACCTTTATGCTGTCGTCAGTAAGGTTTAGGGCCTCCATTCATTGGCAGCAATATGTAGGACCTTTATGCTGTCGTCAGTAAGGTTTAGGGCCTTCATTCAGTGGCAGCAATACGTAGGACCTTTATGCTGTCGTCAGTAAGGTTTAGGGCCTTAATTGAGTGGCAGCAATACGTAGGACCTTTATGCTGTCGTCAGTAAAGTTAAGGGCCTCCATTCATTGGCAGCAATACGTAGGACCTTTATGCTGTCGTCAGTAAGGTTTAGGGCCTCCATTCATTGGCAGCAATATGTAGGACCTTTATGCTGTCGTCAGTAAGGTTTAGGGCCTCCATTCTTTGGAAGCAATATGTAGGGCCTTTATGCTGTCGTCAGTAAGGTTTAGGGCTTATATTTAGTTGGCAGTAATATGTTTGACATTTATTCAGAAGGCAGTGAGAATTAGGGCTTAGTTGGCAGTACGAATTAAGGCCGTTATTCAGTAGACAGTAAGAGCTAAGGCTTATATTTAGTTGGCAGTACGAATTAAGGCCGTTATTCTGTAGACAGTAAGAGTTAGGGCTTATATTTAGTTGGCAGTACGAATTGAGGCCGTTATTCAGTAGACAGTAAGAATTACGGTTTATATTTAGTTGGCAGTACGAATTAAGGCCGTTTTTTAGTAGACAGTAAGAGGTAGGGCTTATATTTAGTTGGCAGTACGAATTGAGGCCGTTATTCTGTGGACAGTAAGAATAAGGGCTTATATTTAGTTGGAAGTACGAATTAAGGCAGTTATTCAGTAGACAGTAAGAATTACGGCTTAAATGTAGTTGGCAGTACGAATTGAGGCCGTTATTCTGTAGACAGTAAGAATTAGGGCTTATATTTAGTTGGCAGTACGAATGAAGGCCGTTAATCTGTAGACAGTAAGAATAAGAGCTTATATTCAGTTGGCAGTACGAATTGAGGCCGTTATTCTGTAGACAGTAAGAATTAGGGCTTATATTTAGTTGGCAGTACGAATGAAGGCCGTTATTCAGTAGACAGTAAGAATTAGGGCTTATATTTAGTTGGCAGTAATATGTTTGACATTTATTCAGAAGGCAGTGAGAATTAGGGCTTAGTATGCAGTGATAATTAAGGCCGTTATTCAGTAGACAGTAAGAGCTAGGACTTATATTTAGTTGGCAGTATGATTGAAGGCCGTTATTCAGTAGACAGTAAGAGCTAGGGCTTATATGTAGTTGGCAGTACGAATGAAGGCCGTTATTCAGTAGACAGTAAGAGCTAGGACTTATATTTAGTTGGCAGTATGATTGAAGGCCGTTATTCAGTAGACAGTAAGAGCTAGGGCTTATATGTAGTTGGCAGTACGAATGAAGGCCGTTATTCAGTAGACAGTAAGAGCTAGGACTTATATTTAGTTGGCAGTATGATTGAAGGCCGTTATTCAGTAGACAGTAAGAGCGAGGGCTTATATGTAGTTGGCAGTACGAATGAAGGCCGTTATTCAGTAGACAGTAAGAGCGAGGGCTTATATGTAGTTGGCAGTACGAATTAAGGCCGTTATTCTGTAGACAGTACGAATTACGGCTTAAATTTAGTTGGCAGTACGAATGAAGGCCGTTATTCAGTAGACAGTAAGAGCTAGGGCTTGTATGTAGTTGGCAGTAATATGTTTGACACTTATTCAGAAGGCAGTGAGAATTAGGGCTTAGTATGCAGTGATAATTAAGGCCGTTATTCAGTAGACAGTAAGAGCTAGGACTTATATTTAGTTGGCAGTATGATTGAAGGCCGTTATTCAGTAGACAGTAAGAGCTAGGGCTTATATGTAGTTGGCAGTACGAATGAAGGCCGTTATTCAGTAGACAGTAAGAGTTAAGGCAAATATTCGGAAGGCAGTAGCATATTGGATCTTTATCCTACAGTAAGTAAGAATTCGGGGTGTTTTGTTGCTAAATTTACAACATCATCGTCAGAGAATAATTACCGTGAAAATCTGCCGAAACTGAACTGTTTGTTTGTCGTCTAATGCCGTACTAATTGAGTAACCAACTGAGTCAGGATCAGACAATCCAGAGATGGTATTTTGCTGGTTATGAATGGGAAATTCATGATTGGAAAAAAAAGACAAAAAATCTTCCCTTTTGTCGGAAAGATTGGTACAGCAACTGCCATCATTTTGAATTGTCTACGCAGAGACCCTGATGGTGTTTCTCGGTTGTGTCTTTGATTTCCTGCTCCGGGAGATGGAAGAGGTGAGGATTCTTATTTATCGCGGCAGTAACGTGTTTTAGAGCCTTTATTTAGCAGCCAGTGATGTCTTCAATCTTATCTACTCAGTATATGGTGGAATCAGCTACATTTATTTATCTAATCTCTTTTCGTATTTCTTTCAACCCAACTGTCAATAACAATGAAGTTGGAAACCATATTTGGAACATGAGTGAGTTTAGTTTCGATCTCTCATTCTCACTGTAGACACATTAGTATTCTTCGTCATTGGATGTTAAACATTCACGGTTTCATTTTACGCTGACCATAAAACATGAGTGACCTTATAGAACAGACCACTGTGTTTGACCACTGGACTTACCTCCTGCTGGGCGACACCTCAGCCTCAGGTCCACTGAATCAATCAAATTTGATTGTCATTGATCATAATCCACATTTAATTGCAAGCCATATCCAAGCGCACACAAGCTGTTGCTGTTTCTAGGAACTTATATCCGACATTTGCATGTCACGAATATCCGAGGCTGAAAAGGTTACACCCGATCTTGAGAAGTAACTTTGTATGTTGGATTAATGACTTTTCAGCATGAACTTCCACAATGTATAGGGACATTCACTCTCTGAATTGATATCCACTGACCCGTAGAGTGTCACATTAGGGTCTGGAAATCCCTCAAGTAAGAAGAAAAACTCGAAAACCTTAAGTCCGGTTCGATGTCTTGTCCCCATCTAATTAACAAGTATTGTTGGCCTTTTCAGAGAAAACTCTCGAATGACTACGACGCAAATCAACGACTTTAAACAAGTTCCTTGAAATAGAAATCCACAGGAGGCACATATTTGCCACGAATTGCCAGAACCCCGATTTCGCCTCGGGATCGGAAGATCGATGCCCCTGTTCGGAACCAAATAGAACGCAGGCAAAGTCCGAGCTTCGCTCGTCACCTGCTCCCGCCGCTTGTTCGCCGTGTGTGTCGTCTGTTCATAGATGTCGTCCGCTTGCAGTTGTCGTCTGCGGTACCTCAGTGTTGAGGTGTAACGACTTACCACTGCTCGGTCCGTGAATCGATGGGCAGCTTGCGTTACTGGGGCTTCGTGGAAACTGTCGGCTGTTGGAGATGGCCGCGTGCGCTGTGAACATCATCGGCGTTATGTTACGACGAAACCGCCGACGCTGTGAGAGGCCACGTAATTGTCGCTTATGATTAATGATGAACGAGTTTTGAAACTCGTTAGGTGCTAGATATATCCACCTAATATCATGTTAACAAGGTAACAATCGATTACTTTTTGTGGGATGACTGGAGCTGCAAGCAGCCATACAATATCTTCGTCAAAATTAGAGCTTTGATGTCGTAAATATTTATCGTCAAAGCCAGAGAATAATTCAGCCTTGGTTATCTTACGATTCCAAAGGGTGTAAAAGGCAAAATAGTGGGGAAAAATTATATGAATAGACCACTCAATTTCAGTGATGACACCAGGTGTTCGCGAAAAGGAAAAGCATGTCCTACACCACCGGTAGCATCCGCCACCCACACAATCTGCAGAAAACAGTAAGTGTTGCTTAACGCCATACAGCAGTGCACAGCAGTACATAGCAATACAATGTAGTACACAGCAGTACACAGCAATAGACAGCAGTACACAGCAGTACACAGCAGTACAAAATAATACACAGTAGTACACAGCAATACTCAACAATACACTCTAGTACACAGCAGTACGCAAAAATACACTGTAGTACACAGCAATACACAACAATAAACAAAAATACACTCTAGTACACAGCAATACACAATAATACACTCTAGTACACATCAGTTCGCAAAAATACACTGTAGTACACAGCAATACACAACAATAAAAAACAATACACCCTAGTACACAGCAATACACAATAATACACTCTAGTACACAGCAGTACACAGCAACACACAACAATACACAGCAATACACAGCAGTACACAACAATACACTGTAGAACACAGCAGTACATAGCAATACACAGCAATACACAGCAGTACACAAAAGTACACAGCAGTACACAAAAGTACACAGCAGTACACAGCAATACACAACAATACACAGCAATACACAGCAGTACACAGCAATACACAACAATACACAACAATACACTCTAGTACACAGCAGTACGCACAAATACACTGTAGTACACAGCAATACACAACAATAAAAAAACAATAAACTCTAGTACACAGCAATACACAACAATACACAATAAAACACTCTAGTACGCATCAGTACACAGCAATACACAGCAATACACAACAATACACGGCAGTACCGGGAATACACAGCAATACACATCAGTACACTGCAAGAAACAGCATTACACAGCAGTACACAGCAGAACACAGCAGTACACTGCAGTACACAGCAATACACAACAATACACAATAATACACTCTAGTACGCATCAGTACACAGCAATACACAGCAATACACAACAATACACGGCAGTACCGGGAATACACAGCAAAACACATCAGTACACTGCAATAAACAGCATTACACAGCAATACACAACAACACACAGCAGTACACAGCAATACACAGCAGTACACATCAGTACACTGCAGTACACAGCAATACACTGCAGTACACAGCAATACACAACAACACACAGCAGCACACAGCAGTACACAGCAATACACAGCAGTACACTGCAGTACACAGCAATACACAACAATACAAAGCAGCACACAGCAGTACACAGCAATACACAACACTACACAGCAGCACACAGCAATACACAACAATACACAACATTACACGCCAACACACCGTAGTACACATCAGTACACTGCAGTGCACAGCAATACACAGCAATACACTGCAGTACACAGCAATACACAGCAATACACAACAATACACGGCAGTACACAGGAATACACAGCAATACACATCAGTACACTGCAGTAAACTTCAATACACAACAATACACAACACACAGCAGCACACAGCAGTACACAGCAATACACAACAACACACAGCAGCACACAGCAGTACACAGCAATACACAGCAGTTTACGGCAGTACACAGCAATACACAGCAATACACAGCAATACACATCATTACACTGCAGTACACAGCAATACACTGCAGTACACAGGAATACACATCAGTATACTGCAGTACACAGCAGTACACAGCAATACACAACAATACACAGCAGCACACAGCAGTACACAGCAATACACTACAATACACAACAATACACAGCAATACACAACAATACACGCCAACACACTGTAGTACACAGCAGTACACTGCAGTGCACAGCAATACATAGCAATACACAGCAATACACAGCAGTACACAGCAATACACAACAATAAACAGCAATACACAGTAGCACACAGCAGTACACAACAGCACACAGCAGTGCACAGCAATACACAGCAGTACACACCAATACACAGCAGTGCACAGCAATACACAGCAGTACACAACAATACACAGCAATACACAGCAGCACACAGCAGTACACAGCAGCACACTCCAGTGCACAGCAATACACAGCAATACACAACAATACACGCCAACACACTGTAGTACACAGCAATACACAGCAGTACACACCAATACACAGCAGTGCACAGCAATACACAACAATACACAGCAATACACAGTAGCACACAGCAGCACACAGCAGTGCACAGCAATACACAGCAGTAAACGGCAGTACACAGCAATACACATCAGTACACTACAGTACACAGCAATACACTGCAGCACACAGCAATACACAACAATACACGGCAGCACACAGCAGTACACAGCAATACACGGCAGCACTACACAGCAATACACAGCAATACACAGCAATACACAACAGTACACAGCAGTACACAGCAGTACAACTGCCATACGACGGCGGCTTGTAAAGAATCGACCAGACAATCCCGTGATGGACCAGACAATTCCACAACACTTGCAGTGATGAACACAGAAACACATCTCACTTTCTCGTTTATATTCGTGGTAGAAACTGTCGACAAAAAGACAAACTGATATGACATAGTGTCATAGTAATTGTTTAAGGAGATACGACATTGCTTTTGGGCAGCACTCAGAGACATAAGAGATGTTATGCTTTGAAAGGAGGGGCCATTGAACAATGATCATATGCTGAACCAAATTAAAAACTTCACAATCCTAAAAATTTAACATTTTGACCAGTAATCATTGTGGGCCTTTATTGTGTATCTAAACAGTAATGGCCACGTATTGTCTTCAGATAACATCCGTTTTTGTGCAGGTGAATCGATCAAAATCATGTGCACAGCACTGTTGTGGCAAAAGTGTTTTTTCACGTGCAACTAGTCACGTGGCCATAATAACGCACGTATTTTCAGCCATACTTGTTAGCAGTCATTAACAAAAAAAGAAAAACACAAGAAAACAAAAGTCTTTACGGCCATTTGTCATGCCACGCCTTTCAAATGTGCAACGTGAACGTGCCATGGGCAGGTTGCAGATGCGAACGTCCGTAGCTGAAGTCGCAAGGACGATGGGTTGTAGTCGACGGACCGTTTACGATTTACAGACACGTCTACAGCAAACGGGTACCACCGCTGATCGCCCTCGGCCAGGTCGACCACGTGTGACGTCACATGCAGAGGATCGTCAGATTGTCTTACGTCACCTCCGTAACCGATTTTTGACGGCTACATCAACCAGAAATGAACTGTTTAGGGGTAGACTGAGTGCGAAAACTGTTTGAAACCGTCTGCTCACCTTCAAGCACTACGGCCATACTGCGGGCCGATTCTGTGTCATAGTGTGGGGTGTTTTCTGTGGCAATGCACGTTCCAGGCTTCTTGTCATCCGTGGCAACCTCAACGCTTCTGCTTAACGCGACCAGGTACTGGCACCAGAACTTCTGCCTTTTATGGCAGCACATGGACCCGGTTTGATCTTCCAACACGACAATGCCAGACCCCACACAACAATTTTGACAAGGTATTTCCTTCAGAATGCGAGAGTCAACGTCATGGACTGGACGTCAAGGTCTCCCGACCTCAATCCCATCGATCACGTCTGGGATGCTCTTGGCAGAAGTCTGCGCACTCTCCAGAACCATCCACAGAATTTGCAAGATCTTGGACCCTTTTTCAGGAACAATGGCGTCGTCTTCCCAATCATGTGTTCACAAGCATCACAAGGTCCATGCGGAGGCATTGTGTGGCAGTTGTCAACGCACATGGTGGCCATACACGCTACTGAACTTGTGTGCCATCAGATTCTCGTGCTTGGGACTTATGACTTCAACTGTTGATGTAATTACCGAATACCGTAGGTGCTTGGAACAAATTATGGTTATCACCGTTAATTAGAATTCTTCTTTGGACATTAATGATTTAAAATTACCTTTTCTTATACATTTGCCCGTTGTATATCATATATGGGATTACTTTTAAAATTGTGAAGTTTTAAATTGGACTCAGTATACTTTCACTAAATCTGAAGCCAAAATGTTCTTTCCCCTCCAAATGTCACATTGTCCCCACTGTGGGCTAAAGTGGCTTTGAACGCAATGTTGAACTGCTATGGGAGGAGAGCTCTAAGTGATACAGGTCTAATATATTTCCCACGTGACATGGTGCCGACAAACCAGGCGGTATAATCAGGAGGTTTAATCAGGGGGTATAATCAGGAGGTATAATCAGGAGGTATAATCAGGAGGTATAACAACGAGGTATAATCAGGAGGTTTAATCAGGTTGAATAATCAGGAGGTATAACAACGAGGTATAATCAGGAGGTATAATCAGGGCTTATAATCAGGAGGTATAACAACGAGGTTTAATCAGGGGGTATAATCAAGAGGTATAACAACGAGGTATAACCAGGAGGTTTAATCAGGGGGTGTAATCAGGAGGTATAACAACGAGGTATAATTAGGTGGTATAATAAAGAGGTATAACAACGAGGTATAATCAGGAGGTATAACAACGAGGTATAACCAGGAGGTATAATCAGGTGGTATAATCAGGGGAGATAACAAGGAAGTATAATCAGGTGGTATAATCGGGGTATAATAAAGAGGTATAACAACGAGGTATAATCAGGAGGTATAACAACGAGGTATAACCAGTAGGTATAATCAGGTGGTATAATCAGGGGATATAACAACGAAGTATAATCAGTACGGTATAATCAGACGGTATAATCAGGGGATATAACAACAAGGTATAATCAGGAGGTATAATCAAGAGGTATAATCAGATGGTATAATCAAGAGGTATAATCAGGAGGTATAACAACGAGGTATAATCAGGAGGTATAATCAGGGGGTATAATCAGGAGGTATAACAACGAGGTATAATCAGGGGGTATAATCAGGCGGTATAATCAAGAGGTATAATAAGTACGGTATAATCAGGCGGTATAATTAGGGGGTATACTCAAGATGTATAACAACGAGGTATAATCAGGAAGTATAATAAGGCGGTATAATCAAGAGGTATAATCAGTACGGTATAATCAGGCGGTATAATCAGGGGGTATATTCAGGAGGTATAACAACGATGTATAATCAGGAGGTATAATCAGGCGGTATAATCAAGAGGTATAATCAGTACGGTATAATCAGGCGGTATAATCAGGGGATACAACCAGGAGGTATAATCAGGGGGTATAACCAGGCGGTAAAAACAGGCGGTATAATCAGGGGGTTTAACCAGGTGGTATAATCCGGAGGTGTAACCAGGCGGTATAATTAGGGGGTATAACCAGGCGGTATAATCAGTAAGGTATAATCAGGAAGAATATCCAGAAGGTATAACCAGGCGGTATAATCAGTACGGTATAATCAGTATGGTACAATCAGGAGGTATACTCAGTACGGTATAACCAGGAGGTATAATCAGGAGGTATATCCAGGAGGTATAACCTGGCGGTATAATCAGTACGGTATAACCAGGAAGTATATCCAGGAGGTATAATCAGGCGGTATAATCAGTATGGTACAATCAGGAGGTATAATCAGTACGGTATAACCAGGAGGTATAGTCAGGAGGTATAACCAGGCGGTATAATTAGGGGGTATACTCAAGAGGTATAATCAGGCGGTATAATCAGTACGGTATAATCAGTATGGTACAGTCAGGAGGTATAATCAGTATGGTATAACCAGGAGGTATAATCAGTACGGTATAATTAGGAGGTATAAACAGGAGATATAACCATTACGGTATAATCAGGAGGTATAATCAGGCGGTATAATGAGGAGATATAAACAGTACGGTATAATCAGGAGGTATAATCAGTACAGTATAACCAGGAAGTTTAATCAGTACGGTATGACCAGGAAATATAACAAGAAGGCATAAACAGTACGGTATAATCAGGAGGTATAATCAGCACAGTATAACCAGGAAGTAGAACCAGGAGGTATAATCAGTACCATCCTGGAAAACGACCAATGCCTTAGACTACTTGGCGACCCCTTCCAACAAAACAAGACGAAACAAACTTACGGAAACAAAACTATGACTACTACATAACTGGTGGACATGATACCAATTGTTGGACATGATACTAAATGATGGACATGATACTAAATGATGGACATGATACCAACTGATGGACATGATACCAACTGATGGACATGATACCAACTGATGGACATGATACTAACTGATGAGACATGATACTAACTGATGGACATGATACCAACTGATGGACATGATACTAACTGATGGACATGATACCAACTGATGGACATGATACTAACTGATGGACATGATACTAACTGATGGACATGATACCAACTGATGGACATGATACCAACTGATGGACATGATACCAACTGATGGACATGATACTAACTGATGGACATGATACCAACTGATGGACATGATACCAACTGATGGACATGATACCAACTGATGGACATGATACTAACTGAGGGACATGATACCAACTGATGGACATGATACCAACTGATGGACATGATACCAACTGATGGACATGATACTAACTGATGAGACATGATACTAACTGATGGACATGATACCAACTGATGGACATGATACCAACTGATGGACATGATACCAACTGATGGACATGATACTAACTGATGGACATGATACTAACTGATGGACATGATACCAACTGATGGACATGATACCAACTGATGGACATGATACCAACTGATGGACATGATACTAACTGATGGACATGATACCAACTGGTGGACATGATACTAACTGATGGACATATACTAAATGATGGACATGATGCTAAATGATGGACATGATACTAAATGATGGACATGATACTAACTGATGGACATGATACCAACTGATGGACATTATACCAACTGATGGACATGATACTAACTGATGGACATGATACTAACTGAGGGACATGATACCAACTGATGGACATGATACCAACTGATGGACATGATACCAACTGATGGACATGATACCAACTCATGGACATGATACCAACTGATGGACATGATACTAACCGATTGACATGATACTAACTCATGGACATGATACCAACTGATGGACATGATGCCAACTGATGGACATGATACTAACTGATGGACATGATACTAACTGATGGACATGATACCAACTGATGGACATGATACCAACTGATGGACATGATACCAACTGATGGACATGATACTAACTGATGGACATGATACCAACTGATGGACATGATACCAACTGATGGACATGATACTAACTGATGGACATGATACCAACTGATGGACATGATACCAACTGATGGGCATGATACTAACTGATGGACATGATACTAACTGATGGACATGATACTAACTGATGGACATGATACCAACTGATGGACATGATACCAACTGATGGGCATGATACCAACTGATGGGCATGATACTAACTGATGGACATGATACTAACTGATGGACATGATACTAACTGATGGACATGATACCAACTGATGGACATGATACCAACTGATGAACATGATACTAACTGATGGACATGATACTAACTGATGGACATGATACTAACTGATGGACATAAAACCGATGGAAACAAAACTAATGGACAAAACACAAACGTATATGCAGATATAACGAAGGCACACAGCAACACCGACACTCACTCACCCACGCAAGCATAAACATTCACGCATGCGCACTCATGACACCTGTGCATATTGTCAACTGGTGATGCAAGTCTGTTGCTTCCTGGAAAGTAAAGTCGCCTGGTGTGTCCTCTTACGATATGGCTTCTGATAGTTATCGACCGTCCAATACATATATACTTTATAGTGGCACGGTGAAAATACAGCCTTTGTCTTTGAGAAAAGAAAGCTAATTTCAAGGGCTTGAAGAAACTGTTCTTTGAGCTGTATAAAAACTTTTAAGACGATAGTGTCCTTGATTGGGCCTCCTTTTTATTACTACCGAGCAAAACATCTTTTATTACTTTGAACGGATCGATAGCAAGTCGGCAGTGTGTCCTTATGCGACAGAGGTTGTATGTAAGTCAGTATTGTTTTACGCCGTGTGTAGCACTATTCCAGCAATTTCACGGCGGGAACGCCAGAAATGGGCTTCACCAATTTTACACATGTTGGGAATCGAACCCGGGCCTTCTGCGTGACGAGCGAACGTTTAGACCCCAGCGCCCCGGACGTATGAAGTAGTTGACATCAGAATGTACTTAAGTCGTCTATGTGCACGTATGTGTCCCCGTTCTGCTGACGCTGTGTGCAGCTGAGGAAATGTAATGAAAGGATTAATTTTCATTATATTGTTAATAATAAATTTAGAGTTTATGTACTTTATTCATATCTATGTCAGCGGAACTAATATTATAGTGATAAAAGGTTTATTAACGACAACGGATACGAAATTCAATTTAATAGACAATTTTCATTAAATTGTGAATACCTTCATTCAATTCTTCATTTTTGTGTTCTAAACGTGTATACAACCAGTATGTAACTTATTCACTGTAATGTCTTTCGTGAATTGTTACTTCAGCAGTATAATATGTTTAGAACAAGTAAACCATCAGAGTGAGTCACATCAAGCCAAGTAAACCATTAGTGTGAGTCACATTCAGGAATATAATTCACCAGAGTGAGTCATATCAAACCAAATAAACGATCAGTTTGAGACAAATCAAGCCAAGTAAACCATCAGTGTGAGTCACATCCAGGAATATAAACCATCAGTGTGTGTGAGTCACATCAAGCCAAGTAAACCATCAGCGTGAGTCACATCCAGTTAAGTAAACCATCAGTGTGAGTCACATCCAAATCTTCCCATGTGCTTTCTCCTACATTTAATTGACACTCCTCAATCAACACTGTACCTAAAGAACTATTCGTATGCTGACTAAAAATCGTTATGACTCATGACAACGTGTAACCCTGCTACAAAAGCCTCGCTTGTAGCTGTATATAGAGTTGAACAAAACATACGCGTGTACCAGCGTCCTATGTTATTAACCCAAAGATCACTCCCCAAGGAATGCACCGACAGGCAACGATTTGGATCCAACATGTGTCGCAGAGATCAACGACGGAGCCGCAGTGATGGAGAAATATCTGGTTTGACTTGACCATCTCTACAGGATCAATCACGTCGACAGCTCACATGTGGCTGATTCCAGGGAAGTGGATTTGAGGGATGCTTGACAGAGGGACCAGAAGGGGTATTAAGTTCTTCCAAGTTTGGTCTGTCTCTATACATAGAAATGAAAGCGACAAAACCCTTTCCATTGTAGATTCCGTTTATATCATTCTAATGGTGATGACAACGGGTGTTCGCGAAAAGGTGAACGTGTCCTGTCCCACTGGTGACACGAGAAACTTGAAAGATGTGACTGTAACAACATAGTTGAGCTAATAGTAACAGATATTTGCTTTTGAAGTGGGTTTTTTACCCATGGTCACAACGTGTATTTAGGTCCTATAGGTCAACCCACATTGGCGGTGCCTAGGTGAGCTAACAGTCGGACGGCGGACGAAGACCTATCACATGAATTCACATTGGCGCTGTCTTGGTGAGCTAACGGTCGGACGGCGGACGAAGACCTATCACATGAATTCACATTGGCGCCGTCTAGGTCAGCTAACGATCGGACGGCAGACGAAGACCTATCACATAAACTCACATTGGCGCTGTCTAGGTCAGCCAGCGAACCGACGGCAGACGAAGACCTATCACATGAATTCACATTGGCGCCTTCTAGGTCAGCTAAAGGACGGGCGGCGGACAAAGACCAATCATATAAACTCACATTGGCGCTGTCCAGGTGAGCTAACGGACGGGCGGCGGACAATATCTAGGTGAGCCAACAATGTAACAGATGTCACTGCAGACCATTGAGGCACCAGGTGTCCTCGACTCTAACGGTAAACGCGTTTGTCGCTTTTTATGAACGTACAACAACATTTAATGTGAGAGAGACTTAGAGGCGGCGAGTGAGTTGAGAACAGCACCACTTTGGAGGCCAAAAGAGAAAGAGAATTAGACGTTTACTATTTGAGAACTGCTGTCGCAATCAATAAGAGATCTGAACCCCCGGTTGTCATGAAACTGACAACCTGCACGTTCGACCGCTAGCAGAGGCTTCACCTATCTCCTGATGTTATTGCCACGTGTGTGCCTTGTACGTTTGGTGAAGCAATATTCCAGCAACATCACGACGGGGAGACAGCAGTCGTCACGAATCTTACCGAAGTGGGAACCGAACCTGAATCTTTGGAGTCATGAGCGAATGCTGTGCGAGCTTACTTACCCAATCATCCCGCCGTGTCACGCCCTATAATTGATTACCAAGTCAAAAGATTAAGACAGCCTTGTTGGGTGATCCCAATAACTGTCAGGCCTCGGTTTGGGGAATTAGCTATTGGGAGCTAGCCTTGAAACAAGAGAGAAGAGAGCTGTGAGGTCCTTAGGGTTTATTCAAGCAAGTGTGTTGAGGACCAACACCCAAGGAGTTATATACCCCCACAGCTCTACTCGTATCACATTAACAATTACTTTGAAGTTGTAATTTCGGTCTCTGTTATCTGCCCTGGGCTGTCAAAGTTGACTACACAAAAGCAGGTGGTAATAGAATGGTATCAGTATTGGCTAAGAAGAGTTTATTTTAATTACAGTTTAAGATGATGGTCAAAACCTGCGCCCGCTGGTAACAAAACATTATCAACAGAACAAGGGCCGGGGCGGACGAACGCGCCGACTTTATCTATGATTACGTAATTTACTGTTCGCGTGAATGAGCTTGCCGAGGATCAGCCGTCATGGTCGACCAGTGGCGATAAAAACGAGAAATGCTGGTCTAGCGACTTTCGAATTTTAGAATTTCCTAGTTTAAGTTTATTTTGTTAAAAATATAAAAAGTGTATTGAAATATATGCACTGTAACAATACCCCTGTGCGTCGTGGAGCTTTTGTCCTCAAAAGCCAAAAAAAAGGATTAAAATGAAGCGAATATATAAAGATAATCAGAATACAATGATACAATAGATTACGTTGGACATGAACAAATGTGTGCATGAAGATAGTTTGATCAGTTGAAAACATAAGGCACACTATTTCCATTACAAATATTCTGGAACATACCTACATATTAAACTACAAGAAAAAAAATGACAATTTGAAGTAATGAACAAGCATTTTTGTGAAAAGGAAACCGGTTAACAAGAACATACATAATATGAGAAAAGGTTGTTGTGTGATGAGGGAGTTTTTAGGGTTCCCCAACAATTTGCCCTTACACTGTCAAACATTTCACATCACGCTAGGTCTACGATTTGAAAGTATCCGTGGTGAAAGGTGGTGTTAGGATATAGGTGGCAAAGGGGTGCTTAAAGAGTTTGTGAATGTGCGGGAAGTGAGGCACCAGAAGGCGGTTGGATGTGCCAATAGGAAGGACACTCAAGTCTTGGAGAAGACAGTTGAGATTTTGAGACAAAGATGAGAAATGCTGCCCAAGGAACAGCCAAGATTCCTAACAGAATGGAAACATTGTAGTCTGTTAAGGTGGTGATGACAACGGTAGTTGACGTGTGAGTATCATATTTAGGGATTGAAGGCAAAGCAAATTCACTCAGGACAGGAGGCACAAATATCAGCCGAATTCAAGGATAGTGTCTCTCCATGATGGACCAAAGACAAAAAGAAACCAAAGTACAAGTCAGATGTGATGACCATTGATGCAGGAAAGTTGTGGCCACAACATTTCACTGCGTAGCACTTATAAAACACGAGGCAATTTGATTACCTGTAGGGGGTGGTCAGAGCTCATCTACCTTGACAAATGATGACTTGTTGCCAGGACGAATAGCATGGTAGGTCACAACCTATGATTTTGCAAAATATCTGTGTTTCCGTTTCCGTCTGTGACCAGATCCTGTTCTGAATGTATGATAATCACTAATCATTTCCGCACTAAGGTTGGAAGCAGGTTCCCAGGTGGTTTGGGGTAACCTTCCCATTCAATTAGGTAATGAGTTACTCCTGACTTCTTTTTAGCTTTGTGTATGCGTTTTACTGCATAAAGTTGATCATCTGGTTGGGCAGATGATGTGGGACTCTGTGGAATAGTGTCAGAGTTATCAGACGTGTGAGGTAGCATAATGGGATGCTCTGCGGAAGTGTGCTGTGTTGTGGTAGGATTGTCAGGATCAGAGGATGTTGACTGAGTTGGAGTTGATTGATGCTGAGCTGTTTGTAAGGCTTCTCTACGAGGATTGTCGGGCTGGGAGGCCATCGACTGAATGGGTGTAGCTAGATGCTGAGCTGGTTGTGCAGGTTTTCTTCGAGGGGTTGGAGGTGTATAAGTTTTAAGTCTATTGGCATGAATGAAGGATTTATGTTCTTTGTTTGTGTTAGTGTTCAGTAGTTTGAATGTATGGTGTAGACCGATGCGAATGATTCTGTAAGGTCCTATCCATTTCTTTGACAGTTTGGGGGAAAGGCCAGTTTTGACAGTTGGATCAGTCATGAGAACCTGATCACCCACTGCAAATGAAGGTTCCTTGGCTCTGATATCCTGAAGATTCTTGCTTTTATCCTGAGCAGCAGACATGTTGTCCTTTGCAAGGGATTTTGCCACATTCAGATTTTTCAAGAGATCTTGAAGATGACCCTGTGCATCTTTGCCGAGGGTAGATTTGTGCAGCAAGGTTGTGTCAAAAGGAAGATTCATTTCCTTTCCAAACATGAGGTAGTGTGGTGAATACCCTGTAGATTGACAAGGTACATTGCGCATGGCCATCATAACACATGGAATGAGTTTGGCCCAATTGGTCTGATCAGGGTCAGCATATGTTCGGAGAGCCTGCTCTATGACACTGTTCCTCCTTTCACACATCCCATTGGTCTGGGGGTGGTAGGATGAAGTGTAGTAGTGCTTGATATCGAGGAGTTCACAGAGAGCATTTACTAGCTTGGAAGTGAACTGCCTACCTCTGTCAGTAAGAAGTGTACGGGGAGCACCAAACCGTGAGAAGACCTCAGAGAACAGGATTGATACAACCTCAGAGGCTTCGTGAGTGCGCATAGGGAAACCTTCTGTCCAGCGTGAGAAGGAATCAACTGCAAGGAGAACATACTTATAACCTTCCTTAGTCTCAGGCAATGGCCCGAGGATGTCAACATGGAGACGAGAGAATGTGTCCTCAATAGGCATGGGCACCATTGGTGCTGGCTTGGCATTTGTCCTTCTTTTGGAGCGTTGGCAGTCATCACAGGACTTGACATAATTCTCAATATCCTGGTATAAGCCTGGCCAGTAATACTTTGTGAGTATTGTCTGACGAGTGGCATCTCGTCCAAAGTGGCAACCACCAGCTTTGGAATCATGGTAGGCAAAAAGAAGCTCTCTGCGACAGCAGACAGGGACAGCTAGCTGTGTTACCATAGGAGGGCGATTGTTTTTCTGACCTCGATGCTTTGCATGATAGAAGTGGTACAGAATACCATCACGTATGTCATACTCTTGAGCAAGGCCAGTTAGACCCTTGACTTGAACATCTGTATAGGTGGAAGAAATTTCCCCTTTTTCAATGTAGTCCATGATTGGACGAAGGTCAGGGGATTTACGTTGCTTTTCTGCTAAGTGTTGATCATTAAGATCAGTTCCTATAGAAAATACCATAGGGCCTGAAGGAGAATCGGGAGGACCCGACTTGTAGACAAAGTCTACAGATATAGAGGATGTTATGTCATCTCTACCGATATCTTCTGATGAGACACTGTGTGAGTCAAGAGTGCCATTGTCAATGTTTGCATGCTTTGGAAAGTTGTTTTGTGGGGATGAGCATGATTTGGTTGAAGTGGAAGAAGACCTCAGTTAGCTGGAGGGACGAGATATGAATGGTAGTTTGGTGTGGACACTGTTGTTGGAGGATTTTGCAGCAGTGGTGGCCGACTTGTTTGTCTTCTTGTCAGTAGGTGGCATGGGACTTGGATGAGCACGGCTGGCTGGTTTGTGAGATGAGGCTGTTGAGGGTGTAGAACTCATATTGCCTGCTTTTGAATAAGCATACTGGCGAGTGGAGGAAGTCGAAGGTGTAGACCTCTTGTTGGCTGATCGAGAATTAGCATGATGGAGAGAAGGGGCAGTCGAGGGTGTAGGCCTCATGTTGCCTGCATTGGGATTGGCGTAATGGTGAGAAGTGGCAGCCGAGGGTGTAGACCTCTTGTCGCCTGTATTGGGATTGGCGTAATGGTGAGAAGTGGCAGCCGAGGGTGTAGACCTCTTGTCGCCTGTATTGGGATTGGCATAATGGCGAGAAGTGGCAGTCGAGGGTGTAGACCTCTTGTTGCCTGTATTGGGATTGCATAATGGTGAGAAGTGGCAGTCGAGGGTGTAGACCTCTTGTTGCCTGATATGGGATTGGCATAATGGCGAGAAGTGGCAGTCGAGGGTGTAGACCTCTTGTTGCCTGTATTGGGATTGGCATAATGGTGAGAAGTGGCAGTCGAGGGTGTAGACTTCTTGTTGCCTTGGTGATGAGGGAATGACACTTATGGGCTGCTTGATGGTGACATCGAATGTGAAGTTGGAGTGGGTAAGAGTGGAGATGAAGCAGTGGCAGCTACTTGTGCATATGTGCGGGTTGATGAGATGGGTTCTGTTGAAATGGGTGGGGAGGGTATATCATCAGTGTTAGGTTGATGTACTTGCTCTGCATGAGGAATGCGAGATAAGGCATCTGCATTTGTGTTGACTTTGCCTGGCCTGTGTATGATCTCAAAATCATACTCTTGCAGCATGAGGGACCATCTACTAAGGCGATCAGAGTCATGTTTGGTTTTCTTAAGCCAAGTCAGAGCTTTGTGGTCCGTGTAAACAGAAAATGATCCATTTGCAAGGTACACCCTTAAGTTTTTAATACCTTCTAGGATGGCCAGGCATTCTAGATGTGTGATACCCCAATTCTTTTCAGCAGCCGGCCGCCATAACATATTACATGTTCCCTACCTTGAGAATCAAGTTGGCCTAAGATGTACCCTATTGCAGTTTGTGATGCATCAGTTGTGAGGATATAGGTTTGGTTTTGGTCAGGGTATGCGAGGATAGGTGCAGTTGTAAGGGCATGTTTTAGCTTTTCAAATACCTGTTGACAATATTGTATGACCATTCGAAAGATGCATCTTTTTTCAGAAGATTGTAAAGAGGGGAGGCAATGCCAGAAAAGTTTGCTACAAATTTCCGATAATATGATGCCAAACCTAGGAAATGACGCACGTCATGGACATTTTTAGGAGGTGGAATCTGTGTGACTGAATCTATTTTGGAAGGATCAACATGGATGCCATCTTTGCTGAAGATATGCCCTAAGTAGGTAACTTGTTTTGTCGCGAATTTACATTTGCTGGGTTTTAGAGTGAGGCCTGCTTCACTGATCTTTTGGAATACTGCCTTGAGGTGATTCAGATGTTCAGAAAAGGTTTTAGAAAATATTATTATGTCATCGACATATATCAATATGTAACGCCAATTCATCTCTTTTAGCGCCTCTGAAATGGTTTGTTGAAATGTCATAGGAGCATTTTTGAGGCCGAAACGAAGACGATTCCATTCAAAAACATGAAGGCGGACTTGTGTTTTGTATCTGGGTGGAGTGGTATTTGCCAAAAGCCACTTGCACAATCAAGGACACTAAAGATTTTGGCATGGCTGTCACCTACGGCATCAACGACATCTTCAAAACGTGGCAGAGGAAAAAATATAGGCTTAGTAACTGCATTGAGGCGTCTATAATCTACGGCAAAGCGGTAAGAGCTGTCACGTTTCTTAACCATGACAACAGGTGAGTGTCACTCAGAAGAACTAGATTGAATGATATTGGCATCTAACATTTCTTTCACCTGTCTTGAACATTCTTTTCTTATGGCTGCGTTTTGCCTGTAAAAAGGGAGTCTAATCGGTCTGGCATCACCTGTTTCTATTCTGTGTTGATGTAAGTGGGTGTGTCCTAATTCTGACCAATCTGAGGCAAAAACTGACCTTTGTGATTGGAGAAATGCACGTAAATGTGTTTGTTGTTCATGTGTGAGGTCAGCATCACTAAGATCAAAGTCAATGTTCTGTGGATGTGTTGTGTTAGCACTTGTAGAAGTAGGAGGATCAGAATCAGAAGTGTCAGGAAGGTCAAGGACAGATGTGGGGTCAATCTCTGAGGCTACAGCAACCACTGTTTTTGAATATAAAGTGACATGGCTGTCACTAGCATTAAGCAATCTCATGCAAGCTGATTTTGGATTGTTGGTTATAAGGCACTTAGCACCTTGGAGCTGCATGTCATTTAATGCCGGAACTGGTTCAAGAAGAAAAACTTGACCGTGTTGACAATGAGAAATTTTGATGGGAATGTCAGCTTGAGAGTGTGGAGGAATAATTACAGACTTGCATGGTCTTGCGTAGCCTCCATTGATTGATGCCAGAGAGACTCAAACAAGACCTTCGTGTATGTGAAGGCATTTTGAGGGCAGGTCTATAGTGACTTTGTTTAATTCAAGGAAGTCAATGCCTAAGATGAGAGAGTGATGTAAGTTGTGAAAGACATGAGAGATTTGGGAGAGGTAGATATGCCTTATGTTAATGTCAAGAGAGACAGAACCTAGCACAGAATGTCTTTCACCACCAACACCTATGATTTCGGTTAGATCAGATGGGCGTAAATGAGAGGGTTTGATGCCCACTTTATTCAAGTAGACCATGCTGACACAGCTAACTGATGCACCTGTGTCAACAAGAGCTGTAGTTCTCACTTGTTATACCTTGACATGAACAGTGTTCTTTGTCAAGGGAGCCACAAAGGTGATACAAAAGTGATACAAAGGCTGACTCTTGCCTGACCCCAGAACGCTGAGTATCAGGTATGAGTCCCTGTGGCTGTCGATATTGTGCATAGTATGCGCTCATGCATACCTTTGCATGGTGACCTATGAGTGAGCAATAATTACAGACTGTATTTCTATGAGGGCAATTGTGAGGGAACCGAAAAATCTCACCACATCCGCGACATCTGCCTCGAAGGTGCTGTGGAATTGGTAGACGTTGACTGTTGCTGGAGCTGTATGGGTAGAAGGATGGCGTCTGTTGTTGTTGCTGTGCTGTGTGGTGGGGCTGAGGTGGTGGGACTGGATACTCCTGTGGTGGTGGCTGATAGTGCTGTGGTGATGGTTGGTATTGTTCCTGTGGTGGTTGATATTGTTCCTGCCGTATCTTGTATTGATGTTGTAGTGGTGGATACTGCTGTGGTGGTGGTTGGTATGGTTCCTTTGGTGACTGGTATGGTTCCTGTGGTGACTGGTATGGATCCTGCTGCGGTGACTGGTATGGATCCTGTAATGGTTGGTATTGTTCCTGTGGTGACTGGTATGGATCCTCTTGTGGTTGGTATGGTTCCTGTTGTGGTTGCTGGTGGTATCTTGGTGATGGTGGCTGTTGCTGGACCTGGGGCTCGTGCTGCTGATGGTGGGATGAGGGAGTTGCTGATTGTACAGCACAGACCTTGTTTGTAGTGATCAGCATGGTCACCAAGTTCGTTAATTGCTCAACTTGTTGGACCAAGCTGACCTCTTCCTTGCTTGGGGCCTGTGATTGTACAGCCAGTTGGGCATGGTGACGAACCTCATCCAGGGTCAATGGCTCCTTCATATACACCCACTGCTTAATCTGTGGGAGTAGCCCATTGATTGCAATGGCTACTATCACAGATTGTGGTAAGCAGGAGTGTAACGCGGATGCTTGGACCCTGGTGATGAAGTCTCCAACGTCCTCCTGTTCCTTCTGTGTCATGTCAAGAAGACTCAAATTGAAAGCTGATGAACTTCGGAATCGTTGCTGAAAGGCTGCTTTCAGCAAGTGGATGTCCAGCTGTGTGTGGGCAGGCAGGTCCCTCAACCATACTTTAGCAGCTCTGTCCAAGTAGAAGGGCAGAATTCTACAGGATTGGGTGTCTGTGTGACCATGGAGGAAGTTGAAATTGTAGAAATCTACCCACCAACTTTCAGCATCCTGCTGACCTGTGTATGTGGGGAGATGTATCTGTGCTTTTACTTGGGGTTGTTGCTGGGTAAAATGAGACTGACTGTGTTGTTGCTTCTGTAGGGGACGATGGTGTCAGCAGGCATATTGTGGTGTCAAGCTGTTGAGGTGGTGGTGGTAGTGTGCAGTCAGGTACAGGTAACGTCACAGTCTCAACTTGTAGTTCACAAGGCTGGCTCCAGGCACCGATGATACGTCTCCACCAATTAAGACAGCCTTGTTGGGTGATCCCAATAACTGTCAGGCCTCAGTTTGGGGAATTAGCTATTGGGAGCTAGCCTTGAAACAAGAGAGAAGAGAGCTGTGAGGTCCTTAGGGTTTATTCAAGCAAGTGTGTTGAGGACCAACACCTAAGGAGTTATATACCCCCACAGCTCTACTCGTATCACATTAACAATTACTTTGAAGTTGTAATTTCGGTCTCTGTTATCTGCCCTGGGCTGTCAAAGTTGACTACACAAAAGCAGGTGGTAATAGAATGGTATCAGTATTGGCTAAGAAGAGTTTATTTTAATTACAGTTTAAGATGATGGTCAAAACCTGCGCCTGCTGGTAACAAAACATTATCAACAGAACAAGGGCCGGGGCGGACGAACGCGCCGACTTTATCTATGATTACGTAATTTACTGTTCGCGTGAATGAGCTTGCCGAGGATCAGCCGTCATGGTCGACCAGTGGCGATAAAAACGAGAAATACTGATCTAGCGACTTTCGAATTTTAGAATTTCCTAGTTTAAGTTTATTTTGTTAAAAATATAAAAAGTGTATGGAAATAGATGCACTGTAACAAGATCATGACAATAGTGATATCCGTAATACAAATCTATCTATCTATACGACATCTATATTTATTTATATACCATGCCATGTTATTAAGAAATGAATCCTTGTAACCTGTTTAACCGCTTCCACATTGTCATGTATTCTGTACTTTGGGCCTTTGGTCTTACAATTATATAGGAATAAACTGAATTTAATTGATATCCAGAAGCATGTTATCATAGATCCAACTTGCAACAGACCCATTATTATCTGCCATTATAGATGTACTATTAAATATAACTCTCATAATTTCAAATAGACACGGATACATCTTTAAGTAAATTCATTCTACAATCTGTAATAAGCAGTTAATTGAATAATGCAGTACAAGCAGGTGCGTTGACGTCAGACATTATTGATATATTCACAGCCCTGGGAACATTTTAACCTCAACTATACCATATTAGAACTGAGAGCGACTTAACCGGTAAACTGTTTTGAAAACTTCAAACCGGCGCCACCAGCCATGACTTGATACGTTGGTATTGATCAAGATCTCGCTCAAAGCTGAGAAACTTCTCAAGTTGTGCACGTTTCTATTTCTGTTTCCTGAACATGGGTGGAGTTACTATGGGGGGGATCGTGCCGTCTGAATCCGTCTCCTAACAAACACTAACCAGAACATAATTATCACTAAAGACATTTCTGCATTTCAGTCGAGTTAGCGTTAGGGTTAGGGCTAACTCGTCATGCATCTTATACCTTTATAAGGCTTCGGGTTAGGGCTAATTCGTCATGCATCTTATACCTTTATAAGGGTTAGGGTTAAGGCTAGTTCGCCATGCATCTTATACCTTTATAAGGGTTAGGGTTAGGGCTAGCTCGTCATGTATCTTATACCTTTATAAGGGTTAGGGTTAGGGCTAGTTCGTCATGTATCTTATACCTTTATAAGGGTTAGGGTTAAGGCTAGTTCGCCATGCATCTTATACCTTCATAAGGGTTAGGGTTAGGGCCCTCAAGACATACATCTTATACCTATATAAGTGTTAGGGTTAGGGCTAGTTCGTCATGCATCTTATACCTTTATAAGGGTTAGGGCTAGTTCGCCATGCATCTTATACCTATATAAGGGTTAGGGTTCGGGTCCGCAAGACATACATCTTATACCTATATAAGTGTTAGGGTTAGGGCTAGTTTGTTATGGATCTTATACCTTTATAAGGGTTAGGGTTAGGGCTAGTTCGTCATGCATCTTATACCTTTATAAGGGTTAGGGTTAGGGCTAGTTCGCCATGCATCTTATACCTATGTAAGGGTTAGGGCTAGGGCTAGTTCATCATGCATCTTATACCTTTATAAGGGTTAGGGTTAGTTCGTCATGCATCTTATACCTATATAAGGGTTAGGGTTAGGGTTCGGGCCCGTAAGACATGCATCTTATACCTATATAAGGGTTAGGGCTAGTTTGTCATGCATCTTATACCTATATAAGGGTTAGGGCTAGTTCGCCATGCACCTTATACCTATGTAAGGGTTAGGGTTAGGGCTAGTTCGCCATGCATCTTATACCTATGTAAGGGTTAGGGCTAGGGCTAGTTCATCATGCATCTTATACCTTTATAAGGGTTAGGGTTAGTTCGTCATGCATCTTATACCTATATAAGGGTTAGGGTTAGGGTTCGGGCCCGTAAGACATGCATCTTATACCTATATAAGGGTTAGGGCTAGTTTGTCATGCATCTTATACTTATATAAGGGTTAGGGTTAGGGCTAGTTCGTCATGCATCTTGTACCTATATAAGGGTTAGGGCTAGTTCGCCATGCACCTTATACCTATATAAGGGTTAGGGTTAGGGCTAGTTCGTCATGCATCTTGTACCTATATAAGGGTTAGGGCTAGTTCGCCATGCATCTTATACCTATATAAGGGTTAGGAATAGTTCGTCATGCATCTTATACCTATATAAGGGTTAGGGTTAGGGCTAGTTCGCCATGCACCTTATACCTATATAAGGGTTAGGGCTAGTTCGTCATGCATCTTGTACCAATATAAGGGTTAGGGCTAGTTCGCCATGCACCTTATACCAATATAAGGGTTAGGGCTAGTTCGTCATGCATCTTATACCTTTATAGGGGTTAGGGTTAGGGCTAGTTCGTCATGCATCTTATACCTTTATAGGGGTTAGGGCTAGTTCGTCATGCACTTTATACCTATATAAGGGTTAGGGTTCGGGCCCGTAAGACATGCATCTTATACCTCTGTGAATACACCTCAGTTTGAAACAAAGTCTTGTTATGTTGAAATGTTTTCACAGCAAAAGGCAATAAAGGATCAAAAGATATGTCTGCATGTAGTTAAAATTGTCATTTAGCATCTAGGATGATCTCTCTCTGAACGAGGTCACGATACACGTAGCTTACCCTGCACTCCTGCAGACGCCCCGTGACTAAACGCCAGTGGAAACATCCTGAATACGACAACCGAAAAGTCATAAACATTGGTTTGTTTTCTGAGTCTTTGTTGTTGTGCAATTAATCGTTATTGTGTTCATGCATTTCACAATTTCACAAAGACAGGATTATAAAACGAGAATATGTGAAAAGTTTCAATAACATATTAGATAATTAGAAATGCTGCTCCTGGTTTGTTGTATCTGGATGTATTTCCCTGCTATTGATCCTGCTGTTGTTTCTTGCGCCTGTTTTGTACAACAGCTGCTTCGTGTGGTGTACACACGGGATACTCATGACATGCACGTGTCACGTGGGGAGAGTTCACGTTTCTTATTGGACACAGGTGGCCACGAGGAAATAGTAACATGTCTAGTGAGATCTGCAAATTCTTGGAGATTAAAGACCGAGTTTGACTACAATCAGCGGGAACCAGACTGTCAACGTTCACCATACACAGCATCTCTTGTCACATTAGTATGGCCTGTATATCGTATTTTATCATATAATGGGTAGGTTTCTCGGCAGGATAAAGCCAACGGATAAAAACGATATCCATTGGGGTCATATGCGGATAGAGATGCAAATATCAAAGGTCAAGTAGGACTACTTTCACTGTTTATAAACAAACATGGCGTCGCCCTCGTCATTCGGCGATCGAGTCAGAATTAACCATCGTGAATCTGGATAAACTTCAGGGATAATTTCTATCATTATCAAACGAACAGTCTAATATACTGAAAATCAGTGTCTAACTGTGTAGCTAAGGCATTTTATAAGTTTTTGCAACTTGCGAGGGCACGAGGCCTAGCCAAGCGGGATCAGTAGCCATATCTGTGCTTGTAGACCTCTGTGGCTTGAAACCTTCTCCACAAATCAAAATGGTCGGATTCGGCCGAAATATGTTTGAACTGTTACCTTGTTTCGATTTGTCACCGTGTGTACATCTGACTACACTTCTTAACGTTATGAAAGGACAGACCGACTGTCAACAACGTCTGACCGTGGCCGTGACGTCTCAGACTAGGTTTAGAGTAGCTTCCCTTTGACAAAGGGCAGTTACTCTAGCGGACAGACCGATGGATTGCCGAGAAAGGCAATTAAAAACACTGTTGTTTTGCGTATAAGTTGCTTCGCCACTGTATAAGAAACAGATTTCAGTTGGAACTATATTGTCTACTGTCACAGTCCGACTGACACATCACTTACCCTGTGACGTAATAAATATTAATGCGCGCATTCCAGGAAAACTCGCAATGTTTAGGTAATGTTTGTGAGAGAGGTAAAGCGATTTTAAAGCACAGAATTATAGAATGACATTATATAGGGCTCGCTAAATACAATGTTTATTCCTAATGCAGGCTATATACCATCCCCAAAAACACACTCGCGTGATAACCTCTATATATTAATTATATCAATCGAAAAAGAATTACATTCAAAACTTCAACAAAACTTTCTTCTGAAGATTTGTACTATTCGCTGTAAGGGACATAACCTATGAGGAGCCGCTATTCGCTGTATGGTCACAACCTATAAGGAGCCGCTATTCGCTGTAGGGTCACAACCTATAAGCAGCCGCTATTCGCTGTAGGGTCACAACCTATAAGGAGCCGCTATTCGCTGTAGGGTCACAACCTATAAGGAGCCGCTATTCACTGTAGGGTCACAGCCTATAAAGAGCCGCTATTCGCTGTAGGAACACAACCTATAAGGAGCCGCTATTCGCTATAGGATCAAACCCTATACGGATCCGCAATTCGCTGTAGGGGGCGCTGTGATGTCCATAGCGTGGCGGTTAAAGCGTCCGTTCGTTGTATAGAAGGCATAGGTTCTGCTCCTGGAGTCTAAGGCTTTCATCCAACTCAGAACCAGCCACTGGCACAATTTCATAAGAAAACATTATGAAGCATGAATTCAAGGTGGGCCTGGCACTTCTAAATGTACATCACCTTGGCTTTATATGCTTATGGGCCCTTAACATATATCTGTATCTTTTACCTGTTACCGTATCCGCAATAATCGCTTATGTAGAACAACTGGGGCATCTACTCTTATCCGTATCAGTCTCCGGACATAAGATACGTGTCTCACATCCGGGTTTTTTTTCGATCCAAGATCGATTTTACGGAATAGGATGGACCTGAGGGTTGAATAGCCCTCGCTGTGACATCAAATCAAAGTGTGTTCCCTGCTGTGACGTCACATTAAAGAATGTACCCTACCGTGACGTCACATTAAAGGTGTACCCCGTGGGATGTCCTTATAGCACGTGAGGATACGTGGTGAAATAAGTACGGACAGGTGTTACAAGTAAATACGGATATGTGTGACTGATACGGATACGGGGGGAAAACACCCGGACAGGTGTGAGCCCAGCTTTACCGTACCGTACCTGGAGCGGAAGAGATAGACTTTATTGACGGTCTGTGTTCAACATGTCCTACCATAGTGGGTGCGAGGGAGGTGGGCGAATAAGTGTATAAGTACATGTATAAGTAGTCAGGGGGTAAAACTGTGATACGTGTAACTGAGAATAACAGATTGTTTTTCCGTCACTTATTGAAAGTCCAATTTTGTAAATTTATACAAGTCATATTACACCATTAATTACCAAGACAACTTCCACGTAGACACAAAGTTCAACACAACCTTCATTTCATGTCCCCTTAAAGTCACGTATCGTGTAGAAGTACAGGGTATGATCATATGACACTGACGCCTTTTGAATATTTCATCTGAATGCTGGTGAAGTGTTGACAGAACACTGTGTTCCCAAGGCTCATGTGATGCAAAAAAGGTACAGCAAGCGTTTTGAAGAGGTGGGCAGATAACTCTTACTAAGTGAGTCAGTGAGTGAGTTGGGTTTAACGCCGCTTTTAACAGTATTCCAGTTATATCACGACGTGTCAGCTTAATGTGGGAGGTATGCCCCAAGTTATACAGGTCTCAGACATTTACCACTTCGGTGAAACCCACGAGCACAGGTATGAAACATAATTGGGGGGAAACGGGATTCGAACCCACAACCATAGGTTCCTGCACAGCAAATCACGGTGCCTTAGACGACTGGGCCACCCGTGCCCCCTTCTTACTAAGGATCACCAGTCAAATCATCAGATGACATTAGATCTCGGTATCTGTTTTTAAATATGAGTCGCGAGGTAAACAAATACACTATTTCAATAAAGGGTTATTATACACACTTAGGGAAAGGAGCTCTTACTCTCTGTATATAGAAATATACAGGGCGACGTGCTTACAATGTGTTTTTCAGGTGTGTTTATTTTCTAGGTATTATTTGAGAGAGGATTTTGATGGATCCGCCGCCCCTGGTTACGCTCTCATCAGATTGTGATGTTGACTTAGGAATGTAGTCTTCCAGTTCTTCAGTTGAGTAAGATAGAAAAATAAAACATAACAGTGTTAAAACACCATGTCAACCGAATCATCTAAGGCTCCGAAATCCGTTGTGCAGATTTACATCTCTGATGCTGATATTAGGATCATCCAGGTTGTGATTGTTAGTTTGTCTTGTCTTGTGCTGGTAGCTTTGAGTGAGTGAGTGAGTGAGTGAGTGAGTCAGTCAGTCAGTCAGTCAGTCAGCATATCCTGTCCCACCAGTCGCCCCCTTTACAAACATATGCAAGTCAATTGTTCCCCCGAAACAACACTGGTAATCACGGTCGCATCTTCCTTATGATTATGGGAAGGGTTTTGTTATTGAACCAGCAGAAAAACTCAGCGGAATCAGCGGCTGTCGTTGTCTGTCATTGTCACATGGGAGCTAGCGCCACGTTTCTAGGTCTCATATATTGGCATCACAGCTGTGCTGGTCGATACCCGCGACTCGTAACAACGAGGAAAATCTCGAACTGCACAGGTGAATTAGTTTATATCGGCACTATAATGTAGCATACTATATAAGATGGCAATACTATCAAGATAAAAACCCATTCACCACCATACCTTCCGATTGACTTCAGTTCGAAAGATACGACACTCAAAATGGTTAAAACGACACTTATCTTTCGGTATAAAATGTATGAATCTTTCATTTTTAATATAGAACTTTCGAGTTGTTTACTGAGCTGTGGCTGGGGCAAACAAGAGCGTAGATGGTCACAGTAAATCTGCCATCGCGGACCATATCAGCAACTTCCCAAACAACAACATCAACTAGGAAAACGACCAAATCCTCTCCAACAACAGATATGACTTCGCTGGTAGAAACAGAAGCAGTCCACATTCGCCGCCACAAGCCATCAATCAACAGAGGTTAGTGCCATTTCATCTCCTCCGCACACAATGAACTCATTTAGCAATAATACCTCACCTATGTAAACTTATCCTGTTTAACTGGCTTCATGTCTCATTGGCTTCCACCCATGTATTCTGTCCATCGTGTCCATCGTCCATCGACAGGTCAAGTCTATAACTTCCACATGGACACTGGACAGAGGGATCAATTACTCACTTATTAACTACCACAACCACACGGAACATACATGTCAACGCATTAACTACCACAAGGACACGGAACAGACAGGTCCGCTCATTAACTACTACAAGGACACGGCACAGACAGGTCAGCTACTCACTTATTAACTACCACAAGGACATGGAACAGACAGGTCAGCTACTCACTTATCAACTACCACAAGGACATGGAACAGAGAGTACAACTCATTAACTACCACAAGGACACGGAACAGACAGGTCAGCTACTCACTTATTAACTACCACAAGGACATGGAACAGAGAGTACAACTCATTAACTACCACAAGGACACGGAACAGACAGGTCAGCTACTCACTTATTAACTACCACAAGGACAAGGAACAGACAGGTCAACTACTCACTTATTAACTACTACAAGGACATGGAACAGACAGGTCAGCTACTCACTTATTAACTACCACAAGGACAAGGAACAGACAGATCAACTCATTAACTACCACAATGACAAGGAACAGACAGGTCAACTACTCACTTATCAACTTCCACAAGGACAAGGAACAGACAGATCAACTACTCACTTATTAACTACCACAAGGACACGGAACAGACAGGTCAACTTATTAACTACCACAAGCACTCGGAACAGACAGGTCAACGCATTAACTACCACAAGGACACGGAACAGACAGGTCAACGCATTAACTACCACAAGCACTCGGAACAGACAGGTCAACTCATTAACTACCACAAGGACACGGAACAGACAGGTCAACGCATTAACTACCACAAGGACACGGAACAGACAGGTCAACACATTAACTACCACAAGGACTCGGAACAGACAGGTCAACTACTCACTTATTAACTACCACAAGCACTCGGAACAGACAGGTCAACTCATTAACTACCACAAGGACAAGGAACAGACAGGTCAACTACTCACTTATTAACTACCACAAGCACTCAGAACAGACAGGTCAACTCATTAACTACCACAAGGACAAGGAACAGACAGGTCAACCACTCACTTATTAACTACCACAAGCAAACGGAACTGACAGGTCAACTTATTAACTACCACAAGCACTCGGAACAGACAGGTCAACTCATTAACTACCACAAGGACAAGGAACAGACAGATCAACTACTCACTTATTAACTACCACAAGCACACGGAACAGACAGGTCAACTTATTAACTACCACAAGCACTCGGAACAGACAGGTCAACGCATTAACTACCACAAGGACACGGAACAGAGAGTACAACTCATTAACTACCACAAGCACACGGAACAGACAGATCAACTCATTAACTACCACAAGGACAAGGAACAGACAGGTCAACTACTCACTTATTAACTACCACAAGCACACGGAACAGACAGATCAACTCATTAACTACCACAAGGACAAGGAACAGACAGATCAACTACTCACTTATTAACTTCCACAAGGACACGGGACAGACAGATCAACTACTCACTTATTAACTACCACAAGGACACGGGACAGACAGATCAACTACTCACTTATTAACTACCACAAGGACACGGAACAGACAGGTCAGCTTATTAACTACCACAAGCACTCGGAACAGACAGGTCAACGCATTAACTACCACAAGGACACGGAACAGACAGGTCAACTTATTAACTACCACAAGCACTCGGAACAGACAGGTCAACGCATTAACTACCACAAGGACACGGAACAGACAGGTCAACGCATTAACTACCACAAGCACTCGGAACAGACAGGTCAACTCATTAACTACCACAAGGACACGGAACAGACAGGTCAACACATTAACTACCACAAGGACTCGGAACAGACAGGTCAACTACTCACTTATTAACTACCACAAGGACACGGAACAGTAAATCTGCCATCGCGGACCATATCAGCAACTTCCCAAACAACAACATCAACTAGGAAAACGACCAAATCCTCTCCAACAACAGATATGACTTCGCTGGTAGAAACAGAAGCAGTCCACATTCGCCGCCACAAGCCATCAATCAACAGAGGTTAGTGCCATTTCATCTCCTCCGCACACAATGAACTCATTTAGCAATAATACCTCACCTATGTAAACTTATCCTGTTTAACTGGCTTCATGTCTCATTGGCTTCCACCCATGTATTCTGTCCATCGTGTCCATCGTCCATCGACAGGTCAAGTCTATAACTTCCACATGGACACTGGACAGAGGGATCAATTACTCACTTATTAACTACCACAACCACACGGAACATACAGGTCAACGCATTAACTACCACAAGGACACGGAACAGACAGGTCCGCTCATTAACTACTACAAGGACACGGCACAGACAGGTCAGCTACTCACTTATTAACTACCACAAGGACATGGAACAGACAGGTCAGCTACTCACTTATCAACTACCACAAGGACATGGAACAGAGAGTACAACTCATTAACTACCACAAGGACACGGAACAGACAGGTCAGCTACTCACTTATTAACTACCACAAGGACATGGAACAGAGAGTACAACTCATTAACTACCACAAGGACTCGGAACAGACAGGTCAACACATTAACTACCACAAGGACAAGGAACAGACAGGTCAACTACTCACTTATTAACTACCACAAGCACACGGAACTGACAGGTCAACTACTCACTTATTAACTACCAAAAGCACACGGAACTGACAGGTCAACTACTCACTTATTAACTACCACAAGCAAACGGAACTGACAGGTCAACTTATTAACTACCACAAGCACTCGGAACAGACAGGTCAACTCATTAACTACCACAAGGACAGGGCACAGACAGGTCAACTCATTAACTACCACAAGGACACGGAACAGACAGGTCAACACATTAACTACCACAAGGACTCGGAACAGACAGATCAACTACTCACTCATGAACTACCACAAGGGCACGGAACAGACAGGTCAACTATTCACTCAATAACTACCACATGCACACGGAACAGACAGGTTAACTACTCACTTATAAACTACCACAAGGGCACGGAACAGACAGGTCAACTATTCACTCAATAACTACCACATGCACACGGAACAGACAGGTTAACTACTCACTTATAAACTACCACAAGGGCACGGAACAGACAGGTCAACTATTCACTCAATAACTACCACATGCACACGGAACAGACAGGTCAACTACTCTACTGAAGGTACAACATAGGCACAGGTCTCACGATTGAAATTATAGATCGAGTTGCGTTTGGCTCCGTTCAACAGTATTTCAGTTATAGCACAGCTTGATGTGGAAGGGAAGCCCGACGTGGCGCCGGCCTTGTACGTGTACAAGTTGGTGAAACCCACGATCACTGTTTGTACCTGACAGATCAACAATCATCATATGTTTGAATGAGGGATTCGCTCAAACGTTTGAACGATCCTGGCACGCCCAAGGGACGCAACTCTTGCATTCGAACTGCGGCGTCTCAGGCTACCCGTATCGTTCTCACGAGCTGGGTGCCGTTATACAAAACCTTAGCTCCATGACTGTCGTAAGTCTATGTTAAGGTATGGAGGTTACGATCACCTAAGCGCTGAGATCGTTTTGAACAACGGCACACAGGACGGCAGAATGCCTTAGGTGCGAGGGATTTTTTCTTAAACCTGTGTGGATGCTTCTGTAAAAGAACAAAAACATTAGAAATGAGAAATGAGACAATAAGAACGGAACGGATGTATCACACTTGATGACGTCACATATTCCTTACCGCAGTCTAAAGCTGTAAGCTTGAGTTGTCAAACGTTCGCCTCTCAAACAACATCAACATATTTTCCCGTGGCGCTTCCACATTTTTAGTTGTTTTTATACATAGCACATGCATGTTATTTGTTTCTCGACAGAATCGATTTCTTGTTTGCCTTAATCAGAGTCCATTTAAATGGTACGTCGATTTTTTAAATATTTTACTTGCTTTATTTCTTAAGAATGTTACAGCCTGTGTCCCATATATATGAAGTACGGAAGGTTTCTTCTATGGTATTACATGAATGCTCCACGAGCGAGCGCCGTTTTCATAAACAATTGACATTAATCAAGCTTGCAACTTCTTATATTTTGAACTTTAGCAAAGGACATCAAACTGGATCACAGTGCGCTATTTGCAATGATTTTATTACTTAACTGTGTAAGTTTCATATTTGGAGTAAAAAAAACCTGGAAACATGCCGCTTCCGTGTGCGTGTTGAGACGTCGTGTTGTTCATGCTTTGTCATGCTTTGTTTCAAGGAGAGCAGTATCCTGACACGACGCCCTTCATTGGTATGACGTCATAAGCACTAATGCATCGACAGGAGGCAGCGTACAACTATAGATGGACGGATTTGGTTATATTCAACTTCGCCTCTTGGTAAACGGGGCACTGGTGGCCCAGTCGTCTGAGGCACCGCGATTCGCTGTGTAGAGTTGCGTCCCTCTGACACGCCAGTAACCTATGATTGTGTATTCGAATCCCGGTTCGCCCCAATTATGTTTCATGCTTTGTCAGCACCATATCCGTGCTCGTGGGTTTAACCGGAGTGGTAAACGTTTGAGACCTGCATCACTTCGGGTTTTCCTCCCACATTAAGCTGACACGCCGTGATATAACTGGATTACTGTTCAAAGCGGTGTTAGACCCAACTCACTCACTCACTCACATGCCCATTGTAATAATGTCCTGCTCGACCTTGAAAGAGGAGAGAAGTCATTCAACATATTACTTGTGAAGTCCTTGTCGAAATGTAAGGTGATACAAAATCAAGATAAATGTAAACGACAATCTCATAAAAAATAGTACACGACGGCAGCAGCGTTTGGCGAACTATCGGGATGATTTGGATTGAAGAACCAGGTCCAGGATCTTTGAAGGGTTCAGTGTGCGTGTTTGTGTGCCCACTTTCGTTTGTGAGTATATGTGCGCGTGCGTTTATGCATGTGCGTGCGCACATGCGTCTGTGCGTATGTGTGCGCGTTTGTGTGCGTGCTTTTGTGTACGTGTGTGTGTTCGTGGTTGCGTATAAGGGGGGTCATTTCTCAACTTTGATTTCTATTTCAATGAAACGTAGGTCTTTTTGGCCATGAGCGGCCACACTTGTTGTGATAACTTGTGTTATATTCAAGAGTATGGTGTTGGGGAGTGAGGTCTGTGGTATCTGGGACAACTGTGCCTTTCAAACACCGTTTGTAATACAGAGCGTCTGCCCTGACATCGCCTCCGTGGAATAGTGAATAAAGGGTCTGTCTGGAGACCGCCTCCGTGGTGTAGTGGATAGAGGGTCCGTCTGGATACCGCCTCTGTGGTGTTGTGAATAGAGCGTCTGTCTGGAGACCGCCTCCGTGGTGTAGTGGATAGAGGGTCTGTCTGGAGACCGCCCCTGTGGTGTAGTGGATAGAGTGTCTGTCTGGAGACCGCCTCCGTGGTGTTGTGGATAGGGCGTCTGTCTGGATACCGCCTCCGTGGTGTAGTGGATAGAGGGTCTGTCTGGAGACCGCCTCTGTGGTGTAGTGGATAGAGCGTCTGTCTGGATACCGCCTCCGTGGTGTAGTGGATAGAGCGTCTTTTTGGATACCGCCTCTGTGGTGTAGTGGATAGAGCGTCTGTCTGGATACCGCCTCCGTGGTGTAGTGGATAGAGCGTCTGTCTGGTGACCGCCTCCGTGGTGTAGTGCATAGAGCGTCTGTCCTGACACCGCTTCCGCGGTGTAGTGGATAGAGCGTCTGTCCTGACACCGCCTCCGTGGTATAGTGGATAGAGCGTCTGTCTGGTGACCGCCTCCGTGGTGTAGTGGATAGAGCGTCTGTCCTGACACCGCCTCTGTTGTGTAGTGTATAGAGCGTCTGTCCTGACGCCACCTCCGTGGTGTAGTGGACAGAGCGTCTGTCCTGACACCGCCTCTGTTGTGTAGTGGATAGAGCGTCTGTCCTGACACCGCCTCCGTGGTGTAGTGGATAGAGCGTCTGTCCTGACACCGCCTCCGTGGTATAGTGGATAGAGCGTCTGTCCTGACACCGCCTCTGTGGTGTAGTGTATAGAGCGTCTGTCTGGTGACCGCCTATGTTGTGTAGTGGATAGAGCGTCTGTCCTGACACCGCTTCCGCGGTGTAGTGGATAGAGCGTCTGTCCTGACACCGCCTCCGTGGTATAGTGGATAGAGCGTCTGTCCTGACACCGCCTCTGTTGTGTAGTGGACAGAGCGTCTGTCCTGACACCGCCTCTGTGGTGTAGTGGATAGAGCGTCTGTCCTGACGCCGCCTCTGTGGTGTTGTGGATAGGGCGTCTGTCTGGTGACCGCCTCCGCGGTGTAGTGGATAGAGCGTCTTCCCTGACGCCGCCTCCGTGGTGTAGTGGATAGAGCGTCTGTCTGGTGACCGCCTCCGTGGTGTAGTGGATAGAGCGTCTGTCCTGACACCGCCTCTGTGGTGTAGTGGATAGAGCGTCTTTCCTGACACCGCCTCCGTGGTGTAGTGCATAGAGCGTCTGTCCTGACACCGCCTCCGTGGTGATGTGGATAGGGCGTCTGTCTGGTGACCGCCTCCGTGGTGTAGTGGATAGAGCGTCTGTCCTGACACCGCCTCTGTGGTGTAGTGGATAGAGCGTCTGTCCTGACACCGACTCTGTGGTGTAGTGGATAGAGCGTCTGTCCTGACGCCGCCTCTGTGGTGTTGTGGATAGAGCGTCTGTTTAGATTCCGCCTCTGTGCTGTAGTGGGTAGAGCGTCTGTCCTGACACCGCCTTAGTGGTGTTGTGGATAGAGCGTCTGCTCGGAGAGCGGAAGGTCGGTAGTTCGATCCCCGGATACCAAGAGACGTTAAAAGAAGGACTGGTAGGTTCGTCGTCGGTATACTGTGCATGTGTCGGGTATCCATGCTAAACTGCGGTATGGTTCCTTTGTGGGCGGGTAGTATAAAACCGGCATTAGCACACGCACACTCACACTCGTACACACATACGCATACGCATACGCATACGTCGCTATATAAGTGCAATTATCTTTTTTGAACGCGACCTGAAATCCCTTTTTACCTTACCTCTTGATAACAGTAACTAACTTTCTAGTTTGTAGGCTTCATGTGGTTCAGACAGTACAATTATTGAACAAAAAACAAACATACGAAGACTTACATTCTTTTCACGTCACGAAAATAATTTGATCACCAAATTACGAGGGTAAATAGGCCAGGATTGTTCACATACATTTGAGCAAGGACGACTGGAAGACAATGCCATGTTTCCGGTTACATTAACAATTTGGATCAGAGGACACCAGAATTGTGTGACAATGATACTAGCAGGAAACAGTATTGTCAGATAAAGTCACCACTCTCCTCGACTTGAAGATACACACAGCGCTCTGCATCCTGCACGGGCTTCTGAGAACGCATGATGCAGAGTGAGTGAGTGAATGTTGTTTGATGCCTCAGTCGGCCATCCTCCCGCTGAAACAGCGCCACCTGTCACTAAGCTGGAACACAGAACAGTGAGATAGCAGGATTTATTTCATTCTCTTTGGGGACAGAAAGGAAAGGGCTGGGATTTATTTGTTGAGGCTGACTATATGTTCACTGAGGAAACCACACCATCAGGAGGCGTGGAATGTTTGTGTACATATACACACCATGTCCAGTATACGAACTCTTTAGACTCAACTTGTCGACCCCACATGAACGTCAGACGTCATCAACGTCATCAACGACTTCAGCGCCTTGACGATGAGTACTCTCTGGTACAGCAGGGATTGGTAGCCGGAAACCTTGTCTAGTTGTGTATCCCCTCGGGGTAAATCTTCTGTAAGCCGATACTGTAAAGGTTGTTGATAACCGATACGTCCGTTACTGTTTTCACTGAAAATGTGTTGTATTTCGGGGAAGATGATAGACCAAAGGATGACCCACGGGTTACATAAATGTTGTCACCAAGAGCTGGTCATGTACAAACAATGCTGGGTGTTGTGGCTTGTAAATGGAATTCTTAGTATATTTGGAATAATAATTTTGAATAATTGCGTATAAGTGTCTGCGTGGGGATAATGCGGCTATAAACTTTATTTCAGGTGAATATCTATGCGTGTTAGCTTGGTGAGCGAGGCGTGCCTGAAGTGATGCAAGTCTTTGAGGTTTTCCAGTTCTGTGAAACCCACGATCACAAATACTGTGCAGACGAACTAAGAATCGTTATTAGCATAATCTGGGATTCGCACCCGCGATCATAGGACACGCCTTAGGGACGCAGCTCTTGAGAGCTCATTAGACGCCTGGGCGCGCGTCCTCCAGTGTCCATCCAAGTGCTTATTGTTCATATCTAAGAACAAACAGAAAGACGCTGAAGCAGCTCTTGGTTATAATTGGCGCGGCGTGTGATACTGTTGAAGACGTACAGAAGGAGACCTGGTGAATCAGGACACAGAAGACTGGATGTCAGCTGGTGATAACATGGAAGTACTCCCTACATCCACTTGGTGAACGCCGCCAAGAGAATACCAGCCACACAACCACATGTTCTGCTGCAGACAGGCGACCAACACTGTCACCCCAAGTTTGGAGTGAGTAAGTGTGTGTGGTTTATCGCCGCTTTTAGCAATATTCCAGCAATACCACGGCGGGGAAAACCAGAAATGGTCTTTACATTTTGTTCCAATGTGGGAATGAAACTCGGAGTCGGAGTGACGAGCCTTCTTGCCTCTTGTGTTCCTTCTGACGACAACCATTGTTTATTCATTTGTTTGTTTGTTTGATTGTTTAGCGCAGCACTTTGAAGTATTCCAACTATATGACGGCGGTCTGTAAATAATAGAGTCTGGACCAGACAATCTAGTGATTGACAATTGGGATACAATGACATCAAGCGAGTCTGACCTGCGATCCCGTTAGTCGCATCTTACGACAAGCATGGATTGCTGAAGATCGATCTTAACCCAATCTTCAAGGGGGTTACTGAAGACAAATTCCAACCCGGATCTTGAAGGGGGTTGCTGTAGACAAATTTTAACCCGGATCTTCAGGCCAGTTGTTGAAGGCAAATTCTAACCCGTATCTTCAAGGGGTTTGCTGAAGACAAATTCTAACCCGGATCTTCAAGGAGTTTGTTGAAGACAAATTCTAGCCCTGATCTTCAGGTTAGTTGTTGAAGACAAATGCTAACCCGGATCTTCAGGGGGTTTGCTGAAGGCAAATTCTAACCCGGATCTTCAGGCGAGTTAAAGATAAATTCTAACCCGGATGTTCAAGGGTTTTTCTGAAGAGAAATTCTAAGCTGGATCTTTAAGAGGGTGCTTATCAAATGTGGTTTATTCCAGGCACAAGAGATACAGTCACAAAGTTGGCCCATTACCTCAAGGTTTCTAAACAGGAGCGAGTGAGTGAAAGGTGTTTTATCATCCACAACAGACTTCCACGGAAGATATCGCTTTATTGAAATGGAATTGAATCATGTCATATCATTGTCTGTGATGATCCATGATTTCAAATTCAAAACGACACAATTGTCTGCTGACAGTTTTTATTAGGCGTCACGTCACAGTCGTGATGAAACTGATATAAATGGAACATCTCACGTGACGCAACTGCTTTGTTACAAACATTAATGTAAAACTTATTCGCAATGTTATTTTTTTAAGCAATCCATTTAGCCGATTTTGTTTAATCTTTGTACAATGTTGTATCTAGTGACACTCTACAATATGACTTTATTTACGTTACTACCTTGCTTCCTTGGCAACGGAAAGCGGCATCTGCTGATTGATCGATAATTAGAGATTTAGTTCAAATTTTGTATTTAGGTACAATGTATTTCAACCGAATAGGTTTTCTTACCATGGCAATATAACCGAGGCATCTGATTGGTCGAAAGTAAGATGTTCGATTTCATTCAAAGAAATTTAGATGTATATTTGCACACAAAAAACATTTTATTACAATAATAAGTCGTCTGATTGGTCGAGATTAAGAATTTCTCCGATTTCGTTTTGTATACTGGCATATTATGGGACTCCGAAGTCAACACATAGGTGTTGATTTTACCGTGTCAAAGGAATCGAAACCTCTGATTGCTCCTTAAAATACTCTACCCTATTTCATATAATCTTCGGATGAAAAACAGAAGTTGTTTTCTTCCAATGCGATTGCAGCAGTACGTTTTGATACTCATGTTAACATCATCATACGTCTGCTGGAGGTATTTAATTCCCCACAGGACAGTTCTAGTGAGCTTCATTCTTCTTCCGTACATACAAGATGGCCGAAGGGCGTACGTGACATATTGCCACCCGTCTTTGTACAGCGTGCGTCATTCGAATTTATTCACAATCCAATACGAATTATTTATGAAATATGTGGCTGGTTGGGCCGAATAGAGTTCAATGACTACACAAAATGACAAACAAATAAATGACTTAAATCTCCTATGATATATGCTGTCTATTGTAATAAAAAATAACTTTTCCTGGTTATGTTTGACTCGACACAGTACTTGTGAAAGCGAAGGGATGTTTTGTTTATAATATCATATGGTTCTGGTGACTGCTTAACTGTCGTATGTGTAATACTGCTTCAAAACGTCCATTCTAACAATCCACCACCATCCACGACTTGGTCTGGTCTGCTCCAACATGACTCGCAGAAGCAGTTATACCAGTCAGTGTTATAGGTTCATGGGTGTTAACATTTTGAACGAAATCGCACAATAACTACACTTCAATCAACCAGAGTCCTTCTTCCCGCCGCTATGGTATTAGGGTAGCAACGGAAAAGAGGTTGCCGTGTAGAGTATCGTAAGATAAGCTTTGTATTACAGTAAGATTGATAGAAATCGGTTAAATGGGTCAGGGGTCATAAACCCTTTTATTAACCTGCATATAGAGATCAGGTGGTCGTTGTAGAGAGGGAATCTAAAACTGATTAGTCATTTAAACATCTACACATAGTAACAATCAAGAAAATACTATTAAAGAGTGAATATCCTAAAAGTAAAAAAAACACTTTATGTAAAAATATTTACATTAAGAGTAAGTTTTACATCAAGTGTTGAAACACTGAATGCATGATGTGATGAGACCAGTGACTGCCTCTCAGACACAGAGTCACGCAGATGCCTCTCAGACACACAGTCACGCAGATGCCCCTTAGACACACAGTCACGCAGATGTCTCTAAGACACAGAGTCATGCAGATGTCTCTCCGACACAAAGTCACGCAGATGTCCCTAAGACACACAGTCACGCAAATGCCCCAAAGACACACAGTCACGCAGATGCCCCAAAGACACACAGTCACGCAGATGCCGCTAAGACACACAGTCACGCAGATGCCTCTCAAACACAAAGTCACGCAGATGCCTCTAAGACACGCAGTCACGCAGATGTCTCTAAGACACACAGTCACGCTTATGTCTCTAAGACACACAGTCACGCAGATGTCACAGATGTCAGACACACAGTCGAGCAGTTGTCTCTCAAACAAAGAGTCATACAGTTGTCTCTCAAACAAAGAGTCATACAGTTGTCTCTCAGACACACAGTCACGCAGCTGTCTCTCAAACACACTGTCACGCAGTTGTCTCTCAAACACACTGTCACGCAGTTGTCTCTCAGACACACAGTCATACAGTTGTCTCTCAAACACAGAGTCATACAGTTGTCTCTCAGACACACAGTCACGCAGTTGTCTCTCAGACACACTGTCACACAGTTGTCTCTCAGACACACAGTCACACAGTTAGTTGTCTCTCAAACACAGTCACTCAGTTGTCTCTCAAAAACACAGTCACGCAGTTGTCTCTAAGACACCCAGTGACACAGTTGTCTCTCAAACACAGAGCCACGCAGTTGTCTCTAAGACACACAGTCAAACAGTTGTCTCTCAAACACAGAGTCACACAGTTGTCTCTCAAACACACAGTCGAGCAGTTGTCTCTCAGACACACTGTCACGCAGTTGTCTCTCAGACACACTGTCACGCAGTTGTCTCTCAGACACACTGTCACGTATTTGTCTTTCAGACACACAGTCACGCAGTTGTCTATCAGACACTCAGTCACACAGTTGTCTCTCAGACACACAGTCACACAGTTGTCTCTCAAAAACACAGTCACGCAGTTGTCTCTCAGACACACAGTTGTCTCTAAGACACATAGTCACACAGTTGTCTCTAAGACACATAGTCACGCAGTTGTCTCTCAAACACAGTCACACAGTTGTCTCTCAAACACACAGTCACGCAGTTGTCTCTCAAACACAGTCACACAGTTGTCTCTCAAACACACAGTCACACAGTTGTCTCTAAGACACACAGTCACGCAGTTGTCTCTCAAACACAAAGTCACACAGTTGTCTCTCAAACACACAGTCACACAGTTGTCTCTCAAACACACTGTCACGTATTTGTCTTTCAGACACACAGTCACGCAGTTGTCTATCAGACACTCAGTCACACAGTTGTCTCTCAGACACACAGTCGAGCAGTTGTCTCTCAGACACACTGTCACGTATTTGTCTTTCAGACACACAGTCACGCAGTTGTCTATCAGACACTCAGTCACACAGTTGTCTCTCAAACACACAGTCGAGCAGTTGTCTCTCAGACACACTGTCACGTATTTGTCTTTCAGACACACAGTCACGCAGTTGTCTATCAAACACTCAGTCACACAGTTGTCTCTCAGACACACAGTCACGCAGTTGTCTATCAGACACTCAGTCACACAGTTGTCTCTCAAAAACACAGTCGAGCAGTTGTCTCTCAGACACACTGTCACGTATTTGTCTTTCAGACACACAGTCACGCAGTTGTCTATCAAACACTCAGTCACACAGTTGTCTCTCAGACACACAGTCACACAGTTGTCTCTCAGACACACAGTCACGCAGTTGTCTCTCAGACACACAGTTGTCTCTAAGACACACAGTCACGCAGTTGTCTCTCAGACACACAGTCACGCAGTTGTCTCTCAAACACAGAGTCACATAGTTGTCTCCCAAACACACAGTCGAGCAGTTGTCTCTCAGACACACTGTCACGCAGTTGTCTCTCAGACACACAGTCACGCAGTTGTCTCTCAAACACAGAGTCACATAGTTGTCTCCCAAACACACAGTCGAGCAGTTGTTTCTCAGACACACTGTCACGCAGTTGTTTCTCAGACACTGAGTCTCGCAGAGCGATTGTGCCTGTGTTTGCGTGTGTTGGGGAAATGGTTACAGAAACACACTGACAGATGAGTTCTGCGTTTTACCCGTCTCTATGTGACTGATGTAAATAGCTGAGTCACAGACATGGTACAAAATATTTTTAGGCTTCATGCGCGGCATGATCATTGTTGCAAACAAAGACAACCCTTAAAATTACAAGACAGATGATCACTGGAACGAACGAGTGTAAGGCAGCAGACAATACAGACATGTGAGACTTGCCAGTTAAATTCTGTCCTATTAAACAAAATCATGCACTAATGACATAAGCATTCAGTCAGGTCAAGTTCAGCTTCTATTGTTATATAGGAATTGATTATCTGTTGTCCACCTACTCCTGTGCATGTTGCAAGGAATGCCCCAACTCAAAGGAACTTGTTTACTAATAAAACTGTCAAAAGTTCACTAGCAGTCACGAGCTCAAAGTCAGCAGACGTGACAAGGTCCTCATGGCCCGAGCCTCATCTTACAATAAACAAACAGATGAACTCTAGCCTACACCTCAATGTTGGAACTCATGAACTGGGAATGTTATTTTGCTGCATCATCAACACAAGACAATATCCACAGCGTGGACAAGAGCGGGACTGAGACAGACAATCTACAGGATTTCTTTCTCCAACAACAGATACACTGTGAATCTGAATCACGCAACTGCATCACGTCAACTGGTCATGGTTTTGGCAAAGTAGACACAATTTATGGATAACAACTTCTTTAATACTGTAAAGGCGGCATTTCGGTATAGATCCTTAGACCGATGTCAAGCAAGGCTGAAGACTTGTGCGAGTAAAACGGAAGATTGAGTGAGGCTTGTGCGAGTAAAACTGAAGGAGAAATGAGGCTTGTGCGAGTAAAACGGAAGGTGGAGTGAGGCTTCCGCGAGTTAAACTGAAGGTGGAGTAAGGCTTGTGCGAGTAAAACTGAAGGTGAAGTGAGGCTTGTGCAAGTGAAACGGAAGGTGGAGTGAGGCTTGTGCAAGTAAAAGGGAAGGTTGAGTGAGGCTTGTGCGAGTAAAACGGAAGGTGGAGTAAGGCTTGTGCGAGTAAAACGGAAGGTGGAAGTGAGGCTTGTGCGAGTGAAACGGAAGGTGGAGTGAGGCTTGTGCGAGTAAAACGGAAGGTTGAGTGAGGCTTGTGCGAGTAAAACGGAAGGTGGAGTGAGGCTTGTGCGAGTAAAACGGAAGGTGAAGTGAGGCTTGTGCGAGTAACACTGAAGGTGGAGAGAGGCTTGTGCGAGTAAAACGGAAGGTGGAAGTGAGGCTTGTGCGAGTAAAACGGTAGGTGGAGTGAGGCTTGTGCGAGTAACACTGAAGGTGGAGAGAGGCTTGTGCGAGTAAAACGGAAGGTGGAAGTGAGGCTTGTGCGAGTAAAACGGAAGGTGGAGAGAGGCTTGTGCGAGTAACACTGAATGTGGAGTGAGGCTTTTGCGAGTAAAACGGAAGGTGGAGAGAGGCTTGTACGAGTAACACTGAAGGTGGAGTGAGGCTTTTGCGAGTAAAACGGAAGGTGGGGTGAGGCTTTGCGAGTAAAACGGAAGGTGGAGAGAGGCTTGTGCGAGTAACACTGAAGGTGGAGAGAGACTTGTGCGAGTAAAACGGAAGGTGGGGTGAGGCTTGTGCGAGTAAAACGGAAGGTGGGGTGAGGCTTGTGCGAGTAAAACGGAAGGTGGAGTGAGGCTTGTGCGATGTGCGAGTAACACTGAAGGTGGAGTGAGGCTTGTGCGAGTAAAACGGAAGGTGGAGTGAGGCTTGTGCGAGTAAAACTGATGGTGGAGCGAGGCTTGTGCGAGTAACATTGAATGTGGAGTGGGGCTTGTGAGTGTAACATAATATGAGAATACATGGTTTAATTCAAGCATTATGGCGCTAAAACAGCCTCTGCATGCAGCCTGTATGGATCACAAGAACATTGAGAGAGCATTACAAAAGAATTCTATGAGGTCAAGAAACAATACAAGAAAGAAAGGAAATGGACAGCCAAGCTGTATCAAGATTATGTATAACTTCATCATCATCATCATCATCATTTATTGTATTCTGGCCATAGGCCCATATACATACAGTAACATTATATATATACAATTATGTACATGTAGAAGTATAAACATGCAGACTTATATGCACAGAGATGTGCACATGTACAATTTTGTGAAAAATAAGCCGCAACACAACACAAGAAGAAGAGATAAAAGCATTTGATTAATGAAGGCAAATAACCTAAAGAATAATTAAACATCATTTGTACAAAGACGGTTGCGAAGTCGTAAACCATAATTAATGCATAGGATAGTATTCTTTTGTTGCTCGTTAGATATTTCATCAAAACGGAGGAGCTTGATTAGTGTATTGATGTTTTGGGGTAAACCTTGGAAAATATTTTTTTCTGAGCGATTCATAACGTGGACAGATAAGCATAAAATGGTATTCGTTTTCAATAAATGTGGGGCAAAAAAGACAAAAACGCATATTTTTTTAAACTGAGGAAAAACGACCCGTATTACATACTAAATTGTTCAAACCTAATCATCTAAAACGTGTAAAACACACTCTACGTTTTCTGTCTGTTATTTTTGTTAAGTACTGTTCTGGAGATAAGCAGGATTTAAATGTTTTATAAAGGTCCTATCTTGAACTATTTTCCAATGTAGCTCTCCATTCTTGGATAAACATTTCAGATGCAACTTGTTTAAATACACTAAGAAATGCTGTCTTATCTCCAACACCTTGGTAAATCCAAACATATCCAAATCCATGAAGAAATAAAAGATGTCTGATTTTAGTGACCCAGGTTATATAACCAACATTGTCGCGGTATTTCAGCATTTCATAACATTTACGTGGAATACGATCAGGTGACATTTCTATAATCTTAAACCAATATTTTAGACTGCGTACATAAGAACAGATATATAAGGGATGTCTTCCACATTCACCATACACCATACAATTTGGGGTAGATTTGCCAACATTTAAGAATCGTTTACAAGCAGTTAAGTGAATTTTTTCCAAGATGTGATATTTTTCGAGACCCCAAATCTATGAACCATATAACAGAATTGGTTTAACTTGAGAATCAAAAAGTTTCAAGAAAACAGACGGGGAAGACACACCGAGTTTATCAAGAACAACCAATAAGGTAATGATGGCTCTCTTAGCTCGTAGCGCAAGATCGTTGACGAGGTGATTTAGTTTCAGATTAAAAGGAAAAATGACACCAAGGTATTTATAAGTTTTTTCAACATTAATTGTATCAGACTGTGATAACAGTGGTTTAATTCCCTCTCAATAAACCTATTGCAGCAGATGAGCTGTGCCAGGCTATTAACAGCTGAATAACGGAAAAGGTGGTGGCACTGACCTAGTGATTACTGAAATGATCCCATCTTCATCCTCTGTTCTTAGAGGTCACTACCTTAAACCTTTAATGCCATTTTAGATCCTGGCATAGTTCCCTCACAATGGAGATCTGTGTACATCGTACCAGTCTGTGAGAAAGGGGATTCAAATGATGTCTTCAACTACAGGGGCTAGCTCTTGGTATTTGTCTTTCAACACTGGTTCTATAAATACTTAATGCAAGAACATTGGATTGGAACACATATTTTGCCACCAGCTAGGCTGGATGCAGGAGCAAGTACAGAACACCTGACAATATGTTTATACTCAGAACATTCATACAGAAGAACTAACATTCCAAGAAGAAACTATTTTAGTTCATGGATTTCAGCAGGCATGTGACTATTTGGCAAGAGGGACTCCAATATAAACTGTTCAAATATGTCATTACATGAAAAATACTGAATGTTTTTAACTGCATGTATTTAAATGTCTCATATATCATCAAGACTCAGGATGGTGCCATTAGTCCTGTCAAATGCAACAGGGGTGTCACGGAAGTCGGTGAATGTAGCCTAAAGCTCTTCCATATCTACATCAACGACTTAAACGTTCCTTGAACACACTTACTATTTTCTGATGGCCTGATACTACTGTCACAGCAGTCAGTAAAATGCCTCCAGACCAACATTAATAATTTCTGCAGTTTTGCACAGGCCTGGAAGCTGAACGTAATACATCAAAAATCATAATTATAGAATTTGGTGGTTCCAAGAGTGACCAGAAACTTGGTCACTCTCTGTGATAATGCTTCCAGAAATCAGTTAATCATACACCTACCTTTGAGTAATATTTCATCGAATGGTGAAAAAGTGAAAAGGAAAGGCAAGTGAAGAGTCCAGTTCCAAAATCATCACTGCTTGACAACAAATTCTCATTTATTCGTAAAAGTCTTTCTACAATTATATCATGCCCTCGAGGTTCCAATTGCAACCTAAGGTTCTGAAACGTGGCACTGTCAGCTGTTAAGATCTACTTCTGACTCATTGCAAAACTTGAACTGACAACCATGTAACCCTAGTCCTATCAAAGCAGCAGTGGGTTTCATCAGCATTCCTAAGAGAAGCAACGTCATTGGCTCTCTTAGTGATCTAGGTGTATCTACCCATTATCTCTTCAAATCTATAACAACATGTTTAAGTTCTATCCACGTCTGGACAACATGGATAGTGGTAGACTGCTCTGTGCAGCTATCAAGGAGGACAAGAAACTATGCACATCCTCGTCCACAGTGTGCTACCTGAAGGTCCCAATCAAAACATCACCCTAACCCTAACTCTAACCCTAACCCTAACCCTAGCAATTGTCAAAGGGCTTGACAACGAAGTTTGAAAATTTGTATCGCATTGAAAGTAAACCATAAGCTGCGTCATCTGGGATGGATAAATGACAAATGTTATCTCCCAACTGTGAAGAATACAAATCCACAGCCTGGAAATTGAGAGGGGAAGATAGTCCAACACTCCAGTGGAAAATAGGCTGTGACTGGAAGGTTCCATGGAAGATGAAGTTCACTTCCTGTCCCCTATATATTCAGACATCAGGAGCAATTTAATGACACTGTTAGCAATAGGCGACCCTCTCAGACTGATAAAACTACCTTCTTAAAACAAATATCGAGCCTTCTAAAAGAATGCTCAAGTTTTGTTGCCTCAACCGTTTTCCACGTTTCAACTGAGACCAAAGTACTAGCCAAATTTGGATAATAACGTATGTTATATGATTCTTGTTATATCTATCTCTTTGCCATATAAAAGCTCTAATTTTGTTACATGTCTCCCTGATGGACTGGTGGGTGTTGTAGTGTAGTGTAGTGTAGTGTGTATATTGTTTTCTTGAGCAGCTTACTTTGAGCAAGGTTTAAATTCTCAGTGTCACTTATGTTAAGTTCTGCCAGTTCGTTAGGGTCCGACTAATTTTGTTATTGAACTATCTGTAAAACCATCGCTTTCATTCCAACCAGACATGGTGTCTCAATAACGCACGTGTGCTCACGTCCAGTGCAGCCGACAGAGTCTCAATAACGCACGTGTGCTCACGTCCAGTGCAGCCGACAGAGTCTCAATAACGCACGTGTGCTCACGTCCAGTGCAGCCGACAGAGTGGAGAGAAATCCCACCAGAACCGGGAGGTAAACGTCGATTCACTAATGGGAATATTCTAATTAACACATGCAACAAAACAATGTTTACCTTCTTCAAAGAAACCTCGTTACCTCGAACCTAACTTACTCAATGCCCCGCTTTCATCACACAACGGCGATCACAAACGGCCCCGTTTATCTGATGACCGCATCCAGCCCTGTGAAGGAAAATGTGTTATTAAGCACTGCTTTATCAAACTAAAACCCGAACGGCAGGCTCTAACTTTACTCCTTAAGTGTGGCGAAATACCACATTATCTGTGGCAATATAATGTAGACACGAGAAAGAAAACAGAAAACACAATGAATCACAACTATTAGTAATTATTGTTAGAGTGAGTGAGTGAGTGAGTGAGTGCTGTACATCACATCGGCAATATTTCAGCCATATCGTGACGAGAAATTATTCATTTTTGTATTTACACTAAATAAAAACCTGTCATCGATGGACAGTAAAATTTCTAGAATATCACAGATTTAGTATTCAAAACTAGCATACAACCATAAAAAGATATACCTAAATAGTCTTGAAACATTACAATGTAAAAAAGGGCTATAGATCGCCAGCATCTGAAGAGAGATCACCATGCTAGGGTCCATGGGGACTTACGGTAGTTTTGCTACCTGCATGGACCCCAGCCGGATCATCCCCTCAGCTGTTGGCGATTATGCCAAATTTAGCCAAAGTTAAACGAACATATATACTATAATTAAAAACGTGGCAGAAATAAACATACTTTGAAAGACATGGTCTTACATACCCTCTCAGGGGGACAATACTTTTACACTACTTTAACCCCCTTCTAGGATATAGCCACTAACAATCTCAGTTACTGATTAATTCTACCAATTGTAAAAGTGAATTTATTTATTTACAAAACATAACATCAAAATTTATGAATTAAGTCAATTTCCTGTGGCTTTACCAACTGCCAAGGAAGAGAAGAAGGCAGGCGAACAGGAGCTATATTTTCGAGATCAATATTTGCAGCAGTAATAAAAGGTTTAATTCTTATTCCGAGAGGCTGTACAGATCCTCATAAAGAGGATTAAATACACAATTGTATGCAGCGTTAGTTGGATTAGAATATAACTTTGTGATATACTGCAAATATAGTTTAATACAGCGTAGCTGAAGTGGCGGCTCATCGGCCTCAACGTATAGGCTTTCAATGGGAGAAGTTTTGAAAGATCCAAGACAAAGTCTTAGACCCTAGTGATGTATGGGATCTGATATCGAGTAATGTAATGTTACTTTTACAAGCTCCACCATAGATGATTGAGCCATAATCGAGCTTAGAACGGACAAGTGATCTATATAAATGAAGGAGGGTGGTTTGATCTCCTCCCCACTTGGAATTAGAAACAACCTTTAATGAGTGTAGTGCCTTCAGTCATTTAGCTTTCAGATATTTAATATGTGGTGAAAACAAACGTGAGGTGGTGATCAAACATTATTCCTAAAAATTTAGTTTCTTTTAAACTTTAATTGGAGTTCCAGATAAATTTAAATCTGGGTCCTTATGTGGTTTGTATTTTCGACAGAAATGAATGCAATTTGTTTTAGACTTGGAAAACTTGAATCCGTTCTGTTCTGCCCAAACATTGATTTTATTAAGACAAGGCTGCAACTGTCTCTCAATCGTGTGCATATTTTTACATCGACATGATTACATTAAAATCATCCACGAACCACGACACGTCAACAGAGTCATTTAAAATCTTGGATAAACTTTTCAATTTTATGCTAAACAACGTTACTGATAATATGCTACCTTGTGGGACACCTTGATCTTGATCGTAAAAATCAGACAGGGTGGATCCCACACGAACCTGGAAATTTCTATCTGTTAAAAACTTATCTACAAAATAAGGCAATCCCATGTCATAAAGATTTTCTATAATTCCATGTTTCCAGGTGGTACCATACGCTTTTTCTGAATCGAAAAATACTGATACCGCATGTTGTTTATAAATTAAAGCAGTTTTCACAAATGTTTCCAGTCTAACCAAATGGTCACCTCTACCTCTATATTTTCTAAAACCACATTGAATATTTGTTAAAAGATTATTGGTTTCTAAATACCATATAAGTCGGTAATTTACAAGTCTTTCCATACACAGCTAGTAAGCGATATCGGCCTATAATTAGAAGAATCAATATGATCCCGGCCAGGTTTTGGTATTGGTATCACAACAGCATTTCGCCATGATGAAGGGAAATTCCCTGTTGTCCAGATATGGTCAAAATATTTAATAATGGTTCTAAGCATGACTCGGGTAAATGTTTGAGTGACTGATAATGAATATTAACAGCACCCGTGGCTTTATCATGAGCTTGCGCTAGGGCGGTATGCAGCTCATGGATGGAAAACATTTCGTTATAATCCTCACCATTATCAGAATTAAAATTTATTTTCTCTATTTCTTGTTGGTCTATAAAATTTTGAAATTTTGGTATATAATTGGAAGAGGAAGAATGATTAGTTAAAGTTTTTCCTAACTTGTTTGCTATATCTCATTTATCGGTTAATAGTGTAGCACCATCATTTAAAAGGTGAACACTAGATTTTGATCCTTTACCCTTTATCCTTTGCACTATAGAACAAACCTTAGATATTGGTGTACGGGTATTTATTTTAGAGATATAGCTTTGCCATGATTCGCGTTTATTTTGTTTAAATGCTCGAAGAGCTTTTGCATTTAACATTTTAAATCTATTTAAATTATGGACAGTTGAGTGGCGGCGAAAATATTTCTCTGCCTTTTCCCTTGCTTTTCTAGCTTGTTTACATTCGGCGTTAAACCATGGTTTAGGTATATGTGGAATTGTAAAGGATTTAGGTATACATTCTTCAGCAATTCCATTTAAAACGTAAGAAAAATCATAAATAGGATCGGTAACATCAGTGAAACATTCGGGTTTAATTTTATTTAAGCACATAGTTTGAAATAAAGACTAGTTTGCCTTTGTAAAATTCCACCTTGTAGAAGGTGGAACATCAGTCGGATTAACAGTTGATAGAATAGTTGGGAAATGGTCACTTCAACAAAGATCATTGTGGTCTGACCAATCGAAATCGTTAAGTAGATTATCCAAAGAAGAGTAAGTCCCGGTTGCTGGATGCAGATAACTGTGTGTGTCATCATTAAAGATACATAGATCATTATTGGTTATAAAATCCTCAAGTACTTAACCTTTAGTATTTGCTTTTATACCACCCCAGCGTGGATTGTGGCCATTCAAATCACCCATGATTACAAAGGGCCTAGGGAGTTGATCAAAAAGATTTTGAAGATCAGACTGCAGGAGAGCTGACGCCGGCGGAATATAAAGAGAACACAATGTAAATGCAACGTGCAAAGTAAGTCGCACTGCAACGGCTTGCAGGTTAGTATTAAGTACAACAGGACTGTGGATAACATTCTCTCGCACAATGATTGAAGATCCTCCAGTGGCCCTATCCCCTTGAGGAGAAAACGAATGATACGCACTGAACTCACGTAAATTAAAATTGTTTGTCTGCATTTAGTATGTTTTTTGTAAGCAGAATGCAGTTGGATTTAGACCCTGTAATTCATTAAAATTAGTCTTAATTTCTCTACAATTCCACTGTACGATATTTGTTGAAGAAACTATCTTTTCGGGGATTGACTGGGGACCTACCTCTCACCTTCCCTGAGGGAGACAAGCTATGTGCCCTGTGGTGGCTCATATCGGAAACATCCATGTCCTCAAGGGATCCAAACTTATTAAAAAGTTGGATTTCGTTATTGGCCCCTTTTGAGGCTCTGCCACTTTGATCCTTTTTAGAAGGTTCTGTTTTGGGGTCTAGATTTGTTCTTTGAAAGTTGTTTGATTGGTATTTCTGATTTAGATTGTTCAGAAACTTTTTCTTATGACTGGTCCAGAGATAAAACTGCATCTTCATCACGAGATGCCAAGGACTGAGTCAGTTCTTGTGATGTTTGAGTTCTCTTGTGGGTGTCTCACCTGGGCTGCTGCAGATTATAAAGTAGGACCAGTGGTTTTTGTCCATGTGTAATCGGTCTGGCAACCTGTGGAATGACAGGTAACATGTTTGGTCTTAGAAACCTGCAGAGAAGCAGAAACAGTAGATGCAAAAGATGGTCCTGGTTGTTCCTGAGCAAGAACAACTTTCTTCGCTTCGAAAAAGGATATGTTTTTTCTTCATATTTTATCCTTGAAATTTTTTATCGAAGTTCCAAGTAGGACATTCCTTTGATGAAGACGGATGGTTGCCAGCGCAGTTGACACAGTCAGGAGGTTTGGTATAGAGGGCACTGTCTTCGTATGTTCCAGCACATCTATGACATGCAGCTGGATCATTGCATGACTTTGAGCCATGTCCACGAGTAACACCTCAAAGGATTAGGGATAAAAGTATCCACCCTTAAATTGCAATAACCAACTTTAAATGATTCTGGACGCAGTGGGAGAATGTAAACAGATAGGTACTGGTTTTTATAACTTCATTATTTATTTTTGCCATGAAACGTTTGACAGCAGTCAACTCCTTGCGAGTGTAACTCTGTCAATTTCAGTCATATCAGAAAGGCACCGTCCGATATCACGGACAATGCCTTTACTACAATTCAGTGTCCTGTGAGGGGTAACCTCAACAGGAACAGTAGGTAGTGATTTTGTTGAAAGAAGAATTTTGGACTGGATTTGTTTTTTGCATTGGATCAGTAGAGAACCAGATCGTGTATTTTTTAGTTCCTTGACTTCACCAATTAAACCTTCAATACCTTTGATATAGCAAATGGATTCAGTTTTAGTGGATCACCATTTGGAGCTGACATAATGAGGAAACGAGAAATAGCATCAGGATTGGTGAGAGGTTGTGGAGAATCTTCATCCCCAGAAGAGAACGAATCATCAGACTCGTTTGAGCGTTTTTTTAATTGGGGCTGCCATGGTAGTATTAAATATGATTCGCCTTTCTAGCTCCCCACCCACCATGGAGTGTCTACCTGGACGATGCCACACATCTGTGGATCTCCAACAGGCGGCACCAGGGATACCAGGAGGATATACTCAAGCAGAAGTACTAATCAAAAGATCAATAAATCCACCGCCTTCTGGCACTGGCATCTAGGTAAATTTTGAATTTATCAAGTAGTGTAAAAATCAATATACATTTCTATTCAAACATTGCTGTCATAAACAGACTTTCAAGCCAAATAATGAAAGAGAGCATGAAAAGTAAAGTGCTGAGGGCTAGGCATGACCAGCGGATTGATAAGACCAGCCCATCCTACCACCCGTCTAGGCGAAGTAAGGGTCAAAGTGGTGTAATGGGCAAAGGAACGCTATTCCTGGATCCAGTGCCCTCAACCACCAGACAACCGTCCTCCGCAACCCACGGCAAACAGGTTGCCCAATTTGTTCACTTTTTACGACCAGCAATGGGGTGCTGTGGACACATTCTACCCCTGTTCCACACGGGGAAGAGCTATTAGCGTTACCCAGCACTCACCACGGGGAGGTTGCTCTTCACGAGTGCTATGTATTGTTAGACAAATTTAGAAGCTAGACAGATGATGCTACTCTATCACATACTTTCTGCGTCATAATAGTTGAAAGCCCAACCGGGTAAGAATATGGGTTCCCGGCAACCCAGGCGTGTCGTAAGAGGCGACTAAATGAATCAGTTGGTCAGACTCTGTCTCAAAAAAAACAAAAAAACAATGGTCATCACGTCCATTAACACCATATCGATCGCTTCCCTGGTCTAGAGGTAGAGCATCCGCCCAGAGAGCAAAAGGTTTGGAGTTCGCTCGGCGTTACGGGGCTGAAACAAGGACTGGTCGGCTCGGAGTCTGTATACTGTGTCTGAGTTGGGTATTCATGTAAAACTGCGACAAGGCTAGAACTATAAAACCGGCATTAGTCTGGACCAGTACAAACAGGCACACACACACGTGCATGCACGTGCCTATACAACTGCAATACTGTGAGACGGGACTTTAAGCCCCATTTCACCTCACCTATGACGAAAGCATTTGTCATGTTAGCATGTCGAGAATTACTGCGATGTGAACGAAATTAATAGGTATCAAATTTACTTTTTAAACCTCTGCATTGAACATATCAAAATTCTCAAGTGAATGCGGTATCCATTGGATTCAGTTGTATACTCCTAATCAAAGGTTATACAAAAGGAAAAGCAGATTTGTATTCACAACAAACACAAAACCATCAGAAACAGGTGGCCGTGCTCATGGAAATTTATTGTTCATGATCCAAATACTGTTTTGGCCTACCAGATCACCACGTACTAGAAAGAAAAGGTATACAAACAAGAAACGTTTTGAACTAGAACGAACACGTTTCATGCTGTGGCCGATGTTTTCACTAGGGCCATGGAGTCACTATAACAATAGTAACTGCCCCCATGCTCAGAAACTACATGTCCTATTGGCGCTGCTCTCAGTGACGGGTGTGTCCCTTGCCTGTCTCACACACACCTGGTCACGCGGTGCAGGTAAAAGCTCCACTGTAAAATGACATGATCATCTCCCAGACATCTCCCAGACATCTCCAGATATCTCCAGACATCTCCCAGACATCTCCCAGACATCTCCAGACATCTCCGAGACATCTCCAGACATCTCCAGACATCTCCCAGACATCTCCAGACATCTCCAGACATCTCCCAGACATCTCCAGACATATCCCAGACATCTCAAGACATCTCCAGACATCTCCCAGACATCCCCAGACATCTCCAGACATCTCCAGACATCTCCAGACATCTCCTAGAATAAAAAGTTTGCCTCCAGTATCAAGCAATGCTTATGAATATACCAGTTGTTTCACAGGGACTGATGCTACCCTACCACACAGGATCAGTACACTGCACCGCACAACGTTATTCTGGTCGATTAATCGACTCTTTGTAATAAGATACGGGAGAAGTGGCTACGATATACCAGGGTACTGATCATGGAACCTTTGTTTCAAGCCGGGGTTTAACTGACTGGCAAACCTGTAAAATCCTGGGTAGACACACAAAAATTATTTGAAGTAATTACAAGTTAAAGGATATGAGGTTATCTGGTCCAATGTTCGGTACCCCCCCCACTATTCAGAACTATTCAGCACCCACTCATGTCATGACCTGTGGCTGCACTCTCTGCACTCGTAGTTTAAACTCATGTAATGCACTTTTCCACAAGTTAGTGAAACTAATTTTCTTTTTAAGAACATCGTTTCTAATGATGTTTTACTAAACTGAGATTGCTGGCATGTATTTATCTTGTTTTAGATTGATCACATCTGGGCTGATAGTGGGGATTGCTGCTGCCATGGCTTGAAAAGGTTACAAGATCCAGTGATATAGTTCGGATCCACTCGGCTCATTCCGTAGCTATTAATACCTCGGGCAGCAGTGGCGGAGTGATATCGCTGGACTTCAGCTTATATCTCGTACAAACTGATATCCAACTTTTCAAAGGCCTTTTTACAGCTAAAATAAATTAGATAACTTTATACAATATGGATACTTCATGTAATGGTCACGACTGCTGCCGGAGTGTGGTGTCCATTGTGACCTGATTCCTCCCGGTCGAGATGACATGAAAAATGAACGAAATACCAGAGGAAATATATACTTTAAATAAAAACAGATTTCGTATTACACATTCGTTTACGTTTCTGTTGGTGTTGCTGGTGGAGTAGTTGCAGCGTTCTTTGATCACCATTAAGTACTGGTGAAGCAGGATATCTTGCCGGACTGAACTTTAATGTCTTCATTACCAATGTACTTTCGAATTTGCCTTTTCGGAACAAAGCCGTTGATAATGAGACAACGTCGTTGTTCTTAGGAACCTACGTTGTAATCACAGAAGAACACAAGGCCATGACTATTGTCAGAGCTGTATGAATAATGTGTCTATATCCACTGAAGTTTCATCTTTCTATTTTCGTGTCTTTCTCTGTTTTCTGTGGCTGTCGTGACGACATCACGCATTATCATTTTTACCGGACACCGGATCTATGTAAAGTGATTGAGTTAGTGAGTGAGTGGGGTTTAACGCAGCTTTTAACAGAATTCCAGTTATATCATGGCATGTCAGCTTAATGTGGTAGGAAAGCCCGAAATGATGCAGGTCTTAGACGTTTACGATTTTGTGAAACACACGAGAATGGATGTGGTGCTGGTAAACCTCAAAACAACATAGTCACGGTGAGCCGGGATTCGAACGCAGAGCACATGTTTCTGGTTCACCCAAATCATACTTCAAGGATGATCACGTGATTGAATGGTCAAGGAGGTGATGGATCATTGATCACATGACTGTTGTCCTCAAGTTGCTAATGAAAACCCAATATGTGTTTCTTTCTTTACTCCATGACCTATCAATCTGTCATGATTCACATCCTTCGACAATTCATGTTCAAAGATGCTCTCAGCAAATGCTATGAATAAATAAAACAAAAATAATAAATAAATGTCTCGCATTTGGAACATTTGATGAAAGTTTTATAATGTATTTACTGTGGCCTAAAACAGATTATGAAGGTTGAAATCTTAGGTAGACATCCCTTCCTGGTATTGTCAATAATTCTCAGTATAGAATGACAACATACAGTATAGAATAACACGACACAGTATAGAATAACAAGACACAGTATAGAATAACACGATACGGCATAGAATAAATGACACAGTATAGAATAACAAGACACTGTATAGAATAACACGACACAGTATAGAATATCTCGACACAGTATAGAAAAACAAGACACAGTATAGAATAACAAGACACATTATAGAATAACACGACACGGTATAGAATAACAAGACACAGTATAGAATAACGTTAACACGACACAGTATAGAATAACACGACACAGTATAGAATAACACGACACGGTATAGAATAACACGACACAGTATAGAATAACAAGACACTGTTAGGAAAACAAGACACAGTATAGAATAACGTTAACACGACACAGTATAGAATAACACGACACAGTATAGAATAACATGACACTGTTACGAAAACAAGACACAATATAGAATAACAACACAGTATAGAATAACACGACACAGTATAGAATAACACGACACGGTATAGAATAACAACACACAGAATAGAATAACACGACACAGTATAGAATAACACGGCACGGTATAGAATAACAACACAGTATAGAATAACACGACACGGTATAGAATAACAAGACACAGTTTAGAATAACAACACACAGTATAGAATAACACGACACAGTATAGAATAACAAGACACAATAAAGAATAACACGACACAGTATAGAATAACAACACACAGTATAGAATAACACGACACAGTATAGAATAACAAGACATAGTAAAGAATATCTCGACACAGTATAGAATTACACGACACAGTATAGAATAACCCGTTACAGTATAGAATAACGTTAACACGACACGGTATAGAATAACAACACAGTATAGAATAACACGACACAGTATAGAATAACAAGACACAGTATAGAATAACAACACAGTATAGAATAACACGACACAGTATAGAATAACAACACACAATATAGAATAACACAACACAGTATAGAATAACAACACAGTATAGAATAACACGACACTGTATAGAATAACACGACAGAGTATAGAATAACACGACACAGTATAGAATAACAACATACAGTATAGAATAACAAGACATAGTATAGAATAACACGACACAGTATAGAATAACAAGACACATTATAGAATAACACGACACGGTATAGAATAACAAGACACAGTATAGAATAACGTTAACACGACACAGTATAGAATAACACGACACAGTATAGAATAACAAGACACAATATAGAATAACAACACAGTATAGAATAACAAGACACAGTTTAGAATAACAACACACAGTATAGAATAACACGACACAGTATAGAATAACAAGACACAGTAAAGAATATCTCGACACAGTATAGAATAACACGACACAGTATAGAATAACACGTTACAGTATAGAATAACGTTAACACGACACGGTATAGAATAACAACACAGTATAGAATAACACGACACAGTATAGAATAACAAGACACAGTATAGAATAACAAGACACAGTATAGAATAACGTTAACACGACACAGTATAGAATAACACAACACAGTATAGAATAACAACACAGTATAGAATAACACGACACGGTATAGAATAACACGACACAGTATAGAATAACACGACACAGTATAGAATAACAACATACAGTATAGAATAACAAGACATAGTATAGAATAACACGACACAGTATAGAATAACAAGACACAGTATAAAATAACAAGACACAGTATAGAATATTACGAGACAGTATAGAATAACAACACACAGTATAGAATAACACGACACAGTATAGAATAACACGACACAGTATAGAATAACAACATACAGTATAGAATAACACGACACAGTATAGAATAACAAGACACATTATAGAATAACACGACACAGTATAGAATAACAACACAGTATAGAATAACAACACACAGTATATAATAACACGACACAGTATAGAATAACAACACAGTATAGAATAACAACACACAGTATAGAATAACAACACACAGTATAGAATAACACGACACAGTATAGAATTGTATAGAATAACACGACACAGTATAGAATAGTATAGAATAACACGACACAGTATAGAATAACACGACACAGTATAGAATAACACGACAAGGTACAGTCCATGTCGAAGTACAAGTTTTTAAACCCCGACCGGTCCCTAAATCCATGTATCTTTGTCTGGGCAAGAAACAACAGTGATTGATATTCTATGCAAATCGTCTGTGGATGATGACACGCAAACACTGAGCATGGCGCCCTGGTCAATTGAGTTGCAACTTTCAACAAGCATTCGATGCTGCATACCCTACTTTGAATCCAAAATGGGAGACAAGCATGGGTTGCTGTGTACCGATAGTGTAACCTGGAATCCCAACAAGGAGACACGCATCGGTTGCTGTGTACCCAGCCTGGAATCCCAAAAGGAAGCCAATTTCGGGTTGCTGTGGACCTATAGTCTAACCTGGAATCCCCACAGGGAGACAAGCATCGGTTGCTGTGTACCCAACCTGGAATCCCAAAAGGGAGCCAAGTACGGGTTGCTGTGGACTTATAGCCTAACCTGGAATCATCACAGGGAGAAAAGCATGGGTTGCTGTGTACCGATAGTGTAACCTGGAATGCCAACGGGGAGACAAGCATGGGTTGCTGGGGACCTATAGTATATCCTGAAATCCCCACAGGGAGAAAAGCATGGGTTGCTGTGCAGAATAGTCTAACCTGGAATCCCCACATGGAGACAAGCATGAGTTGCTCGGACCTATAGTGTAGTCTGGAATCCCCACAGGAAGACAAGCATGAGTTGCTGTGTACTGATAGTCTAACCTTGAATCCCCACGTGGAGACAAGCATGAGTTGATGGGGACCTATAGTCTAACCTTGAATCCCAACAGGGAGACAAGCATGAGTTGATGGGGACCTATAGACTAACCTTGAATCCCCACAGGGGGACAAACATACAAGCATGAGTTGTTGTGCAGAATAGTCTAACCTGGAATCCCCACAGGGAGACAAGCATGAGTTGCTCGAACCTATAGTGTAGACTGGAATCCCCACAGGGAGACAAGCATGGGTTGCTGGGGGCCTATAGTGTAGCCAGGAATCCCCACAGGGAGACAACATGGGTTGCTGGGGACCTATAGTGTAGACTGGAATCCCCACAGGGAGGCAAGCTTGGGTTGCTCCAACCTATAGTGTATACTGGAATCCCCTCAGGGAGACAAGCATGGGTTGCTGGGGACCTATAGTGTAGCCAGGAATCCCCACAGGGAGACAAGCATGGGTTGCTGGGGACCTATAGTGTAGACTGGAATCCCCACAGGGAGGCAAGCTTGGGTTGCTCCAACCTATAGTGTATACTGGAATCCCCTCAGGGAGACAAACATGGGTTGCTGGGGACCTATAGTGTAGCCTGGAATCCCCTCAGGGAGACAAGCATGATATGCTCGGACCTATAGTGTAGTCTGGAATCCCCACAGGAAGACAAGCATGAGTTGCTGTGTACTGATAGTCTAGCCTGGAATCCCCAATTGGAGACAAGCATGGGTTGCTCGGACCTATAGTGTAGACTGGATTCCCAACAGGGACACAAACTTCGGCTGCTGTGTACTGATAGTCTAACCTGGAATCCCCACAGGAAGACAAGCATTAATTGTTGTGTACTGATAGTCTAACCTTGAATCCCCACATGGAGACAAGCATGAGTTGATGGGGACCTATAGTCCAACCTTGAATCCCAACAGGGAGACAAGCATGAGTTGCTCGAACCTATAGTGTAGACTGGAATCCCCACAGGGAGACAAGCATGGGTTGCTGGGGACCTATAGTGTAGACTGGAATCCCCACAGGGAGACAAGCATGGGTTGCTGGGGACCTATAGTGTAGACTGGAATCCCCACAGGGAGACAAGCATGGGTTGCTGGGGACCTATAGTGTAGACTGGAGACCCCACAGGGAGACAAGCATGGGTTGCTGGGGACCTATAGTGTAGACTGGAATCCCCACAGGGAGACAAGCATGGGTTGCTGGGGACCTATAGTCTAACCCGGATTCCCACAGGGAGACAAGCATGAGTTGTTGTGTACTGACAGTCTAACCTGGAATCCCCACAGGGAGACAAGCATGGGTTGCTGAGAACCTAAAGTGTAGCCTGGAATCTCCACAGGGAGACAAGCATAGGTTGCTGGGGGCCTATAGTGTAGCCAGGAACCCCCACATGGAGACAAGCATGGGTTGCTGGGGGGCTATAGTGTAGCCTGGAATCCCCACAGGGAGACAAGCATGGGTTGCTGGAAACCTATAGTGTAGAATGGAATCCCCACATGGAGACAAGCATGGGTTGCTGGGGACCTATAGTGTAGACTGGAATCTCCACAGGGAGACAAACATGCGTTGCTGGGTACCTATAGTGTAACCTTGAATCCCCACATGGAGACAAGCATGGGTTGCTGGGGACATAAAGTCTAACCTGGAATCCCCACAGGGAGACAAGCATGTGTTGCTTGGGACATATAGTCTAACCTGGAATCCCCACAGGGAGACAAGCATGAGTTGCTGGGGACATATAGTCTAACCTGGAATCCCCACAGGGAGAAAAAAACATTGGTTGCTGGGTACCAGTCGTGACTCTCAACGTCATTGGAAGCTGTTTACATTCTCACAACTTCTGTCTACGTTTTCTTAAGGAACCACCATGCTGAACCTACTGAGCGAGACACCGATGTCTTGCACGAAGGCCACGACTATTCACGTTGCCATTTGGTTTTTATTGTGTAATAGGATTCGAGAAAGACGATAATCGCCTTGACATTTCAGTCACATGTATAATTTCTTGTGTAAACATCACGTTCAGTGACATGTTCTGTGTCTGACCTGAAACCAAAAGGGAAACGGAAAGAATCCTTGTATTTTCTTTCAAGGTTTTCTGTCAACAACAGAGTGAATGACGTTTTATGTCGCAGTCCTCCACATTCACATACACCATGTCGACCTGTTTGTAATCTATCTAGGGTAGGTCAACAGGTGGCTTGAAGACTTAAACACTGTTATATATTACATGAGCGCGATTGTATGGACCTTGTTCATGGCATTGGGAATCAAAAGTGTGCTGATGTTTACTTTGGATCAAGAAGGATTTTATGTGTTTCCTTTGTAGGTTAAAATTGAAATTGAAATTGTAAATTCTCTTTACACATCTTGGTGTTGTGTACACAAGCTATGGTAAAAAAAATCTGGTTAATTTCATTACTGTACATACTCGTCTTACAATGAAACTGAAAATATTCACCGAGGCAAAGGACATGTTCCACCAGCACATACGAGACCCGTTCAACAGTTCATCGCTGGCACCGTGAGACTGCTGACTGATTATTTTCTGGCGTTAACGTTTTGAATTAGAGAGCAGTAAAGTCTCGATAGCTCAGTTCAGAGCAGGTTATTATGACTTAAAGGTCTAGAACGGTATATTTCAAAAGTCTAGCTATATCTCTACATCTTGTATCCTGTATGGATCTTGTATCATTTTATGCTTGTTTGTAAAATCTATCTTTAATAACGAAACAAATAAAAGTGTACAGGCTGAGTAAATATCGATTGTTTAGCATACTCATGTCAACCTCCAACGTTACATTATTACATAATACTACAATGTAGATACATTATGCATCGTAAGAAGAAACACGTATATCTTGTTATAATGTTGCACTATGGGCCTTTGTCCTCTCAGTTCGCCGTAGATAAAGAAGTTGAAGCTACAAGCCCAACAGATGCTGATATCACACATGAAAGAAGATCCATGCTCTGGGAGGCCGACTGGGGAAAGACTCGTGAGGGACAAGCTTCACAGCGTCAGATCATAATGTTATCACCCCTGGAGGCTAGAAAGACTTCAAAAATCATTTTTTGGGGCAGACAGACTTCACACCATCATTTGGCAGCATTAGGTAGCTCAGTGTACTCTTCGCGATAGTGTTCCCTGTGTTCATAGAGGATCCCGTCCGGACGCCGACTGTCGTCGCATAGTACCTTGTAATGTTTTCTTGTTCAACTCCAACAGAAATCAAACAAAACCCTTTAACCTTTATCATAAGAAATATCTGACAAACGCAATGCACGATTCCGACAATATATCCAAAAATATAAACGATAAAGCCCTTTCAATAATCACACCAAATGGCTGCTGAGAGCAGATTTCAGCGTACAATTCCAACTATATGATAAATAGAGGATTCATCACTCGTGTTTTTTAATATGGGAAATATCAACCGAGTCTTAGTTAATCGGTATTTGCCGAGCCTTTGGCGAGGCAAATACCGATTAACGGGACGAGGTTGATATTTCCCATATTAAAAAACACGAGTGATGAATTCTATTTATCATTTTCACATTTTTACTTCCCAATTAAGGAATAATTGCATTAAACATTAACATCAGCAACTTGTCGAAATCTTACGTATAGATCGTGCGTAGTGATACATGTTTTCCATAGCCGTGTAAACCAAAATTAACAACCTCTTAACTCCTTTATGGCATATTCCTTCGCTGAGAAAAAAAGTTCCTCGGATTATTTTAAACAAAATACTTGAACAGACTTTTGCAGAATAATTGAAATAATGTCTCCAACATCAAAGGTATCCATGTTGTCTGTAAACACCTACTCCACCTGCGAAAAAAGTCCCACTCCCGGTTATCTAATTTGTATATCTAATTTGCATACTTATGTCATTGGGGTATGACATACATGTTTTTATGTCATAAGCTTATGTCATGGATAAATGCTTTAGTTAAATGATAAAGTTTTAAACGCTCGGTATAGTCTGAACGTTATTCCAGGGCCATAAATAAAAATATCAGTGTATCCTTAAATATCTTAACAAAAGCTACTTTCTCACCAACTGATTGAGATCACAAAAACAAATCCAAGTAAAAGCAACAAAGATCGAATATATGGGTCATTATCAAAATATGTACACTTATAATCACTGTAATCTCTGTCTTTCATAAAGTTTGAGATAGCCCTTAAGTTTCATCCCTAATAGTTCAGTGGGGAACCAAATTAACATATATCATCGAAAATGTGCCTTGTCAGTGCTTTATTTTCTTGTGGTGAAGTGGCATATAGTCTGAAATTGTTGAAATGTCACTGTCAATAGACACCGAATGCACTTTTGAGTGAACATATTTCAGATTTTATGTCATATACATGAGTTTTTATTTTGTTATGTTACTGATGAGATTAGAATCTTTAAAATAAACATCAGGTTCCTCTATGTTTCTATATTAAAATAATGAAAAATAAGCAAAGCATGCCGGTCTAAAAGGTTCCTGTCCTTGGTGTAACCATTTGTTTAATGAGGTGTGAAATTTAATTATGTAGAAAGAAGGTAAATTAATGCTCCCTTATCATATTAATTCCTGTCTTCTATGGAGAAATTTGTTTTGAGTCAACTGAAGAAAAAGTTATTCAAACTGGAAAAAGGTTACACCTAGGATCACCATATGAAAGTTCAATGTCCTTGGTGTAACCTTGCTATAAAGAAAACTATTTCCTTTACAAAAGATCCTTACATCATCATGCATAACAGAAGAGTTAAATGCACTGGTAATGAATGTTGTCGGCTACTGCACAGGGAGCAGTCAGTTGTATTTTTATTTCATGTTGTAACCTGAATCATAACCAAATGTCCTTGGTGTAACTGAATATGTCCTTGGTGTAACTTAATATGCCCTTTGTGTAACTTAATGTGTCCTTGGTGTAAATTAATATGTCCTTGGTGTAACTTAATATGCCCTTGGTGTTACCACAAGTCTGCAATTATCAACTTAGAATGGGCAATGGTTAAAAATGTCTTGTGACACTTTAATCATATGAACACTTAAATTTGTATTATTATAAAAACATTCTAACTTAGGGTTAGATGAAATTGAATGTCTTTGCTGTTGTCATAAGTCAGCAAGTAATAACTGTTAAGATACAGTTAACGGGTAAAACATGTCTTGTGCCATTGTAATTACAACTCTAACTCACATAAACACTTAAATTTATGAAAACACCCGAAATTAGATCCCTTGAAATCACTAATGCCTCTAATGTTACTTAATATGCAGCGTTAGAAATTGGCACTAGTCCTATAGTCCTTGCCAAATTGCCCAATAGATAAGGTATCCTAAGGACAAGTAGAAATATGCCATTTTCAAGGGTTTTGCAATATGTTATCATTATAAGGACCAGTGGAAATTGTCAGTTTCTATTGCTGAATATGTCCTTTGTGTTACCACAAGTCAGCAGTATTAACTTCAAAGAAAACGTTGTGAAACACAAATGTCTGAAGCCATTGTAAATATGCAACACCAACTACAGTGCATCATTTCCTACTGATAGATTATGATTATGAAATGAAAATCATCACGAGTAATTGAAATGTCTTTGGGGTAACCGTTTTGTCTTTGATGTAACCAGAGGAAATTCTGAAAAATGATTCAGGTTAACACACACGTTATAGCATGAGTTTCAACAAATACAAAGAATATGTTCAATAAAAACAGAATATTGAAATTATATCGACCATTGTGGTAATGTTTGGGACATAGAGAAGAGTAAATTATCATTTTTTTCTGTGTATCTCTCACAAAGAGTGATAATCCAGGTTTTTAAACATAGTGATATTAAAGTGAGATTCTTTTTTTCTTTTCTAGGCAGTGGTAAAATATTAGTTTTACAATTATACACCGAAAGAAATATTGTATTTATTTTTTATTTCTGCAAAATCGGTAACTATAATGGTTTCACCAAGGACAATAAAATTCCACTGATTTTCCAGTATATTTGAAATATTTCAAAATTATGTTTCTTTGTTTTTGCATAATTTACCCAAGTATTTGGGAAGTTTAGATGTTTCTTGTTAAATGAATAAAACTTTGAATTTTCAAGTTTTATTTTTGTTTATTCAACAGGACCAAAAGGGGTAAAAAAAATTAACCCATATGACACACTATTATTGCATCCAGAATTATCAAATATAAAGCATATTGTCAGCTTTTTTCGGTATCCTACCATCATGCATCTCTAACAGTTGCAGCCAATGCTTAACAGTTAGTGAGTATAGGAATACAAGCAATGCCTAAGCTTAGAGCGATTCACAGAATCAAATACGTTTTTATAATCTACAAAAACATCATATAGAGTTCCTTTTTTTTCTTTTTTGATAGACATTTCTGAATGATTGCGCACCAAGTAAAAATAGTATCTACAGTGGAATAGTCCTGTTTGAAACAAGCCCAGGGCGAGAGATGGTTATTTAGAATACTGGTGTATATTTTTTTTTCACATTACAGAAAGCAGAAAAATCCCCCTATAATTATAGAGATTATTTCGTGAATTGGCACTTTTGTCCACGAATCGGGAAACACGCCAGAGTCGCATATGTTGTTAAACAGCTTTACAGAGAATGCTCATACATGTGTATCTTGATTGTGAACAGCACACAATGACTGTTTAATTGCCAGGTGTTCATAAAAGGTTTTGTTTAACCGTACATAACACTTAGGCAATGATGTGGCTTGCACACAAATCAAAGTCTACGCGTCCGTGTGTATCTTGCAAACAGGAATGACACAAAACGAAGTAGCCAGACATTTTAATGTCCATCCGAACACAATAATAACTCTTTGGTTGATATTTGGAACAACATCCAGCAGGCTGTTTTCAATCATCTGGTGTCTTCAGTTTACCGCCGGTGCCTCGCCTGTCTCGATGCAAATGGTGGTCACTCAGGATATTGACATTGTTAATTGAGTTGTAACACCACTTCTCTTTTAGGGCGTGTCACTCTGTCTCCTGTTGCCAGTTACAGGTTTTGTCAATGAGTTTGTTTTGATTAAAACATAAATAAGATCAAATAAAACTGACCAAGTATTAATGCGCTGTTTTCACTAACACTTTCACCACTTTATATGAAGCACAGTTACTGTGAACCGCTGATAAATTGAAGAAAATCACAAGACGCAGTAAATGTATATTTGAACAGTTGAGACTGGGGAGAAAATAGATGTTTCATGTTTCACTCTATCACGTGAAGTACAACAGTACCACGTGAAATCATAACATCATCACGTAAAGTTATAACACTACCACATACAATTATAATATCACCACATGAAGTTAGAACATAACCACATGAAGCTAGAACATGACCACCTAAAGTTATAACATGACCACATGAATTTATAACATTACCATATGAAGTTATAACACTACCACATGAAGTTATAATATCACCACATGCAGTTAGAACATGACCACATACTACCACTTGAAGTTATAACATGACCACATGGAGTTATAACACTACCACATGAAGCGATAACACTACCACATGAAGTTATAACATGACCACATGAAGTTATAACACTACCACATGAAGTTATAGCATTACCACGTGAAGTTATAACATTACCACATGAAGCTATAACACTAACACATGAAGCGATAACACTACAACATGAAGGTATAACATGACCACATGAAGTTATAACACTACCACTTGAAGTTATAACATTACCACATGGAGTTATAACATTACCACATGAAGCTTTAACACTACGACATGAAGCGATAACACTATCGCATGAAGTTATAACATGACCACATGCAGTTTTAACACTACCACATAAAGTTTTAACACTACCACATAAAGTTTTAACACTACCACATGAAGTTATAACATGACCACATGAAGTTATAACACTGCCACATGAAGTTATAACATTACCACATGAAATTATAACACTACCACATGAAGTTATAACATTACCACATGAAGCTTTAACACTACCACATGAGGCGATAACACTACAACATGAAGGTATAACATGACCACATGAAGTTATAGCACTACCACTTGAAGTTATAACATTACCACATGGAGTTATAACATTACCACATGAAGCTTTAACACTACGACATGAAGCGATAACACTACATGAAGTTATAACATGACCACATGAAGCTAGAACATTACCACATGAAGCTTTAACACTACCACATGAAGCGATAACACTACAACATGAAGGTATAACATGACCACATGAAGTTTTAACACTACCACATAAAGTTTTAACACTACCACATGAAGTTATAACATGACCACATGAAGTTATGACACTACCATATGAAGTTATAACATTACCACATGAAGTTATAACATTACCACATGAAGCTTTAACACAACCACATGAAGCGATAACACTACAACGTGAAGGTATAACATGACCACATGAAGTTATAACACTACCACTTGAAGTTATAGCATTACCACATGGAGTTATAACATTACCACATGAAGCTTTAACACTACCACATGAAGCGATAACACTACATGAAGTTATAACATGACCACATGAAGTTATAACATTACCACATGAAGCTTTAACACTACCACATGAAGCGATAACACTACAACATGAAGGTATAACATGACCACATGAAGTTATAACACTACCACTTGAAGTTATTACATTACCACATGGAGTTATAACATTACCACACGAAGCTTTAACACTACGACATGAAGCGATAACACTACCGCATGAAGTTATAACATGACCACATTAAGTTTTAACACTACCACATAAAGTTTTAACACTACCACATAAAGTTTTAACACTACCACATGAGGTTATAACATGACCACATGAAGTTATAACACTACCACATGAAGTTATAACATTACCACATGAAATTATAACACTACCACATGAAGTTATAACATGACCACATGAAGTTTTAACACTACCACATGAAATTATAACATTACCATATGGAGTTATAACATGACCACATAAAGTTATAATATCACCACATGAAGTTATAACATGACCACATGAAGTTTTAATACTACCGCATGAGTTGAGGTGAAATTGGATTCAACGTCGCGTCCAAGATTATTGCACTTATATAGCGACGTGCATGTACGTGTGTGTGTTTGTGTGGCTGCTTGTACTAGTCCGGACTCACGACGATTTATAATGCTAGCTCACTGAGAAACCATGCCGCAGTTTAACATGAATACCCCACTCAGACACAGTATACTGACTCTGAGCCGACCAGTCCTTGTTTTAGCCCCTTAATGCCGAGCGCCAGACAGGGTAACAACAAGTACCATCTTTTAACGTCTTGTGGTATGACGCGGTCGGGGATCGAACCCCGGACCTTCCGCTCTCCGGGCGGACGATCTACCACTAGATCACAGAGGCGGTCTCTACCGCATGAAGTTATAACATGACCTCATGAAGTTATAACATGACCACATGAAGTTATAACATGACCACATGAAGTTATAACACTACCACATGAAGTTATAACATGACCACATAAAGTTTTAACACTACGACATGAAGTTATAACATGACCACATGAAGTTATAACATGACCACATGAAGTTATAACATGACCATATGAAGTTCTAACACTACGACATGAAGTTATAACATGACCACATGAAGTTATAACATGACCACATGAATTTATAACATGACCATATGAAGTTCTAACACTACCACATGAAGTTATAATATGACCATATGAAGTTATAACACTACCACATGAAGTTATAACATACAAAGTAAGTACCTATGGTGACGCACAGAGATACTCCTGCCATGCGACGGCCGCCTGTAAACAAACCAGACAGTCACGTGATCGATGAACCGGAATATCCAGTGACACGATCCTGCAGTAACTGGGTTTATTGCATATCACCACACCCAACATCAGCGCGGGTGATTCTGACCCAGACCCAGTGAGCTTCATGTCGTCAGGATGCAGCCGTCATACTTCGTAATCCGGCAAACGAAATCTAAGTGTTCATTCACAAACAGGACAGAAATATCAGATAGACAGACAGAAGTTTATTCAATATTTTCGGCCATATGACCTATAGTACAGAAGTGGTATTTTTGTATCTACATTGTACAGTCACGTGTAGGTAATAATAAGTTTACATAAAATATTAACGTCTAATTTTCAAAAATCATCTTCAGGAATATTGACAGAGATGATATTGTATTAGCATTGCGGGAGTTCAACAATTTTTCCATCAGCTGTTCATCTTTGTACATAGTTGAAATCATGGGGAGGTATCTATTTCTAAGAAACTGATAATATTTACAAATGAGAAGGACATGAAACTCATCCTCAACATAGCCTTCATTACAATAACGGCATAAACTACTTTCTATATCTTGTACATTTTTCTTTCTGAGATTATTAACATTAAAATTATGCAATGATATACGTAATTTACACAAGGATCTTCTAAAAGTTCTATCCTGAAGTTCAAATACATATTTTTCAGGAACTAGTAATGATTTTTTATTCGTAAAATGGCATAAAAACCTTGAGGATGATATTTGACAGTGCCAATCTTGTGAAAATATATCAACTAATCTTTCCTTAAGCATGAAGATAAATAATTTATCATTTCCAACATATTGAGATATCCATGCAAGAGAAAAACCAGACATACAAAGAATTTTCCTGATACCAGACACCCATAAACAATATTTACCCTTTTCATCCAAGGCTTTTAACATATTATAACATTGAAGAGGAAATCTATTTGAATTTATACGAAGTAGCTTTATCCGATATTTAACTGCCCGTAGCTGGGATGAAACAAAAAGACTGGTACTACCAGTTTCTCCTAGAATGGCTTTGTTAGAGGCATATTTATCGACACCTAAAAAACGTTTAAAGTACATGGCATGGATTTTTTCTATGGAATCATTATAATTACATCCCCATATTTCTTTAAAAACTCTATAGACCCCATATTTTCTTTAAAAACTCTATAGACAGGAATCAATGCTTTAGATGCTTGCAGAGCTAACTGCTTACATGCTGTTACCATGATAATCGAGAAGATACAGTCAATCCTAAATATTCATAATATGAAACAATATTGACTGTCTTATTACAATACGTCCATTTTTCAAATTTATTAAAAAATACTACCTTTTCTGAAAACAATAACATTTGTCCTTTTCAAATTTACTTCAAGCCCCCATTTCTCACAATATAGCTGGAGAACATTTAACTGTTTCTGGAAACATACGGGACAGAAATATCAGATGTTTTGGATGATCAGACTGTTCCGAGTAGTGCGTTCCCTGCATCCGCTACGCCTTGCCTGAAGTCTTAACTGATGGGCACAAGCATATTTCAGCACCGAATTACGGTATTAGGATTACTTTTATATGTTGATAGTATCCAGATCATAACTGAATGAATATAAACCTTTCTAACTACGCAACCGTTTGTTTTCCTCGGGATTAACGAAAATAGTAATATCTGGATGTGTCGAAGATACAGAGTGACGTGACAAACCAAATGGTTTTGATGTTGGATGGATTTGATTTTTTTTAGATTTTAAAGTGGCCGTTTTGAATAGAGTTTTAATATGTTCATCATTTTGTATCGAGTCACTCTTTTGTGAAAAGTGTTTTAGTCCTACAAACACATGCAAGGAAACTCTACTGATGAATGTTTCGTGAATATCCCTATTTGAAAAGAAAATATTTCAAAGCATGGTGATAATGTTTTCATGGCTGTTGATTCTGGACAAATTGGGTAGAGATAAAACGAATTCCTAATTCAATATAACATAGCAATTCCAGAATGTTATTATTCTCTTGTATCGTTTGATTGTTGGAAACTCGTGTATGTGGCGATCTGCTTCAGGATTGGTGAAGTTTGATAAATGGAACTATTATTGGCTTCCACAACAATAGAGTTTGACTTGACGCTCCGCTAGCCTTGGCAGTATCAATAAAGATGTTGATGGATATTTGAAATGTAAGGTTCCAATTACCCTTGGTGCACTGAGATTTCACAGCCAGAATGAATTCAGGGGTCTCGCGATCAGATCATCACTGTATCCTGTTAAGGCTGATAGAGTGCCTGGGCCCTGAAGTAATTGGAAGCAGCCAGCTTTGTATTCCTTTTTTCAAAGATTCAGAACTGCACAAATCATGGTTGGAATCTAATAGCAATAAAAGACACAATCGAAGCTGATAACATGACGTTATTAACACAACCGGAGGGGACCTCGATGTCTCTATTTGATTAGAACCTCGTTCCTGTTGACAATACTTGGAGAAGGTTTGCGTCCGCGTTTTTTCTACCCTGAATACTTTACTTCATTCTGGTATCCACGACAACCTTAACATTTTATTCAAAAGGTTAATTTCCATGAAGTGATGCTGGATATTTGGCTCCAATGTCTCAGTAGTCATAATTTACTTCTTCAAATGCGGATCCAGATGAACGTTCTCATTGTTAGTCCTTCTGTCTGTTGTACCACTGTCGGCCACTCCAAACAAGCTGTGCACCCCTGGCAGTCTTCATCGTCCCCAACTATTATTTATATTTAAGGCCTATCAATGTCTTTGTGGCTTTGGCTAAAAATACCATGGACTCCAGACTAGAAAGCAAGGAAGCATCACTATTAAACCTCCGTGGGTAAGGTTATATGTTCAAGTGCACCAACACCACAAACACTGTCACTATGCGCTGACTTGCCACGTCGTTTTACCAACAAATTCATTCACAAGAAGGATGCTGTGTGTGTGTTTTTGTTGTTGCATTAAACACAAGTGCATTACGACAAGTGTGGTTTGCTGAAGACCATTTCTAACCGGGTTCTTCACGGATTTACAAGAAGGATGTGAAATCATTTGTATCGCAAGCTGCTGGTGTTGATTTTGTCCCGTCTGACCTCACACCGAGCCCATGCAGGAATATGGTGAGTTGGCTGGTAACTCAGTGATGAAGGTACTGCTGGTACACTGGGCTGTGGGGTAACTCAGTGATGAAGGTACTGTTGGTACACTGGAATGTGGGGTAACGGTGATAAAGGTACTGCTGGTACACTGGGCTGTAGTTTAACTCAGTGATGAAGGTACTGCTGGTACACTGGGCTGTAGTTTAACTCAGTGATGAAGGTACTGCTGGTACACTGGGCTGGGGGGTAACTCAGTGATGAAGGTACTTTTGGTACACTGGGCTGTGGAGTAACTCAGTGATGAAGGTATTGCTGGTACACTGGGCTATAGGGTAACTCAGTGATGGAGGTACTGCTGGTACACTGGGCTGTGGGGTAACTCAGTGATGAAGGTACTGTTGGTACACTGGGCTGTGGAGTAACTCAGTGATGAAGGTACTGCTGGTACACTGGGCTGTGGGTTAACTCAATGATGAAGGTACTGCTGATACACTGGGTTGTAGGGTAACTCAGTGATGAAGGTACTGCTGGTACACTGGGCTGTGGGGTAACTCAGTGATAAAGGTACTGCTGGTACACTGGGTTTGTTGGGTAACTCAGTGATGAAGGTACTGTTGGTACAATGGGCTGTGGGGTAACTCAGTGATAAAGGTACTGCTGGTACACTGGGCTGTGGGGTAATTCAGTGATGAAGGTACTGTTGGTACACTGGAATGTGGGGTAACTCGGTTATAAAGGTACTGCTGGTACCCTGGGCTGTAGTTTAACTCAGTGATGAAGGTACTGTTGGTACACTGGGCTGTAGTTTAACTCAGTGATGAAGGTACTGCTGGTACACTGGGCTGTGGGGTAACTCAGTGATGAAGGTACTGCTGGTACACTGGGCTGTGGGTTAACTCGGTGATGAAGGTACTGCTGGTACACTGGGCTGTAGGGTAACTCAGTGCTAAAAGGTACTGCTAGTACACTAGTCTGTGGGGTAGCTTAATGATGAAGTTTTAGTTCGCGTTCGATCCCCGATCTCGGTTGCTGTGTGAAACTCAGCTTAGTGGTACACGCCGTGGAAACTGGGCCGTACATAGGATGTCAACAGGCAATTTAAGCGAAGTTGACGTCGGATCAATGTCACACATGACCTTGCGATACATGGACGTACTCTGGCACTGATTGTCTTACATGCACACAACATGAAGAGTCTGCCTTCAACCTTGTCATCCAGTCTCGTAATTTTTGATTTCATGATAACCTGTAATGACATTTAATCAGCCATAATGAGCGTGGTGAGGATACGGCTATCCATGGATGTCATCACTGTCTTAACTTGGCATCTATGTGTGTTCTACTTACATTCAGGTGGCCTACTCTACCCTCACCAACATCGTTTACTTTGTGTAGGAAATGTGTGTACATTTACCTGTCAGTAACAACCGTGGCTATACCTTCATGCTCTTTCACTGTCCAGTTAAACCCCTTTCCGAAAGTCCGGATAACTGTTAGCCCTGAAACCATTAACCTGGAAACCCATTAGCCCAGAGTCCTTTAATCCTGATACCTAGTAACCCAGAAACCATTAACCTGGAAACCCATTAGCCCAGAGACTGTTAATCCTGATACCTAGTAACCCAGAAACCATTAACCTGGAAATCCATTAACCCAGAGACCGTTAATCCTGAAACCCATTAACCCAGAGACTGTTAATCCTGAAACCCATTAACCCAGAAACCATCAGCCTGGAAACCCATTACCCCAGAGACTGTTAATCCTGAAACCCATTAACCCATAAACCATTAACCTGGAAAGCCACTAGCCCAGAGACTGTTAATCCTGAAACCCATTAGCCCAGTGACTGTTAATCCTGAAACCCATTAACCTGGAAACCCATTAGCCCAGAGACTGTTAATCCTGAAACCCATTAACCCAGAGACTGTTAATCCTGAAACCCATTAACCCAGAAACCATCAGCCTGGAAACCCATTACCCCAGAGACTGTTAATCCTGAAACCCATTAACCCATAAACCATTAACCTGGAAAGCCATTAGCCCAGAGACTGTTAATCCTGAAACCCATTAGCCCAGTGACTGTTAATCCTGAAACCCATTAACCTGGAAACCCATTAGCCCAGAGACTGTTAATCCTGAAACCCATTAACCCAGAAACCATTAACCTGGAAACGCGCGATAATCTGGACACCGTTATCCGGTAGCCTATAGACCGAAAACCATTAGTTAGGAAACCGTTAGGCCAAAAACCCGTTAGTCTGAAAACTGGCATTCCGGAAACCCATTAGTCCGGCATCTGTTAGTCCAGGAAAATATTATTCGGGAAGCCGTAAGTCCTTATCGGATAAGTACTGATTTGAATGTCTATGTATACCATATAGAAATATTATACTCATTTTACATTATTCCTTAATCTGGACGGTTGTATTTGGAATTATATTGTCAGGATTAATTAGGTTTAAAATAAGTTTCCTATTATATTTTACACCATTAGCATTTAGATTTCAAGTAAGAATACTAATACTATAGCGGTTATACATGGGTGTGCAAGTTGACATGAGAATGGAAACTTTATAGTGAGTGAGTTGAGTTTAACGCCGCTTTGAATAATATTCCAGTTGTATCACGGCGTGGCAGCCTGTTGTTGGAGACGTGGGAATCAGGTGTTTACCACTTTACCACAAACCTTGCATGAAACAATATGCAGCATTCCAGGCACATTTACAAATCCGATTTCAAAATTACAATTTCACATTCAAGGGCAAAATTATATGTACAGGATTTCTACCTATAACAAAGTACTACGTGTCATTGTGATACAGCAAGTGTAACTAAATCTACACCAACATAGGTAGCCTTTCCAGTACTGAACAGGAATTAAATGTTCTGTTAACCATGAGGGAAACTAGTTTTGTTTCTTGAAGTAGGACGCACCAGATACGCTTCTACCTATCAACATGAAATCTAAATCTCCCAGGAGAGTTCCAAATGGAATGGACATCGTTTAGATCGGTAGATTTCCCTGGAGTGATTTGTGAGCATGGAATCTGGAAAGGCTGGTGGTGCCCTTGGTCCTCTCGGGTCTGTAGCCGATAATATCGCAGTTTGAACGAGCGCTGTGAATTTCTCAGGGCCCAAAGGCGCCGCACGTCACTGTGCGGAGCTGTGCCCTCTATTGCCCGATATTCGTCAAGGACATGACTCTTAGTGGACCCTTGACCCTTGGTGGAACTGCCGACCATGCTCAAGAAGTCCCAAATCCCTTGACTGATAAAGTCTGTTTTAAAATGTTTTACCTCGAGATAATGTAGTAGGTTGAATCTATTCCGTCTACAGGCCATGCTATGACAACGTCTGAAGTAGCACCAGGATGTACGTTGAATGCGGCTTGCTATGGCGTGATGCCACTGTCATTAACAGGTCAAGGTCGTGGTGGTTTATGACCCTGGATATTGCTGCACATCTTTGATGTTATTTCAGGACTGAAAAAATGGAATATTTATTATAGACTTCAGCGCAGAGGACTGTTTTCAGAAAAAAATGATATTTTCATTGCAGTATTCATATCATTTGATATTTATCTGCAGTGAACATAACGCTTCGACGGAACTATTGTCATACAAAGGTTGCCTCCCAACAAATTGTCTCCCTTTATCGTAAGTGTCAAGCCCGTAGACACACTGTTGACTTCTATTTAGTTCCACATTGACAAGGCAAAATAAAGACAGATGGTCACAAATGGAGTTAATTTCGCTTCGTGTTGTTTGTTATTCTCTTGAAAAAGTTTCGTTATAAACTGTAAATTTCTCATTTATCTCGTCAACCGAAATTGTTGGTTCAGCAAAGCGCCATTTAGGCTACTTGACCAGCGTGTATTATTTCGCTTCCATCAGAATCCATCGTAGATTCCAAGAATGTTTTTTAAAATTGATTTTGTATATAACCATATCTAAATGTATGATGAAGAATTTTAGTGATCTCAAATATCTTTTATTACTTTTGTTTATATTTTTAAGATTTTTAAAACTTGTAACTACTTTTTAAAGTCTCAATTACCAGGTGTGGTGAACTGTCCCTGTGTGTTAGGTAGGGAGAATATACGTAATATACAAAAAGAAAATAATTGAAAAGCAGCTAATCATGATAATTCCTTTTCATGATACGGTCGTGTAGATCAGGCCTGAAAACATAACGAGTGAAGCTTGGCTAACTATAGCCATCGTGTCACACTATAAAGCATGTCGGTGGACTAAGTGACTACATGATAATTGAGCGCCTTAATGCGCCTATATGGAATTTCCCTCTCTACGTTGTATCGCCCAATGGCGTTAACGGTTTTGTATGGTTTTGGAAATGTTTTTGTCGCTTTGATTTACACAACACTACACGCAATCAGTTCGTGAAACAGCTGCTCGATGACCTCCGTACGCAATGAATCCATTCCCTTCTCCTGGCAGTGTTTTACCCGTTGTACTGATGAAAAACGTAGCATAAGCCAGAGGAACTTCCGGTTTAACTACATCATCCCTACGTCCAACTCGACACGTGTCTCAAGCTGTCCTTTGTTACCCTCCCACTGTAAGTGTAGACATACAGGACAGATGGACACAGAGACACTAACTGAAGGGGGTTGTAGTCTGACATTAGTTCCTGGACACATTCAGGACACACTGGGCACATAGACAGTAACATGAGGGGGTTGTGGTCTGACATTAGTTCCTGGCCACATACAGGGACACTGGGCACAGAGACAGTAACATGAGGGGGTTGTGGTCTGACATTAGTTCCTGGCCACATTCAGGACACACTGGGCAAATAGACAGTAACATGAGGGGGTTGTGGTCTGACATTAGTTCCTGGCCACATTCAGGACACACTGGGCAAATAGACAGTAACATGAGGGGGTTGTGGTCTGACATTAGTTCCTGGCCACATTCAGGGCACACTGGGCAAATAGACAGTAACATGAGGGGGTTGTGGTCTGACATTAGTTCCTGGCCACATTCAGGACACACTGGGCAAATAGACAGTAACATGAGGGGGCTGTGGTCTGACATTAGTTCCTGGCCACATTCAGGACACACTGGGCAAATAGACAGTAACATGAGGGGGTTGTGGTCTGACATTAGTTCCTGGCCACATTTGGGACACACTGGGCACAGAGACACCAACATGAGGGGGTTGTGGTCTGACATTAGTTCCTGGCCACATTCAGGACACACTGGGCAAATAGACAGTAACATGAGGGGGTTGTGGTCTGACATTAGTTCCTGGCCACATTCAGGACACACTGGGCAAATAGACAGTAACATGAGGGGGTTGTGGTCTGACATTAGTTCCTGGCCACATTCAGGGCACACTGGGCACATAGACAGTAACATGAGGGGGTTGTGGTCTGACATTAGTTCCTGGCCACATTCAGGACACACTGGGCAAATAGACAGTAACATGAGGGGGCTGTGGTCTGACATTAGTTCCTGGCCACATTCAGGACACACTGGGCAAATAGACAGTAACATGAGGGGGTTGTGGTCTGACATTAGTTCCTGGCCACATTTGGGACACACTGGGCACAGAGACACCAACATGAGGGGGTTGTGGTCTGACATTAGTTCCTTGCCACATTCAGGACACACTGGGCAAATAGACAGTAACATGAGGGGGTTGTGGTCTGACATTAGTTCCTGGCCACATTCAGGACACACTGGGCAAATAGACAGTAACATGAGGGGGTTGTGGTCTGACATTAGTTCCTGGCCACATTCAGGACACACTGGGCAAATAGACAGTAACATGAGGGGGTTGTGGTCTGACATTAGTTCCTGGCCACATTCAGGGCACACTGGGCACATAGACAGTAACATGAGGGGGTTGTGGTCTGACATTAATTCCTGGCCCTATTCAGGACACACTGGGCAAATAGACAGTAACATGAGGGGGTTGTGGTCTGACATTAGTTCCTGGCCACATTCAGGACACACTGGGCAAATAGACAGTAACATGAGGGGGTTGTGGTCTGACATTAGTTCCTGGCCACATTTGGGACACACTGGGCAAATAGACAGTAACATGAGGGGGTTGTGGTCTGACATTAGTTCCTGGCCACATTCAGGGCACACTGGGCAAATAAACAGTAACATGAGGGGGTTGTGGTCTGACATTAGTTCCTGGCCACATTCAGGGCACACTGGTCACATAGACACCAACATGAGGGGGTAGTAGTCTGATAGTAGTTGCTAGTCTCCTAACCACACT